>NC_135953.1:79001187-79310354 GCF_053455715.1 Rhinoraja longicauda | reverse complement strand
ATTATGTATTTGCATTCTTGGGCACCTGTTCATCTATACTTTTGTAACATTGGGCAGTTTTTCAAAATTATTTCTGTTGGGATTGAGCAATGTTCTGAGATTTGGTTTGTTTAATAAGTACTGATGCAAACTGATAAATGCTCCCTTGAGACACCACCTGATAATTGCCACGCTTTGGGAGGGTTTGGTTGTATTATAACAATACTAAAAGTATAAACAATAATAAGTGTAATCTTATAAGAGTGGTATTCTTTAAAAAACCTTTTCAGTTATTCAAAGTTCAATAGTTAGCAAAAAATATAATTTAAATATATTTTTAAAAATCAAAATTTAACGCAAACCAAATTTTAACTTTTAGTATAAATGTTTGTTCAAATGTTTCCGGTTTTATGCATTTCCTTTTTTTCATTCTACCCCTTCCCTTGTTATCACCTATCCTTGTGCTTTAACTCTTTTCTATATTTCTTAAATTCATTACTTTTAACAAAAATCTTCATTTCACTGACTAAACAATTGACAAAACCTCCGTTGTTCTCAAGGCAGACAACTACACATTTCCACTGTCATAAAGAGAAATAGGTGCTTATTGACATCATCCACAGACAGATAAAATGCTATCAAAAGATACGTCCAATATTCTTTGCTCTTCCATGACAGAGCAGATAGCTTCTCTTTGTTAGTTCTTCAATCAGTTTTAATGCTGAATATAGATAATATCTACAGTTTCAGGAATACAGGCCTAGCCGACACAACTACCCAATTTTTGAATCTAAAGGAATGATTCCCAACTTGAGATTATTTTGGAAGATTATGTTGAAATGTCGAAGATGCTATCCGATTCTTTTGATGCAAGTACTGACACAAACAAATTATTCTTCAATGCTATTTTCTAACTTTTATCCACAGTATCACCTCTACTTATATTAAGGAGTATGCATTGCAGTTAACTACATTCTTGTGTCTGGGAAATTCTGATATTTTTCTTGTTGACTTTGAAACCCCTTGCCCTCATTTAGTACTTCTTAAGGGCCTGTCCCAGTTACGCAATTTTTAAGGCGACTGCCGGCGACTGTCAAAGTCGTAGCAGATCGCCAAAATTTTCTTTTACCCTACAACAATGACCACAACAATGCCGAATCAGGGCGATACAAGTTACTTTTTTTGTGAAACTAGCACCTGGCTAAGAGATTACACCATCTTCGGAAACATCGCAAAATTCCCACGCTTACCTGACTGTCAAACTGTCGCCTCCAATCTACCTGTCAAATGTTCTGATGGTAAATAAATTGGTTAAACAAAACTCTCTTCCGGTATCTTCAAATGCCTTTTCTTAATTTAATATTTCGTGCTTCTAAATGCATCTGCGACAACCTAGCAAACCTGGGGACAGCATGCGACAGTGCCCGAAATAAGCTACGATACCTGGCGACAAGCCAGCTTTCGGCGAGGAATTTCTACCAGGTAATTTTTTCCGCGACGCGCCGAGATCCACTACGATTCATTGAAGACTCCTCACGATCATGCCCGCGACACCCCGGCGAATGTTCGGCGACAGCCTAGTCGCTGGCAGTTGCCTTAAAATCGCCCAAGTGGGACAGGCCCTTTACTCTTACTTTTTGTTGTCATTTGCACCTTCTTCAGAGTCCTATATTTTGTGGGTACTTTCTTTTATTTAATGTTGTTACTAATCTCCATGACTCTTTTTTTGCAAAGGAGAACTCTAGCCCTTTAAGAGTATAAACTCGTTCTTGATCAGACTAAATTCTTTTTGACACCATCTTTTGTTTGATCCATTAGCGGATTTGTCCATTCAATTGGGAGTTGGCTCTGTTTTAATTCAAGGGAATTCATCTGGTTCAAATCTAAAAGTTCAGTAGTGCTTTATGTTTCTCTTTACAATACCATATGCCATCGTATTTTGATCATTGTCGAATAAGTCTTCAGACTGCCAAATCTGCCTCATTACTCTTTGATGCATTCAATATAACTTGTGTCTTCATATCATCATCATATATCTACAGCCGGAAACAGGCCTTTTCGGCCCTCCAAGTCCGTGCCGCCCAGTGATCCCCGTACATTAACACTATCCTACACCCACTAGGGACAATTTTTTTTTTTACATTTACCCAGCCAATTAACCTACATACCTGTACGTCTTTGGAGTGTGGGAGGAAACCGAAGATCTCGGAGAAAACCCACGCAGGTCACGGGGAGAACATACAAACTCCTTACAGTGCAGCACCCGTAGTCAGGATCGAACCTGTGTCTCCGGCGCTGCATTCGCTGTAAAGCAGCAACTCTACCGCTGCGCTACCGTGTCATCCCAAGGACGTTTTTGTTGTGGACTTTGCTGTCCTGAATGATCACGAGGATCACAACTTCTAAGATATGAACTAGACTGCTGAAGCAAATGTTAAAATTCTCCATTAAAATCATTTTGATTCATTTAAGTGATGCGTTTACACATTCAGCCAATATATATTATATATATACATATATATAAATATCATAGGAGTCCTTTACTGCTTCTCAATTCTACCTGTCAAATGTTCAATGTTTGCTTACCTCTTATACTACACTAGTCCAAGTGGACTCTTTGGGCCCAAACCTCTCCTGCATTGGTGCAGCACCCTCTCCTCCCCCCCTCCCACCCTCCCTCCTCCCCTCCCCCCCCCCCCTCCCTCCACCCTCTTTCCACCTTCCCCTACCCCTTCCCCTCTCCATTCCCCTCCCCCACTCCACCCCCCTCAACCCCCCTTATCCTCCCTCCTCTCCCCCTCCCTCCCCCCTTCCCTCCACCCCCTCCCTCCCTCCCTCCCCCTCCCTTCCTAGGAGATAGATTTAAACTTTAAAATGTGAATAACTTTTAAAATATAACACCGATTTCAATGAAACTTCTTCCATTAGCACCAAAGGGACGACGGTGAGTAAGGTGGGCCTAAAATTGTCATGCTATTGTGTACCGTTTTGGCTGTAGTTCAGGAACAAACAGGTTGGAGGAGGTGCAAATGAACCTCTGCCTCACCTGAAAAGACTGTCGGGGTCCTTGGACGGAGTAGAGGGAGGAGGTATAGTGACATGTGTTGCATCTCCTGTGGTTGCAGGGGAAAGTACCTGGGGAGGGTGTGGTTTGGGTGGGAAGGGATGAGTTTTGAAGCAATCGTTTCATTTCACACCTCCGCTCAGTCCTCCCAAATCTACCTGATCTTCCAGTTGCTGAACACTTTAACTCCACCTCCAATTCTCATACTGACCTTTCTGTCCTGGGCCTCCTCCATTGTCAGAATGAGGCCCAGCGCAAATTGGAGGAACAGCACTTCATATTTCGCTTGGGCAGCTTACACCCCAGCGGTATCAATATTGGCTTCTCTAACTTCAAGTAATCCTTGCTTTCCCTCTCTCTCTCTCCATCCCTCCCCCTTCCTATTTCTCTGACTGGTCTAACTGTCCCCCTGATTAAGTTTCATCTCTGCGTACTTCATTGTCGATTTCTCCTAGCTAACAATGATTTATTCTACATTCACCTTGAGCTGCAACCCTATTGATGTCTTGTTTTCACACCTTACCCTTCTTTAACTCTGTGTCACCCTTTCCCCTGACTCAGTCTGAAGAAGGGTCTTGACCCAAAACGTCACCCATTCCTTTGATCCAGAGATGCTGCCTGTCCCGTTGGCCTGCATTTTGTGTCTATCTTATTGAAAGTTGTGTTTGGATATTGTGCTTACTGGGGTGAATTGACAGTTTTTGCGACATGTAATGATGGTACAATGGTGCTTTATTGTCACGTGTGCACTGCACAGCAAAATATTTTGTTCACAGGTCACACATGCACGTCGTCATATTTTAACACCATTTACAAAAAGTCCGAAGTCCAGTCCATATGCTTGATGTACAGGGGTGGTTCCTAATCCAGGTAAGTCGCAGGCTGCTTCAGGGTCTTCTCGGTCACTGTTGACCGGTTTGGCCTGCTCCCGGCTACTTTGTGTCCCGGTGACTCCCCCTGCATCCAACTTTGTAGGCACTGGAAGCAATACTCCCTCCCTCCTACCGACCCACTCCTCGTGTCCGTCGTCGCCAGTGGCGCCCTTCTCCTCGGCTCTCCGGTCTTCCCCCATCAGGCCGTGGCCCATCAAGGCTTTGCTCATGGCAGTGAGCCAGGCCGGTTGTTGCGTGTGGCTGTGGGGGGGGCTCAGCATCATCCCCCTACAGGCCGCGCTCTCGCCGGGTTTTCCTTGGCCCGGCTGCCGGGTCTCCTGGGCGGGTTCCATGATCCGTGCCTTTTGCTGTTGAGCAGCATCTCAGGGTGGGTATAAGACCTGTGGTACAGGCAAACTTCAAAGGTTTTGATGCTGTACAGGAATGTCAGGTCCTAATTACTACCAGGAAAGTTCATTGGTGCATGAGCAAAGCATTGGGGAATTGGTGAAGCAGGTTTGCGTAGAATTTTGAATTCCTCTTTTCTAAGGGGCAATATTGTTAGCAGTAGCAACCAAATAGAAATCCCCAAAAAGTAATGGAATCATGAAAGAAGTCCCTCCTTATTACAGTTCTGAAGTGTAGCTTCCGCGATCCCTGCAAGTGGTTTCTGCATCACTATTGCTTGAAATGGAGATGAGGAGGAGTTTATTTAGTCAGAGGGTTGTGAATCTGTGCACTTCATTGGCACAAACGGCTTTGGAGGCTGTCACTGGGTACTTTGAAGACGGAAATTGACAGATTCTTGATTGGTAAGGGTGTCAAGGATTATGGGGAGAAAGCAGGAGAATGGGGTTGAGTGGGAAAAATAGATCAGCCATGATTGAATTGTGGAGTAGACTTAATGGGTCAAATGCCCTAATTCTGCTCCTATGTTTTGTGAACATATGAAATGATGGAAAGTGGGTCTCAGCTTCAAAGAGCTCTCCATTGCAGGCAGAGTGCAACAGCATTATAGATTGTCATGGAGCTGAAAGATAATACAAGGGTGGGGAGTAACACAGTGGGTAGCCAACCCCCCCCCCCCCCCCTTATGTTTATTGGCACAGATTAATAACCTCTTGCCAAAGCAAATGTTTCTGGGTTATTGGAACCTCGCTATCTGGCCCAACACTAATGGGAGTTTACTTTATGCTAAGCATTCAGTTCAAGTTGGGTTGGGTCCGGCACAATATTTTATCCAGGTCAGGTTGATTGCTTAATATTTCATATAAAAAGCATTTGTAAGACATGTTTAAACTGTTATGAACCTGTCAGTTATGGAAGAAAGTATTAAGTTTAATGTTATATAAGTTATAAGTTATAAGTCTACCAAAACCTACCTGATCTCCCAGTTGCTAAACACTTTAACTCCCACTCCCATTCCCATACTGACCTTTCTGTCCTGGGGCTCGTCCATTGTCAGAGTGAGGCCCAGCACAAATTGGAGGAACAGCACCTCATATTTCTCTTGGGCAGCTTACACCCCAGCTGTATGAATATTGACTTCTCTAACTTCAAGTAAGCCTTGCTTTCCATCTATCTCCATCCTTCCCCATCCCAGTTTTCTGACCAATCTGACTGTCTCCGATTACATTCTATCTCTGTTTGCTTTGTTGTTACCTTCTCCCAGCCAACAATGATCTGTTTCACATTTTCTTTGATCCACATCCCCTTTATCTTGTTTTCACACCTTACACTTCCGTATCTCTGTATTTCCTTCTCCCCTGACTCTCAGTCTGGAGAAGGGTATCGACCCAAAAGGTCACCCATTCTTTCTATCTAGAGATGCTGCCTGTCCAGCATTGTGTGTCTATCTGGTTTAAACCAACATCTGCAGTTCCTACCTAGACAAAGTTATAAGCACTTGGTTGAGTTTGGATTATTTGTGGATGACTAAAGTTTGGAATAGATTTTACATTTATAACACCACAGACCTCTATGGTGCATCATTCTGTAGAGATCTCAACCCGTCTCACGACTGTGAAAAACTACGATCAATTCTGTGAGATTGAGACACGATGCACAAAATATGTGCAACATTACTGATTTGGGCAAGCCAATACAGACAGCCACACAGCAATATCTCATTGAGACATGTTAATTCATGTTTCTTTGTGAACTTGCTGACTGGTTTTGTCCTTATTTTTCTAGAGTTAATTATGAAGGTTGTTGTTGGCACATTATCGCTCCAATTATTATTGGTGAGGCAGAGATTAGTATTTTGCACATTGACGAAGTAATAACTTATGTGAGTAGAGACATTAGAAAAACATCAGCCAGGCTAAAAAGAATTTCACCCAGGAATGCAAGTTCCAATTTCCAAATAGGTGTGACTTCCACCAGAAAAAAAGTCACAATTTTGCTAAAACATACCGAGAGAATGCACAATTTGTGACAAGTAGGTTCAAGTTTTAGGCAATGGTAAAGTTGGTGGGACAAGGAATTTGAAGATGTTTCCATTCAGTTTTACCACATGACATTGGAGTTCATCCACTCTCTTTGACCTCGACAACTCTCCCCTCACACTGCCACTTTATTGCATGCCTTGGGGGCTGTCTGCTTCACAATGGATTGATAGCATAATCCACTTATAATAAATGCTGACCTTGCCAGCGACACTTATAATGAGAAAAGAGAGCAGAATTTCTAGTTAGTATCATCTCATTCAGTATAATAACAACATCCTATAATTCTTCAAATGCAATTGGTGATGGGGATATCCTTTGGCAATAGGGAGATAGGTTGGAATTTACACTTGGTCTTCAGAAAGATAGAGTGGCGTTTTATTTCATTAGCATCTTGCACTGCAAGTAAACTTGCCAAATTCTTACTATATTTTATATCGATACAGCACATTCAAAGATTTATTTGAAGATAATTTGAAACAGTTGTTCTGTGCTGCTTCAAAATTGCATGACTAAAATTTTCCTGTGGCATGCATTTATTGCACGTAACTGATTCCTAAGAAGCAAATGGTTCTGTCCAATCAACCTGTGAAGTAAAGGAGCTATCCAAACCAGTCTGAACGTTATGCACTATGGTAAAATATAATTTGTTTTGAGAATATAAGGTGACAGGTTTGGCACACCTTTTCTTTTATGAGCTGTTTCCACTTCATATTTCTTCATCTTTTACCAACAGGGTGGTCACGGTGGTGCAGCAGTAGGGTTCGATCCCAACTATGGGTGCTGTCGGTACAGAGTTTGTACATTCTCATTGTGACCTGCGTGGGTTTTCTCCGAGACCTTCGGTTTCCTCCCACACTCCAAAGACGTACAGGTGTGTAGGTTAATTGGCTTGGTATATGGCTAGAGTATGTATTTACATTAGTAATGATATCTATCTAGAAAACAGAGGATGCATCTTGTCTCAAAAGGAGACAGATTGCATCCTATTTATTAGCATGATCTGTAGGTTTTCAGACTGTTGAAACAGCAGGATAAATTCCAGTGCTTCAGCTTTCATTGTTCAATTTCTCATAAAGCTAGTCTTCGAAATTTATGTTGGGAAATCAAAACTATCAGATAATGGAAAGATTGAATTCAGTAGCTGCAGATGGCTGGCAAGGATATAAACTTAGACAGTATAAGTGTAGAAATAAAGAACTGCAGATGCTGGTTAATACATAAAAGGACACAAAGTGCTAGAGTAAGATCATAAGATCATAACATCATAAGTGGTAGGAGCAGAATTAGACCATTCGGCCCATCAAGTCTACTCTGCCATTCAATCATGGCTGATCTATCTCTCCCACCTAACCCCATTCTCCTGCCTTCTCCCCATAACCTCTGACACCTGTACTAATCAAGAATCTATTTATATCTGCCTTAAATACATCCACTGACTTTGCCTCCACAGCCATCTGTGGCAAAGAATTCCACAGATTCACCACCCTCTGACTAAAGAAATTCCTCCTCATCTCCTTCCTAAAAGAACGTCCTTTAATTCTGAGGCTATGACCTCTAGTCCTAGATTCTCCTACTATTGGAAACATCCTCTCCGCATCCACTCTATCCAAGCTTTTCACTATTCTGTATGTTTCAATGAGATCCCCCCTCATTCTTCTAACTTCCAGCGAGTACAGGCCCCGTGCCGTCAAATGCTCATCATATATTTACTCAGGCAGCATCTCTCTAGAACATGAATAGGTGACGATTCGGATTGAGACCCTTCAATTTAGACATTTTGGCCGATATGAGAGTCTTAAGCCATTATATGCACAGGGTTAATTTTATTTTAAACAGAGAGGAATGCTATTTAAATGTCATAGAGTCATAGTGTCATACAGCGTGGAAACAGGCCCTTCGGTCCAAATTGCACAGGCCGATCAACATGCCCCATCTACACTAGTCCCACCTGTCTGCGTTTGGCCCATATCCCTCTAAATCTATCCTATCAATGTACTTGCCTAAATTCTTCTTAAACTTTGCGATAGTCCCTGCCTCAACTACCTCCTCAGGCAGCTCGTTCCATACACCCACCACCACTCTTTGTGTAAACAAAAATGTGTGCAGGTACTGTAGCTACAACTACAATTCAACATAGTTCCGAACATTTAAAGGCCTTAAACCAGGAACAACAGTAACCAATTTGTTATTGCATTCCAATAACTCTTAAACTGGCCTGAACCATATTCTACGCAGCCATTAAAAGACAACAGTTCCCATTTTCACACAAAAGGAGGCTCCATGCCTAGTTTTCAGAAAGATATCTATGATCTTTTATCCCAGTTGGAGCTACTGTTGCACAATTTTGGATTACAAGATCCAAAACAAATAGGAGCATAAGTAATTAAGTCAATATCATGGATGGCTTTAACTAAATATTTCAGCAGCTGCCATTTTAAAAACAGTAGTGAAGTTGAATGGAATCAGTTCTATCCAATTATCAATAACATTGAAGCAGGGTAACACAATATTCCAAATTTGCTCCTAATTAAAGACATACACAGATAGGGTCAAATAAACCCTTTTGCAAACCCATTGACTCCCACAATTATCGTGACTACATTTATTCCCACCTTGCCTCTTGCAATGACATCATCCCTCATTCTCAATTTCTTCATCTCCGCTGCCCACTTGAAGCTTTCCACTCCAAGACATCTGAGATTTGCTCTTTCTTTTGTAAATGTGGCTTTCCCACTTGCTGTGTGGATAGACCCCCTTACCCATGTCTCCTCTGTGTCCATTAGATCTGCTCTCGCTCCCCAGTCCTCACCTTTCGCCCCATCAGCCTCCCCATCCAACATATCATTCTCTGACATTCCTGCCACCTTCGAATTGATTCCACCAGCGGTCACATCTTCCCATTTCCACCCCTTACTGCTTTCTGCAGAGACCTCTCCCTCCACAACTCCTTGGTTCCTTCATCCCAATTACATCATCCCCTCCCCAGGTACTTTCCCCAGCAACTGCAGGGAGTGTAACATGTGTCCCTCCACCTCCTCCGTCACGTCCATCCAGGGGCCCCAGCAGCCCTTCCAGGAGAGGCAGAGGTTCACAAGCACTTACTGAAACTCATCTAGTGCAATTTGCAAGTGATCATTCTCTGTGAATCTACCTCTCATCACATTTTGGTGCCATGAACTGCTGCTAAATTTTTGTCAGTACCAGCAGGACACAGAATGCAACCAAGGCACATACGTCTACACACTCCATGAGACCAAGCGCAGGGACCAGACTTTGGAGATGGTGCCAAATCTGGCGACTCGACAAAGAATTTCACTGTGGTTTTTACATGTGACAACAAAGCACCATTGAACATTGCATTTGGGTGCACCCGATGTGACCTCCTTTACATCAGCAAGACTAGGTGAATGTTTTGCTGAACATATGTGCTTGGTCCACCAAGGCCTGCTGTATCTCCCTGTTGCTAACCATTTTAACTACTTTTAACATTTACATGTTGACCTTTCTTGCCTGTGCCTCATCCATTGCTAGAGTGTCGCCACACGCAAACTGCAGGAAAAGCATCTTATATTCTGCTTGCGTAGCTTACAACCCGATGGTACGAACATTGAATTCTCCAACTTTAAGTAACACTTTACGCCCCCTTACCCACTCTTTCCTGTGCACCCCAATCTGGTGTGCACCTATTTCTTCCACTAATCCCACCCCTCTTCCCCTTCATTCCTCCCACCGCCTGTCCCCTTTCACCTATATCACTCCCTTTCACTTTACATTTCACTCAGCTTCTCACCTTATAAGATCATAAGATATAGATTTGAGCAGAATTAGAACATTCAGCCCATCAGGTCTGCACCACCATTTGATCATGGCTGATCTATTTTCCCTCTTAACCCAATTTTTCTGCATTGTCTCTGTAACCTTTGACACCCTTATTAATCATGAACCTATCTATCTCCACTTCAAAAATATCCAATGACTTTGACTTCCACTGCTATCTGTGGCAAAGAATTCCACAGATTCACCAGCCTCTGGCTAAAGAAATTTCTCCTCATCACCATTCTAAAAGTACATCCTTTTATTCTTCGACTGTACTCTCTAATCCTAGACTCTCTCAATATGGAAGTATCTTCTCCACATGCATTCTATCTATGCTCTTCATTATTCGGTAGGTTTCAATGAGACCCCCCCCTCATCCTTCTAAACTCCAGTAAATACAGGCCCTAAGCCATCAAATGCTCCTTATACGTTAACCCAATCATCCCTGGGATCATTCTCATAAACCTCCTTCAGACCCTGTCCAATGCCAAAACATCCTTCGTTAATATTCTAAATGTGATCTGACCAGCACCTTATAAAGCCTCAGCTTTGCTTGCTTTTATATTCTAGTCCTCTCAAAATTATTGTTAATATCGCCTTCCTGTGTCAACCTTTAAATTAACCTTTTGAGAATCCTGCACCAACCTTCCCAAGTTCCTTTGTGCCTTCAATTTCTGAAGCTTCTCCCCATTTAGAAAATAGTCCTTTATTCCTACTAGCGAATTGTATGACCATACATGTTGCTGCTCTGTGTTCCATCTGCGACTTCTTTGCCCACTCTCCCAATATGTCCAATTCCTTCTGCAGACTCCTTTCTTCCTCAACACGACCTTGCCCTCCACCTATCTTTGTCTCATCTGCAAACCTGGCCAAAAAGCCTTCAATTCCATCATCCAGATCATTAGCATATAACGTGAAAAACAGCCGCCCCAAAACTAACCCCTGCAGAATACTGCTAGTTACCGCCAACCAACCAGAAAAAGCCCCCTTTATTCTCACTCTTTGCCTTCCACCAGTCAGCCAATCTTTTATCTATGCTAGTACTTTGTCTCTAGTACTTTGTCTCTAATAGGCTCCAATCTTGCTTAGCAGCCTCATGTACGGCACCTTATCAAAAACCTTCTGCAAAACCAAGTAGGTAATATCCACTGACTCTCCTTTGTCTATCCTGCTTGTTACTTCCTCAAAAAGCTCCAACAGATTTGTCAGGCCCCCCTTAACAAAACCATGCTGACTTCAGCCTATTTTATCATGTGCTTCCAAGTACCCCAAAACCTCATCCTTAATAATGGACTCTAAAATCTTACCAATAACCAAAGTCAAGCTAATCAGCCTATAATTAATTTCCTTACTTGTTCTCTTCTTAAGTAGTGGATTTACATTTGCAATTTTCCAGTCTTCTGGAACCATTCCTAACTCAAGAGATTCCTGAGAGATCACCACCAATGCCTCCATAATCTCTACCACTGCCTCTTTCAAAACCCTGGGGTGTAGTCCCTACCAGAAACATCACCTGTCCATTCCCTCCACATGTGCTGCCTGGCCCTAATAGGTTGATTCATACGGGAGTCAGAAGTTATGGGGAGAAGGCAGGAGAATGGGGTTAGCAGCGAGAGATAGATCAGCCATGATTGAATGGCAGAGTAAACTTGATGGGCTGAATTGCCTAATTCTACACTTATCACTTATGATCTTATGATCTTATGACCTGCTGAGCTGCTCTAGCACTTTGTGTTTTAATTAAGACTCCAGCATTCGCTATTGTTATGTTTCCATAAATCCTACAGATTAAAGCCCTATCAGTACATACAACTGTTTATGCTTTGCACAAGGCATCCGTCTCCTCCTGTTCGGCACTGATCTTCTTGCGCCTTTGCCATTCTCATAGATTAATTTATGTATTTCACCACAGACACCCCTGCAGTTGTCAGTTCCGAGAATTCACCATTATCAGAATAAGTTTTTTTTCTCTGAATTAAATGTTGACTTTTGTTGATTACGTTACATTTGTTGGATTTTAGTTTTGCTCTTCCCAGCAAGTAAAAACATTTCCTTTGATTCGTGAAAAAAACAATCAAAATGAACTTTGGCACAGAAAAATGGTGGTGCAAGATTCTCCTTGCACTAATCTGTCTACAAACTTCAGAGCCTGCTTTCAGGGCTCATTATTGCTTCTCTAGCTCTTTGATATTCTCGGTTATATTGGAGAATGAAAATAAATGTGATCAGTGACAAAAGCTTGAATCGTTTTTTCAAGATTATAAGTGTCTTCCATCCTGATCTTCAAGCCTGTTCCACCATTCAATACGATCATGATTGATCATCTATCTCTGTAAGTTTTTCACTGTACCTCGGTACACGTGATAATAGACTTAACTAAACTAAACTAATCTCGCTACCATATTCCCATTCTCTTCCCCTACACTTTAATGTCTTTTGTGAAGGGTATATGGAATGAGCTGCAAAAGGAGGTAATTGAGGCAGGTACACAGGTACAATAACAACATTTGATAGAGAGTTCGACAGGTACATGGATGGTAAGGTTTAGAGGGATGTGGGCCAAATGCAGGCAGATGAGACTAGCTTAGATGGGGTATCCTGGTCGACATGGATGAGTTGGGCTGAAGGGCCTGTTTCCATGCTGTACTAGTTCCATATAAAATATAGTCAGTGACTTGGTCTGTACAGCCCTCTGTGCAAGGTAAACCCATAGGTTCATAACCTTCCAAGTGAAGAAATTTATCTTCATGTCTTGGAGTCCAAGTGCTTAAAGTCACAGAGCTGTACATTCCTTATCTCCAGGGGTGTTGCCTGACCCGCTGAGTTACTCCAGCATTTTGCATCTATCTTCAGTGTAAACCAGTAACTACAGTCCCTTTCTACTCAAATTCTCTTGCTTTGAAGGCCTTAATTGTATGTGACATCTGCATGTTTGCTTTCAGTGTAACCAAGTCTCTTTGTTTAGCAAGGAGGAAAAACTGCTGATCAAGACTAAACATAACAGAAAAGGAAAGAGAGACTATCCCCTTTTGGTTTCTAGTTTGAAAATTCAGTCATTTAGATCCTCATTTTCACGGTTATCCCAAGTGACTTGAACATTGCTTTTTACTTTTGGTCACAGATGCCTAGAAAGTCGATCCCTGTTGAGAAATGCAATATGTTGCAGGTGTTTTGTTCTGCTTTCAATATTTGATTCCATGGAGACGGAGCTCAACATGCTGTCTTTACAAGAAAGCACATTTGACGCTACCAGTCAGGATGAATCACTGGCAACATACTCTCGCTTAATTCTGAACTGAGTAGTTTCCACAGACTTGTGTGTTCTTAACACGAATGTGAATAGACATGAAAATATACCATGAAGATTTATTTAAATGTGATCATTAAAATAATAAACTGGACAGATAGAAACCATTTCCTTTGATGGGCAAATCCTGAACACGGATAAAATCAACAATATCAGAAATGCTAATGTTAAGTACTTCTTCACACAAAGGGCAACAGATCTGAAACATTCTCTCATGAATGTGAGATTCATTGAATCTTGCAAAATCAAGGTAGGCAGTGTGCAGGATACAGAACTAAGGAGTGTAAATGGAATCAAGATACAGATTAGCCAGGATGAAATTAAATGGTGGATGGGTTCTGGGAATAGAATGATGAACTACTGCTTCTGTGACCCTGCGAATTAGTTATATCCACAATGAACTGCAGATGCTGGTTTACACCGAAGATAGACACAAAATGCTAGATTAAATCAGCGAGTTAGGTAGCATCTCTGGAGAAAAAGAATAGTTGACGTTTTGGGTCAACACCTTTTTTCAGACTGTCTTCTGACTCAAAACGTCACTTATTCCTTTCCTCCACAGATGCTGCCTGACCCTCTGAATTACTCCAGCATTTTGTATTTATTTATGATATGACCCTTATTCCTTTGAGTGCCAGTCTGCACTCTGCTACAAAGGCAATGACTCCAACATTATTGGGAAGTCATAGGGCATGGCAGGCGACCAGTTGCAAGCCAAGAACCTAGTTAGTGACCAGACAAATGTATTTATTAGTCTTCACAGCAAGCTCTCATTTAAACAAAAGCATATCATCCATCACCTGTCCACATTAACAACCAGTGGAAAGGATTTGCAATTTGAGACTGTTAGACACAATTTAAAATTGTGATATCAGCTGTTGGAGTAATCTGCCTTGAATGCCTTGGACATGGAGTTCAATGGGGAGTTGATCTCACGGTTCATCAATGGTCTCTGGCTGGGGACCAGTCAAATTTACATCTCTTGGCACAACTAAAGGAACAACTAATGATGCATTTTCAATTATCCCGAGCCTGGCAAGACATTTATATCACAATGTACTCCTTTTATTTCATTATTCACTTTGGAATGTCGTGTGCCATTTTCCTAGACGTTTTGTTGTAAGGTTGTTGGTTGCCTCTAAAAGCTTCAACTTATGTTGGTAAGGGAGGAATTAGGTGCAACTTGAGACACCATTAGGAGTGCAGCAAGAAAATATCTACTGAATGGCAGACTTCACCCTAATATGATTTTTCATGCAATCTAATGGGGTAACACCACATTTATGCACAACCGGCATAAAAACATACATTGATATTGGCTTCTTATTATCATTTGCATCAAAATACACAAGTGACAAACTTTGATTTGCGTTTTATCCAGGTAAAGCATCAATGCATAGATACAGGCAAACCATACAGAATAGTGTTACAGGTGCAGAGAAAGTGCAGATGGAAGAAAGAGTGCAAGGGCCATGTAAAGGTAGATTGGGGGATCGGGAAAAAAAATCTTAACTTGTAATGGCTGAGATGCGAGTGGGCCTTGATTATGGTGGCTGCTTTTCGAAGACAGCGTGTAGTGCAGAGAGTCAAATGGGCGAGGGTGATCTGCATGACGTCCTGGGCTGTGGCCACAACTTTATGCCATTGCTTGCAGACTTGGGCAGTTGCCAAACCAAGCTGTGATGCATCCTGTTAGGATGCTTTCCATGGTGCATCTGGAGGAATTGGTAAGAGTCACTGGAGTATTGTTAAACTTCCTTAGTCTTCTCAGAATTAATTGCCACAGACAGTTGTGGAGACCAAGTCAATGGATATTTTTAGTGTATGAATGAACTGCAGATGCTGGTTTAAATCAAAGGTGGACACAAATTACTGGAGTAAATCAGTAGGACAGGCAGCATCTCTGGAGAGAAGGAATGTATATTTTTAAGACGCAGGTTGGCGGCTTCTTGATTAGTAAGGGTGTCGGGGTTATGGGGAGAAGGCAGTAGAATGAGGTTGAGAGGGAAAGATAGATCAGCCATGATTCAATGGTAGAGTAGACTTGATGGGCTGGATGGCATAATGCTACTCCTACAATTTATGAACATGAACTTCTGATGAGGTAGTGGCTGATGAAGTGCAGAGTAGCAAAGTGAGCAGTCATGCACTTTGGTAGTCGGAATAAAGTTGTAGACTATTTTATAAATGGGGAGAGGATTCAGAAATCGGAGGTGCAAAGGGACTTGGAAGTGCTGGCGCAGGATTCCCAAAAGGTTCATTTGCAGGTTGAATCGGTAGTAAAGAAGGCAAATGCAATTTTAGCGTTTATTTTGAGAGGACTAGAAAATAAAAACAGGGATGATTTGCTGATGCTCTATAAGGCATTGGTCAGACCACATTTGGATTATTATGAGCATTGGTGGGCTTGTCTGAGGAGGAATATGCTGGAGTTGGAGAGGAGGTTTACAAGAATGATTCCAGGAATGATTGGGTTAATATATGATGAGCATTTGACTGCATTGAGCCTGTACTCATTGGAGTTTAAAAGGATGAGAGGGGACCTCATTGAAACCTACCAAATAGTGAAAGGCCTGGATAGACTGGTTGTGGAGAGGATGTTTCCACTAATGGGAGAGTCTAAGACCAAAAGGCACAGACTCAGAATAAAAGGGCAAACCTTTAGAAAGGAGATGAGGAGGGATTTGTGTAGGCAGATGGTGATGACTCTGTGGAATTTATTGCCACTGCCGGCTGTGGAGGCAAAGTCATTGGGTATTTTTAAAGTGAAGATTGATAGATTCTTGATTAGTAAAGATGCCAAGGGTTGTGGAGAGAAGGCAGGAAAATGGATTGAGAGCGAAAGGTAGATCATCCTTGATTGAATGGCAGAGTAAACTCAATGGGTCGAATGGCATAATTCTGCTCCTGTGAGTATGAACTTATGAACATGATTTTACTATTCCTCATTCGAAATTAAGCTACACAAAATTAGACCAGCTGGCGTGTTCTCAGATGTTATTCAAATACCAAAGTTGATCATTTAATGTTAATTCAATGTTGAGATGAATTTCGATCTCCTGCTGCTGCCAATAAACTAAAATTAACTTAAACCTCCCTAACGAATAAAATTAAGCTAATTATTCCAGGAGGCTGAATTATTTTTTTTCTAGACAATGAAATAAATAATACATTTAAGGTGAAATTAGAAAATGTTGATCATCTGTCATAATGACATGTATCATCCTAATTTTCATAGGTTGAATTGAAAAATATAGCATGGAAATGGACCCTTTGGTGCACGGAGACAATATCGATCTTGATGACCCATTCACACTAGTTCTATATTATCTTACTTTCGCATCAACCCCCTACATCCTGAGGTGATTTACAGACTAATTAACCTACAAATCCGCACATCTTTGCGATGTGGGAGGACACCATAGCACCCGGGCATAACTCACGCCATCACAAGGAGAACGTGCAAACTCCACACAAACAGCACTCAAGTACAAGATCGAACCCAAGTCTCCGGCGCTGTGAGGCAGTGGATCTACCAGCTGCGCCACTGTGCCATTAGATGAGTTTACATACTTTTGGTAGAATGTGAACATTAGCAAGTACAAAGTAGTAATCTTTTATGAATATCACCACTAATCTGCTTACATTCATAGTTTCTTTGGAGTCTTTTCATGTCTCTCAGCTTTCATTTCTGTTTTCTTCTGCAACCCAACTTAACTACTTCTCACTATTCCTGATATTTTGGCAGGCTGTTGTTCTATGTTTATCCTTATAAGAGACTAAACTATCAAACATGTCTGCTGAATAAAATATCTGAAGAAAAGGCATCAAATGAATGCTCCATGCACTGCTGCATTATTAAACATAGCTCTGAGGGATGAGTACCAAATTAATGAATATCCTTAAATTCAGGGAGGGCGTGAAAGCCAATAAGCCTAAGATTCAACATGATCATTTTACATCTTCCAGTAATAGATCACAGTCCCACAGTTGACTGATGCACTAATTAACTATCTGGAGACGCTAATACAATACAAATTAGTGCAACAGCTGGAGACCTGAAAGAAAAACACAGAATGTTGGAAATGTTTCAAAGGCCAGGCAGCATGATTGCGGATAAAATGGAGAAAATATTTCAGATTGGGAAACCAATTAGAGATACATATGCCTAGAAATCCATCTCCAGCTGATAGTATGTCTGCATCATATTCTCCCTTCGATATTCCTCCCAATGCCCCAGCACTGTTGCTGCCATGCACCATATTTAGATTTCTGACTGGCGATGAATTCTTATACTAAAAGTTTCAAGATGCAGGGAAGGGAGGAAAAAGTAAAGAACAGAGTGAGATAGTCTGTGCCAGAGTGGAAGGCAATAGTAATATGTTTAACAGATGCTACCAGACCTGCTGCGTATTACTGTACTTTCTGTTTTTGCCAGCTATTGCCTGTGACAGAACTTTGGTATATGATGGATACACAATTTAACAATTTTGTGATTATGCCACACACATGATTAAGATTGATATGAAGATCAAGAGTTAAAAAAAATATATATATAATTTAGGAAGCCTTGCCACGTGGAAGTTAAGCATGACCAGAGATCTTCCAAAATCTTCTGAGAGATATGCATCTACCCAAACCCCAGCCATTTGATGAAGTAACTCCAGCCATTTGATTTAATTACAGGCATCCCATGATTCTTTTTTAAGTGTACATTTAATTGAACTCGAATTAAGAAGTGCTCCATCAATTTGCTTTCTTCCAATATGTGCTGAAAGCATTTTGTAGGTAGATGCAAGAGGATATTTATCCATATCACAGTTAGACGCTCATAGAAAAGCCAGCATCAGACCTTGCTAATTTGGTTGTGACTGTGTTTATATTTCAGTGGTGAAATAAATACAATCAATGCACCTTCATCATTTCGATGTTCTGAGGCATGCAATTACAATTGCATTTATTATGAACCTATTATGAACCTATTGACAGTTTTGGATATTGTTAACTTATTTATTGAATGGAGAGCAAGTTTGATTGTAGTTTCCAGCAGGAGTCTGATGGCTCTCTGAAAATGGCAACACAAGTGGACAGTGGTAAACTGGCAACACAAGTGGACAGTGGTAAAAAAGGCAACACAAGGAGACAGAGTGGTAAGAAAAGGCATTTGGCATGCTCAACATTGGCTGGGGCATTGAGTATAAGGGTCAGGAAGTCATGATGCAGTTCTATAAGACTTTGGTGAAGCCACATTTGGAGTATTGCATGCAGTTTTGGTCGCCCTGTTACAGGAAGAATGTGAAGGCTTTGGAAATGATGAAGAACAGCTTTACTATCATACTGCCTGAATTAGGTTGCATTATATACAAGGAGAGGTTGGACAAGCTTGGATTATTTCCCTGCTATGCCAGAACCTGAGAGGAGATCTGATAGAAATATATAAAATAATGAGAAGCATTGCAAGTAGACAGTCAGAACCTTTTTCCCGAAGTGGATATGTCAAAGATTAGACGGCAGAGTTTTAAGGTGAGAGGGACAAAGTACAAGGCAAGTGTTTTACACAGAGAGGGGCAGATACCTGGAACGTGTTGCCAGGGGTTGGGGTGGACATTAGTAGTGTTGAAGAGGCACACAGATATGCAGTGAATGGAAGGATATGGATTATGTGCAGGCAGATGAGATTAGTTTATCTTGGCATCATGTTTGGCACAGACATTGTCGGCTGAAGGGCCTGTTCCTGTGCTTTACGTTTCTATCAAAGATAGACATAAAATGCTGGAGTAACTCAGCGGGACAGGCAGCATCTCTGGAGAGAAGGAATGGGTGACGTTTCGGGTTGATACCCTTCAGAAGAAAAAGGGTCTCGACCCGAAATGTCACCCATGCCTTCTCTGCAGAGATGCTGCCTGTCCCGCTGAGTTACGCCAGCATTTTGTGCCTATCTTTGGTTGAAACCAGCATCTGCAGTTCCTTCCTACAGTGTATGTTTCTATGCTCTATGATGGGGTTCTCTTCCTTGTGATATTTTAATTGTCCTACTTCACATGAAAGCTTGAGGTGTGAGGCATGAGTCAGAATACTGTGACATGAAACGTGTGGTCAAGCGCGGCCTTGACTATCAGATAACTGCAGCTGCTGGTTCACAAACAAAGAGACTCAAAGTGCAAGAGTAACTCAGCAGGTCAGGCAACAGAACATGGGTAGATACCGTTTTTGGTCGGGAACTTTCTTCAGACTGATTGTAGTGAGGGGGAGAGAAAGCTGCCAGAGAGGAGGGGCAGCTCAGACCATGGTGAGTGATGGGTGGGACCGTGGTGAGTGATAGGTGGGTACAGATGATGTTTTTTTAAAATTTGCGAATGTTTGGACAAAGGCCAGAGATGAAACGTAGGATAAGTGTGAGATAAGGATAGAAAAAGTGAGAACTGTGAAGCCAGATGAAGGATTATAGGTGGAAAGGGACATGGAGGTGAAAGGAGAGAGCATTTTGCCTCTACCTTCAGTATAACAAATGGGGGTTGTTTGTCGGTTAGTTGCTTAAAATTGGAGAATTCAATGTTCATACCGTTAGGTTGTATGATACCCAAACGGAATACAAGATACTGTTCCTCCAGTTTTAGTTTGACATTTCCGCCACCTCCAAAGTGATCCCACCACCAGGCACATCTTCCCATCCCTACGTCTCCCCGCCTTCGCAACTCCTTGATTCACATCTCTTAACCGCCTAAACCACCCCCTCCCTAAGTACCTTTCCCTGCAACCACAGGGGATGTCCCTTTACCTCCTTTTTCACATCCATCCAGTGACCCCAGCAGTCCTTCTATGTGAGACAGAGGTTCACATGCACCTCCTCTAACCTCAGCTACTGCATTCAAAGTTCCCGATGTTGCCTACTTTACGTCGGCCAGACCAAGCATTGCCTAGATGACCATTTCACCAAACACTAGCACTTGGTCTGCCAAGACCTACTGGATCTCCAGGTTGCTAATCACTTTAACTCCCCCTCTCATTCCCATACTGACCTTTTGGTCCTGCGCCTCTTCCATTGCCAGAGTGAGGGCACACACAAACTGTAGGAACAGCACCTCATATTCCACTTGAGTAGCTTACAACCTATTGGTATGAACATTGAATTCTCCAATTTTAGTTTAACTCGCCTACAAACAACCGCTGATCCTCCATTTTTATATTTATTCTTTCTTTACCCCTCTCTTCCCTGTGCTCCACCTGGATTTGCACCCAATTCTTCCTTTGGCTTCACAATCCGCTCCTATATCTCACATTTCTGGCCCTTGTCCAATCATCTGCCTATCACCAGCCCCCACCCCCACCTCACTTGAATACACCTTTCACCCATCCACCCACCTCTCTCTTCCAGCTTTCTTTCTGTGCCCCCATAACAATCTGAAGTATGAAGACCAGAAACATCACGCACCCATGTTCTCCGATGCAGCCTGACCCGTTGAGTTTCTCCGGCACTTTGTGTCTTTTTCGATCCTGCCTAGGTCTGATCTAGATCAGACATCAGCATCTGAAGGCTCATGGCTGCTAATAGAGAATATAAGTTTACTGATGGAAAAGTTTAAAGATGCTAAAACAAAGAGAAACAGGCAGCACAAAAAAAACCAAGTGAAAACTGTCTGTCCTGTTTTCCAATGTTCTGTAAAAAACACCTGAGAATAGAACAACATTGCAGATGCCAGTAACTCACTTCTGCAGTGGTGGAGATAAAGGCAAAGAGACTGGGAGCAGCTAATGATCTTTGAAGCATGTCTTTCATTTGTGATCGGCGATCACATTTTTA
Organism: Rhinoraja longicauda; assembly: GCF_053455715.1. Classification (NCBI taxonomy): domain Eukaryota; kingdom Metazoa; phylum Chordata; class Chondrichthyes; order Rajiformes; family Arhynchobatidae; genus Rhinoraja; species Rhinoraja longicauda. The sequence goes on along the minus strand of NC_135953.1, from coordinate 79,289,065 downwards.
AAATATTAAAAAGCTTGTGTACGGTAAGTGAGCCATGTAATTTTTTCTGCAACCCTTTTCTCTCACACTTTGTTGTGAACATCTGTTTTTTACTATGAGGGTGTTCACCAACTAACCCTGTTCAGCAGTTCAAAATCCTCCCATGAAAATCACTTTCAAATGGTAAAATAACCAGATAGTGCAATAGAATCATTATGACACCTGAAGTACAACCACTTAAATATTATGCAGTATTTTTTTAATACTCTAATCTTGGTACAGATTAGATACATAATTGGAAGATTAGAGGCGTGAATATTTGGACACAATAATTTCTCCATCTTGTGCTCCATGTCGACTTTCTTGGAGTAATATCTTATGCTTGCGATTGAAATGCCAAAATATGAGGATTAATTCTCTCAGACCAATATTACAGCACTTAGTCCTCCTTCCTATTATGTTTATTTACTTGGGCCTGCTGTTATTCATTTTATCCCATTGCTCTTGTTAGTAATTGAGCCAAACTGGCACTAAGATTAAAAAGGATTCTTTGGCAGCATGGAAGATGACTCAACTGCTCTGCATTAATATGATTACTGCAATCCATCTTTGCAGAAAGGAAATGATCTGAAATTGTGAAAAATCACTAACAGCATCAATGGGTAGTGTCAGTCTCCATGCTATGAGGAGAGAGACATGTTCTCTGTGATAGAGGCAAATGGCTGATTCTATTGTGCCAGATTTTGCAGCAAAATTTTGTTTAGTGTTGATATGCAAAAGTATCACATATTTATCTCTCTTTGTCTGCATATCTCTACTGAGGGGGCCGAAACAGCAAAGGAGCTTTCATACCGCAATGGAATCATGTGGGACAGCCAAGACAAACTAGGAGACTAAGCCAAAGAGCTTTGATTGCTGACAAACCCATGCTCGTTGACCTGGCTCTAAAACACTCTGGTAGTCTGGATTGACCTAAAAAACAACCACCCATCTGCAATTTGCATGTTATCATGCCTCAGACTCCTTCACATACACAAAACATCTAATCTTCATCTTTGCTGCTGAATTCAAGTTAATGGCAGTAAGCAGACAAGCCATTCAGCGCACAACATATGTGCCAAGCATGAGGCCAAATTAAATGAACTCCATCTTCTGTACATGGTCTCTATCATAGAAACATAGAAAATAGGTGCACGAGTAGACCATTTGGCCCTTCGAGCCAGCTCCACCATTCAATATGACCATGGCTGATCATCCAACATCAGTACCCCGTTCCTGCTTTTTCCCCATATCCCTTGATTCCATTAGTCCGGAGCTAAATCTAATTCTCTCTTGAAAACATCCAGTGAATTGGCCTTCACTGCCTTCTGTTGCAGAGAATTCCACAGATTCACAACTCTCCAGGTGTTCCCTTCCCTGCTGGTTCATGTGCCTGTCTAAATTATTATTAAACATTGCGACCATACCTGCATCCACCACCTTTCCCTGGTAGCCAGATCCAGTGTGAAATGCTGAGCCAATGGATGCAATTCTCATCTGGCCCCTCAGCTTCACACCAATGCCAGCTGACATTAAGAACGGCAAGCCTACATATTTGCAGGAGATCACCAAACTTGTTAAAAATAAGTGAATGAGGTTAAAGAGCTTTAATACATTTTTAGTGACACAGAGATATACATTTTTTATGTCGATGCACCACTGAACCATTGAATCATTAAATTATTTGTTATAATTTTACATTGTTTGAATTAAATGTTCAAAATGTTTTGGTTATCTAAAATGAACATGTTTCAAATGTCTTTGACTTTCTGAAAAATTTAAAGCAGATAGAAAGGTCTTATAAAGAGTCCTGAGGTCTGATCATCCAGCAGAGCCCCCTGTAAACTCCCGGAGCATCTCTCTGCAGCTCCCAGCCCACCTCTCTGTATCTTCCGGACCACCACTCTGTACCTCCTGGAGCACCTCTCTGATATAGAGCCAGCCTTCCATATGTACATGTCAGCACAGATGAAATGATCAAAAGAAATTAAAACCTTGACAACTAAAGAACTTTAATAACTAAATTGAAACAGGAAAGATTCCATGATTTAAAAAAAAATTAAAGCTCACACAATCCAAAGCAATGCAAAATTTTGAGGAAAATATTTTGCCCCCTGTAACATAACTTTAAACAATTTTAAACACCTTTAAACACTTTAGAAGATCTAAGGGATATTTCTTTAAATCACAAGCATGTTTACTGGAGCATTTTAACATTATGATTTATCAAATTGTCTTTTCACATGAACAAACTCAAAGTTTTCACAATGATCATCACTCATGTAAGCCAGTTGGAAAGGAGAAGCTGCTTGGTGCAAGATTCTTTGGTGAGCACAAAATGTGGATAATGGGGAAGGTTTCCAAAGGCTCCTGATCTGCAAGGAGAAGAGCAGTTAGCTCCCAATCAGCAAACTGCTGGATTTCCATGTTTGTGGTTGCAAGTGTGTATGTGGTCATTACTGTCACATACACAATGTAATGTTTGCACACACCAAGAGTTTCCTTGGATATTTCCCTTCAAAATCTGGGAAAACCAAATGGCACCCATCATTATGAGAGATAAAAGCCAGAAAGTCAGGTTTGATTTTTTTTTTCATCTTTATTTTAATGGATAAATTCATCGGCAGATGATTTCAGCCTCAGAAGGCAGTGGAGGCCAGTTCTCTGAATGCTTTCAAGAGAGAGCTAGATAGAGCTCTTAAGGATAGCGGAGTCAGAGGGTATGGGGAGAAGGCAGGAACGGGGTACTGATTGAGAATGATCAGCCATGATCACATTGAATGGCGGTGCTGGCTCAAAGGGCCGAATGACCTACTTCTGCTCCTATTGTCTATTGTCTGTTGTCTATTTCCACAAAAGAAAAGATGGCATTAGAGAAGAAACAAACTGTGGAAAAATACTAATAATTTCAGCAATTACAAGATACTGAGCTGAAAAAAAGTCTGGCTTTATGTTTTGGAACATGATGAAAGGAGGTTAATGAATATCAGATGCAACATTTCCAGAACTCCCACCTTGAAAACCTATTAAAACTAATAACTGTTCTTATGTAATTTATGTCCCAGGTTTTCAAATTAAAAAAAAAAAATCTCTGCCCCTCTGTGAAATATTAGATCTTTTTAAGTTTATATTAAAGGGAAGACAACGCCTTGCTTTAATATCCCATCAATAAGATTACATCTCCTTCAGTGTTGCGTTCCATATCTACGGCACTGTTATTAGAACATCGGAAATAGGAGCAAGAGAACAAGGCCCTGACTCTCAGTCTGAAGAAGGGTCTCGACCCGAAACATCACCTATTCCTTTTCTCCAGAGATGCTGTCTGATCTACTGAGTTACTCCAGCTTTTTGTGTCTATCTTCGGTTTAAACCAGCATCTGCAGTTCCTTCCTACACATTTTGTCTCCTCTACTGCAAAATCTCCTCAAGGTATGCCCACTTTGAAGTTCTCCTCCTCTCTCCGATGATAGTTCTGCAACATCCTCTCTCGCTGCTCCCCCTCTGTGATTCCTCCTGCTCTCTGATTCCACAACCACGTTTTAACCCAGACGCTACCACAGCCTGTCTGTGCCTTCATAGTCTACCTCGGGGATTCAAAGGCCTGTTTCCTTTATCATCATTACTTTATTGCATATCTTTCATTCATTTGTTCTATATCTCTACATCACCGTCTATATCTCTCGTTTCCCTTTCCCCAGACTCTCAGCCTGAAGAAGGGTCTCGATCCGAGACGTCACCTTTTCCTTTTCTCCAGAGATGCTGCCTGATCCGTTGAGTTACCCCAACTTTGCATGGATTTGTTTGTTGTCCATCTATCAGGGTTTACACTTCCATTCCTTTTCTTGATGGTTGGCTCAGCGAGTCACCAAAAATGAAATTTGCTGTCATTATCGATTTTTGTTTTCAACTGTCTTCCATTAATAACTCTACCCGAGTGCCATTATTTATCTGTATTTGTATCACGTTCTCCAAACAAAACCGTTTATTTATGTTTTTAGCAGATCTTGAATGATTTTGGCTACTATCATTGCATCTCCATTAGTCTACAGACATCTAAAAGTATTTTTAAGGTGAGCAAGCCATCATCCCGGTGAAACTAGACAAATGTTTCTCTCAGGCATGATTGCCTATCTATGAGTTCTTCATCTGATTTTCACTCTTGAGAAATGGAATATTATAAATCATCTTTGACTTATTGCAACAAACATTTTGCCAGAGCAGAAAGAAAACTAAGTCTATCAGTGCTTAATCTTTCCTTTTATATATGTGGAGCAGTTCTGGACATTTTATTCTAGCTGCTTGCTCAACCCAGCAACAATGTACCTTGTTTAGTTATTTCTCAAGACTTTTATATTCCTCTCTAGAAGGAGAGGGGAATACATTTTTAAAACTGTGTCAGTCTTACTTCAATCTAGGAGCAGTGGTATATGAGTGGGGAAAATGTAGAAACAAAGAACTTCAGATGCTGGTTCACCAAAGATAGACACAAAGTCCTGGAGTAACTCAGCGGCTCAGGCAGCATCTTTGCAGAAAAGGGAGGGCAGATGTTTCGAGTCGGGACCATTCTTCAGACTGAAAATAAGGTCCCAACCCGAAACGTCACCGATCCTTTTTCTCCAGAGATGCTGCCTGACCCAGTAAATGAGCGGGATTGTACTGAACCATATGAATGTTCAGTAGGGTTCAAATGGACGTGCACCTCATCATTTCTCTAACTTAACCACAAATGTGTTCAAAGTTGCATTGGAAGCTTGAGGTGCCTTCTTTTAGTCTTGTTCTATAAAGGCTTCCACCAATATCTTTCAGCCATGTGATGAACCGTACAGCATGGAAATACAATGTGTGGGTGGCAGAGTGACTGACACTGCTCGTAAAGCTGCCGCCTCATCCTGCCGGGGCCCTGGATTTGATCCACAGGTGAGGAGTTTGTACGTTTGTGTAGAAGTCTGTATGGAGTTTGTACATTTTCCCAGTGACCACATGTGTTTCCTCTGGGTGGTCCGGTTTCCTCCCACTTCCCAAAGATGTGTGAGTTTGTAGGTTATTTGGCCACTGTGACTATCAAATATCTCCCCCTTTTCACCTACACTGTTTCAGGACTTTATTAATTTAGTTCATCACACCTTTATGAAGCCATTCCATAACTTTCCACTTTAGTGGAAGCAGCCTTGATTGTACAGATGGACACACAAAAGACTGCAGATGCTGGAATCCTGAACGAAAACACAAAGTGCTGAGTAACTCAGTAGGTCAGACAGCATCTGGGGAGGGAGTGGACAGGTGATGTGTCGTATTGGGACCTTTTTCTTCAGTCTAAAGAAAGGTCCGAATCCAAAATGTCATCTGCCCGTTCCCTCCCCAGATGCGGCCTGACCCGCTGAGTTCCTCCAGCACTTTGTGTTTTGATTTTACAGATGCCCTATTTCCTCATACCATGGTGAAGCTATTGCCTCATCAGTCTTGACACCAGAATGAAGCACAAAACAGGAGGAAGTATTCCTTTCTTTATTCCTTTAATAGATGAGAACACAATTGGCATGGTCAGTGACACTGAGGGCAGCACAGTAGTGCAGCGGTAGAGTTGCTGCCTTACAGCTCCAGAGACCTGGGTTCGATTCTGACTACTGGTGCTGTCTTTACGGAGTTTGTATGTTCTCCCCATATCCTCCATGATCTCCGATTTCCTCCCACACTCCAAAATCGTCTAGGTTTGTAGGCGAATTGGCTTGGTATAATTGTAAATTGTTCCTTGTGTGTGTAGGATAGCATGAGTGTACAGGGATCGTTGGTGAACGTGGACTCGGTGGGCTGAAGGGCCTGTTTCCACACCGGATCTCTAAACTAAAGTCTTGAACTCAAAAGTCACTTATTCCTTTTCTCCAGAGATGCTGCCTGACCCACTGAGTTACTCCAGCAGTTTGCATCTACCTTCGTAAACTAAACTAAACCGAGCAGGTTGTGAACTCAGGCATTTAGCCCAGCAGGTTCACACGTAGCATTCTCCACAGGAGAATTTGCATCGCATCCCATTCTCCTGTTCACAACTCATATACTTTAACACTTCCCTTTTTCAAGCCTATTGTCTAATTCCCTTTAAAATGCTTCATGGACTTTGTTTCAGTTGGTTTGTAAGCAGAAGGGGGGCATGCCAGCATCATATGGAGCAGAAATGAGTAATGGTGCAGATAACTGCTAATGGCTGCCAGTTCGCAAGTGATTTCAATATATCGCAGTGTGTAACTGGCAGCCATGGACATCTGTGAGGGAGTGGTTAGACTACAAGTAATTTGATAGCAGTATCAAGTGTTTATAACACAACTAGACTGAGGTGGACTCGTTGGGTCCAAATCTCTCCTGCGGGCCTCTCCTGGGGGCAACCCTCCCCCAACTGATGATCCTGCAACCCTCTCCAACTGACGAAGCCCGTCGCCAGGTGGGGAGTATCCCCCAAGGCCGTGGGCGGGTGAGGGGGGACAGGGAAGGGGAGAGGGAGCCACTCACCTCGGCCCCGTGCCGCCAGCACTGCAGCCAGAGCGAGCCTGTGGAGATCTGTCCTTTTTCTTTGCTTCAGCCACTAAACGTAGCGGCCATAAACGAGATAAAGGAAGGTCTATCTGACCTGCGACTGTTCACAATGCAGAACCGGTATGCATTAGATTATCTACTGGCCCGGGAAGGGGGTGTATGTGCCATTGTGCAGGGAAAATGTATTATGGGAGTTATGGACAGAAATGCGAACCTAACGAAAATCAAGGATGACATTCGAACCTTCCTGAATGGGATGACCGAAGGAGTGGATTGGGGGGATTGGGGTTTGGGCAAATGGTACAACTGGTTTATTAATATTGCTATATATCTCGGCATTATCTTAATATGTGTGTTTGTAGGCATTGCAGTAATTAAATGTATAATTGCGAGGCTTATGCGAACGATGAAGGGGATTGGGAATACCCACAAAATGCTGATGTTGAGAATGGAGGAGAAAGGGGAAACGTGTCCCATGCTGAAGGAGGATGAAAGTTCAATGGGAGGACTCACGAATGATCAGCTGAATGAGCAGGTGGCAGGAGAGTTAGTGGAAGAGGAGTACATCCGATTAATTGTTCTGGGGAGAAACCACAGCTATGGGGATGTTTACCACTAGTCTCCAGGAGGGGTTAGGGTATAAGAATCCGGCGGAAGGAGTAGGGACTAGAGGCGAGATTAGACAGCCTATCCGGCTAATAAAGCATCATGAGGTTAGGAATAAACTCTGATGACTCTATAAGCTCGCCTCTAATGAGCCTTCCGTTTGATTTATACCTTTATGGTTATCATAGAATGATAAAAGGGGGGAATGTGGAGATCTGTCCTTTTTCTTTGCAGCATTGTGTGCTAGGCACATGTTTGAGGCTCTCTCTTTCTCACACACCTGCTTGAGGCTACGTAATCACAAAAATGCTGAGCTTGCTAAAGCTAGTAGTAATCAGTAGCCCAAACCGCAGAATGTTCCAGCTCGTCTTCAGAGGAGAAAAACACAATGTATAAAGAACATAAACAATAAACAGACGCCGACTAAACCTTGAACAATAGCATGTTAGGACCTTATATGGGAAAACTGACTTTGTTCCAACACTCGGCCGTATAAGGGAAAACTGACTTAATTCCAATATTGATTGGTTGTGATACTTGTAAATAACTGTGAATTCTGCGGTTTTGGGGGATAAAAGGGGCTTAATTGTAGGGGCTGGTGTGACACGTTTCCACTGGCCACGGAGTCCGCAACTCTGTGTGTGCTTTTAGAAACCTGTCCACGAGATCTCTAATAAACTAACAGGTAAAGTCTGTGCCGTCTCTGATTATTGTCATCCAACTGACCGCGAACGCGAAGTCGAACTCGATAAGCCGTGGACCCGAAGCCTCTCCTGCAGCCTTTCCGCAGGCCACTCCGGGACGGACACTGGTCCTCCCGGCGGGGTAGAAGGGGGGAGCACATCTATAAAAGTTAGCGGCAGCTCGTGGGCTCAGCATACCCCTCCCCCTCATTGGCCCCAAACCTCGCCTGCATTGGTCCAGCACCCTCTCCTCCCCCACTCCCCCCCTCCCCCTTCCTCCCGCTCCCTCCTCCGCCTCCCCTCCCCCCCACTCACCCACTCCATCCCCCTGAACCTCCCTTATCCCCCCCTCCTCCCCTACCCCCCCCCACTCACCCACTCAATCCCCCCTGAACTCCCCTTATACCCCCCTTCTCCCCTCCCCCCAACTTACGCACTCGATCCCTCCTCAACCCCCCTCCTCCCCTCCTCCCTCATCCACTCTATCCCCCATCAACCCCCCAAACCTCTCCTGCATTGGTCTAGCATCCTCCCCTCCCCCACTACCCCCTTCCCCTCCTCCCCACCACTCACCCACTCCATCCCTCCTCAACCCCCTCCTCACCTCCCCCCTTCACCCACTCACCCACTCCATCCCCCTTCAACCCCCCTTATCCCCCCTCTCCTCACCCCCCCTCCCTCACCCACTCACCCAACTCCATCCCCCCCAACCCCCCTTATCTCCCCCCTCCCCACCCCCCACCCCCTTAACCCACTCAACCACTCCATCCCCCCTCACGTGGCTGGAAGCGAGCTATGACTCACTATGGGTCGCTGTCGTTTGCACCATCGCAAAGTCGAAATATCGTAGTTCGCCCCAACTGCGCACGCGCGGACTGACGTAGAACATGTAGCTCGTCCTCCCGGCGGGGGTAGGGGTGTAGCAGGTGAGTGGGTGAGGGAGGGGGGGGTGTGAACGATAAGGAGGGGTTGAATGGGAGATGGAGTGGGTGGGTGAGGGGGGAGGGGAGGAGGGGGGTTCAGGGTGGATGGAGTGGGTGAGTTAGCGGCAGCTCATCGGCCCGGAACCCCCCCCCGCATTGGCCGCCACTCCCGTCACTCGGGCGGGTCCCATTGTGACGTCAAACGCGTCTGACGGCCAGGGACTTGGAAAAGGCCAGTTTTAAAATTTTAAATGTTGCTAACTTTAAAAATATAAGACCAATTTGAATGAAACTTGCATTAAGGACAGCGTTGAGGAAGGTCGTCCTAAAATTGTTGTGCTGTCGTGTGATGGGGGCACAAAAATAAGGAAGGGTCAAACAAACAAGATGAGAGTATTAGTAATATATACTAGACCAAGTGGACCCGTTGGGCCCATTCCTCGTTGGGTTCACATCGTGACATTGGAAAACCACATTTGTTCTTTAAAATAAATGGTATTTTATGGTTAAGATCCTCGAGACTGTGCCCTCATTCAGCAGCAGTGTCAGCTCGACTACGACGGCAGTTGTTTTGAGCGGGAAGAAACTGCTCCCCCCACGCGGGACCCGTTCCAATCGGGCGTCGAGCGGGAGGTCGGAGCCAATCATTCAACCCGACCTGGGGCTGAGAGACAGGAGCAAATGAGGATGTGCTGGCGAACAATCGGAGCGGGCAGCGCTGGCGCTCCCCCCATGTGGGACCCGGAGCCATGTGGGACCATGTAGGAATCGGGCGTCGAGCGGGAGGAGGAGGAGGAGAAGTAGGAGAGCGGCCGCTGTGTTTTTAGTTTGTGTGTGTGTGTGCGTGCATGTGTGTGCGTGCGTGTGTGTGTGTGCGTGCCGCGATGCCCGCTGGGGGTTGTAGTGTGGTGAATTAGATCAACGGGCCACAACTGCGCAGGCGTGGACGCATTGGGTTCCCATTGTGATGTCATACGCAGGTGACGGCGAATGGCAGGCGCGGACTCGGACTTCCCATTGTGCCGTCATACTGGCAAAGAGAGATAGGAAAGTGATTATTAAACATAAAATTTTGAAAGATTAAAAAGTGGAATTTAAAAAAAAATGTTAACATTCATTTGAATCCCAGGACAATGGTGAGTTAGGTGGGCCTAAAATTGTCACACTATCGTGTACCGTTTTGGTTGTGTAGATGGCATGGTACACACATAAACACATAAACATATAAACATATACACACAAACGAACAGAGTTTTAGTAATATACTAGACCAAGTTGGGCCCGTTCCTCAATGTGCAAAGCTGGTTATTAGCCCTGTTCCGGTAATCATTGTATTGCTGGGTTTGGCATTGTAAGCAATCTGAGCCTGATCTTTTTCTCACTCAATGGCCTTTCTGTGGCCCTAGAGATATTAATGATGCTCATGATAGTTGAGAGGCCTTCATCTAAATCCCTGCACAGCACTATAATAAAAAATAGCCTTGGAAAATTTATGACACCAACCAATTTTGAAGTGGAATTCTCCAGGACTAGTGTAAGATGTTACTCTGGAGATTTGTAATTTGATTTACAATATTGCTTGAGTTTTTTATATCATAATTGGGATGAAAGTGGTCATTGGAAAAGAAAACTGAGAGGATTCACTGCATTTCTACTGCCACACAACATAAATTTTGCTCTTGTTGAGTTTTTTTCTGATATCTTTTGAGACTCTCTAAAAAAAACGAAGGATTGCAATGCCTACTAATAAAGGGCACGTGAAAAGGCAAAGGTGTCAAATATTTCATAGATAACATTGTTTGTGTTGCTTATTTTCGAAATTACTGCATTACTGTTTCAACAATGGGTAGCAATGTCACAGAAAGATTTTTTAATTTAAAAGCTACCAAACATGCCATGAAACATGCGCAAACATGCCATGCCATATTCTGCTAATGAGAAAACTTTTTTTTTAAATCGCTAATCGAGGCCTGCAGTTTGTCATTTAGTTAGGATATCAGTTTAGTTTATTGCCAGGTGTACCAAGGTACAGTGAAAAGCTTTTTGTTGCGTGCGATTCTATGCTCCCACAAGCTAGTCTTCCACTAACAGCTATGGTGTCAGAAGAGTGATTGAGGTTGAGATTCACATCTCAGGCTGCATGGTCCACATCAAGGCTCCCTGTGGCTACAAATAACTAGTGACCTGAAGTTTGAAGTCTAATGTCTGAAGAAGAGTCTCGACCGGAAACGCCACCCATTCCTTCTCTCCAGAGATGCTGCCTGCCCCACTGAGTTACTCCAGCATTTTGTGTCTATCTTCGGTTTAAACCAGCATCTGCAGTTCCTTCCTACGCAACTAATGGCCTCATCTTGATCTCAGAGGCACATAGTTGAGAGATTGTTGCTGGGTCCTCTGAGAATCATCCGCTTACAGACGAGCAAAGGTGTCAGACTCCGACAGAGTCATTCACACTGAGAACAAAGTGATAGGGATATCAAACGGAAAACTGTTTAAATAATTGTGGTCGATCTTTTAATTACTGAGGAATGAATGATATTACTTAATCAGCATGAAAAATAACAAAATGCAATTTCCATAGTAGACAATCCACCAAGGAACAAAGTGTGATGTCTGTGATGTCATGAATAATATTTGAAGGCTAATAGCCCTATAAACAGAATAATGCAACTGTAATTGAGCAAGTGGCAAGAAATCAATCAGCTTTTTGGTGCACTCCCAGATGTTGATCCCTAATTGAATAAGAAATGTGTTATTACTGACAAAAAGTGTCTGAAAATAGCCTGGAGTATAGCTCACACATACTCTTACATTTACAACCAAAGGACACATGTGCAAAGAGCATACTTCAAAGTGATCATGGATTCAGAGGATCTCCAGGAGTTTTCGAAAAGTGTGAAACTCCCAGTGGGAATTGAAAAGTAAAGGTAGGAGGAATTCAACTTCAAAGTGATGCCCTGGACAAATGAAGTTAGTTGCCAGTTATTTGAGCATCACGTTCAGAAGCACAAGAAGAAAACTACTTAGAAACAAAGGGATTCAGGCAAGAATATATAAAGATATAAAGAAAACCTAAAGATAGACACTATAGCTCCACTAAGGACCATATGACATAGTGTGGGGGCCAGGGTAAACTGCAGGGAGAGCGAGGCCATGCTCTTTGGCAACTGGCCCGACCTATCTTCCATCCCCTTCACCGTCAAGCCTGACTTCTTGAAGGTGCTGGGGATCTGGTTCGGGGGGGCTGAGGCATGTGACAAGAATTGGCTGGAGCAGATAGCCAAGGTGGGGAAGAAGCTGGAGCTGTGGAAGCAGCGCTCCCTCTCCATCACGGGGAAAAATCTGGTGATCAGGTGTGAGGTGCTCTCGGGGCTGCTGTACTTGGCGCAAGTGTGGCCAGTCCCTCCCTCCTATGCCACGGGGATCACTGCCTCATTGCCAGAACTCATCAACAAGCACCAAGATCTGGCTTGGCTGGTGGTGAGGGGAGCCCTCCCAGTCAGATCCTTCCTGCCCCGCCGGATCCTCACTACCAGCGCACGCTGCCCTCGGGACGGCTGCTATGGAGAGGAGACGGTTGCCCACCTCTTCACAGAGTGCGGATTTGCCAAGAGAGTCTGGAGAGGTTTGCAGGAGTCCCTGTCACGATTTATTCCGAGCAGCTCCGTCACAGAGGACTCTGTGATCTACGGACTGTTCCCAGGGACGCATTCAGAGACTGACATCAAGTGCTGCTGGAAGGTCATCAACTTGGTGAAAGATGCTCTTTGGTCTGCTCGAGCTTTGTTGCCATCGGGGAATGTTGCCGACTGGCCCGCTGCAGACTGCAGGAGTACGTGCTGAGGGACGCACTGAAGCTTGGTGCAGCCAACGCCAAGGCTCTGTGGGGAAGGACCACAGTCTAGGGTCCTTCCACTGCTGGACATGGGGGGGCAGGGTGTGGTGGAGACGCCCCTCCAAATAAGGGAAGGGATTCTGTATAAATTTTGCAATGAATATCTGTATTGAATGTATAACCTCCGGGAATGTCGGATGGAGTTTTGAAAAGAAAATGATTTGTAAATATTTATTTCTGGAATAAAGTATTTTTTGATATATAGAAAAAAAGACATAGTGTGCACCACAACAGTCTTGCTTTTTCAGGTTCTGCTGAATGGAAGAAGAGATTATCACACGAGGACAATTTGTTAAAATAATAAATTTCCCACATGAAGTTAAAAACTTAGTAGAAACAAGGAACTGCAGATGCATATATAATATATAAAAAGACAAAGTGCTGGAGTGATTCAGCAGGTCAGGCAGCATCTCTGGAGAACGCGGATAGGTGACGTTTCAGGTTGAGACCCTTCTCCCTTCTTTTTTGAAGGGTCCTGACCCAAAACATCACTTATCCATGTTCTCCTGAAATGCTGCCTGACCTGTGCCATTACTCCAGCACTTTGTGTCCAGCTGTAACTGTCAGTTAGCAAGGCTGCATTTTAAATAGCTCATCAGTGTTATAATACTTTAATATTTAAATAAATCTTTTAATGTGACCGGGGTGGTGTGGGTCTTTGACTGCAGCACCTTCAAGGTCAGCCTCAGGACACAAAGATGGCCGGGCGAGGAGAGGGACGTTGGTTCACGGGTCGATCCGGAGGAATGCGATGGAGGTAGGCCCTACAGGAACCTGGGGTTTACCTAGATCAGGAACTGCTCCATTAGACCAAACATGCAGGCCGATTTGGACTTTGGACTTTGGAAATGATGCCAAAACATGGTCGCACCTGCATGTATAAAGAATTTTACTGCACAGTTGCACAGACAAATAAATGGATATTGGCTACCCTTTTAGGCAGCATCTCCTACAGATCCCTTTGATGGTGGTGAGATCAGTGCCTATGTAATCCCCTTTCTTTCTGGGTGAATGATTTTCTGCTTTGGTATTAATGTGTGGCTTTATATGAATTGAACAATGAAAGTCCTGCAACCAATGAGTTGAGTTAGCTTTTGAATTAGTCTGAGATCTGTATATGAACACGCAGAATATGGAAATTCTCTTTGACCAAAAAATAAGGCAGATTAAATAAAATAAAGTTTCCTTCAAGCATTCAATTATAGTCAGAAAATAGTTGAAATGTCTACAAATTCAGGCAGAATCTGTGAAGAAAATAATGCAATTTGTGTGCTAAGTCAATTCCATCTCATCAGAATTGATGAAAACCCATTGATCTGAACAATGAATTTGTGGATCTTCCACAGGCAGCTGAGTATTTATTGCACATTCTGATTATGTTTGAGATTTACAGCATGTTTTATTCAATTATTTGGCCTACAATGAATACATTTGATAAAATACCTTGTTAAAACACTATCTGTGCTCCCTCAGTGTGCCCAGTTATTTGGTGTCTCCCTCCTAAATGATGGACACTATCTAAAATAGAAAGAGTTAAAAATTGTTTGGGGAAATCATTGTGATCAATCCAACAAATCATGATGTTCAAAAGAACAAAAGGTTTTGTTGCTCCTCAATATCATAATCAATTTTCTCCTCACAAGACAAAAATATTCCCAAAACGATTTCATAATTGTTCTTTGTGTCCACTTATCATTTGGCAAGGATTTCACAGTGTCATGGGTGTCCATTCACTCTGGTCTTGTCCATGATTTTATATTGTTAGCGCCCCGGCATTTATCAAAGTTACCCGAAGGTTCCCACTTGCTTCAAAGAGAGAACAAATCAACGTGCATGGTACAATTTTGTGCTCTTTTTGTCAATAGCACAGCATTGTTTATGCAATTGAAATATGCTTCTTAAGGCTTTTTTGTTATAAATATTAACATTTTCACTGCCCAGAACACTAATCCTTATAGTTACCTATATCCTGCTCCAATATTTCAACAGTTGGTTTGCTCTGTCCATCAGGTAAATCAAAAGGATACAAAGTGCTGGGGTAACTGAGCGGGTCAGGCAGCATCCCTGGAGAATGTGGATAGGTGATGCTTCACCTTAAGACCCTTCTTCAGTCTCAATCCAAAATGTCACCCATCCAAGTTCTCCAGAGATACTGCCTGACCCGCTGAGTTACTCCAGCGCTTTGTATCCTTTTGTGTGGTAACCAGCATCTGCAGTTCTTTATTTCTCCATCAGGTAAACCCACTGATCTGCTCTTTATTGCATGACATAACGCAACAGAAGTTCACCTTTGTCTCTGCAGTTTTTATTCCCAATTCTTCCATTAAAAACTTTAAATTTATCAGTCAACCAACAAGAAAGATAAGTGAACCGACACTTCTCCCAGGCCAATATCTCCAGCAATGAGCCCCTAATTATGCTCATTTATTTCCCAGTGATCAGGCCACATCATTCACATGCCCAACACCCAGATTACAAAATTACCATATTATTCCGACCTCTGTCATGGTAAGAGAGTGCCAATGGACAAAATAAATGATTCAATGATGTGCTCACTTTATTGAAGAAATGTAGCTTTCCGACAAACTCTTGGGAATCTCTGGTTCATGAATCAGGATGGCATGAAGATCCTGTATAAGTGGCTGAAGGAGACCACCCACCTCCAGCCCCATCTGTGGAAGACGAGGCAGATTTTAATAGGAAACAGAGGGATAACATTTTCATGCAAAGGGTGATTGGTGTATGGAATAAGCTGCCATAGGAGCTAGTTGAAGCAGCTACTATCATAATGTTTAAGAAACATTTAGACAGATGCATGGATAGGACTGGTTTAGAGGGATGCGGGGCAAACGCCAAGGGGCCTGTTTCCAAGCTGTATGACTCTATGACTATGACTCTGAGGATCTACATTGACCACATTTGGCATCTCAGAACCCATAAACTCGAATAGAATCAGGAGGACTCTCTTAAGAAGAGACAAATTTCCAACACATTTATGATCCTTTACAAGCCCTGCTGCATTTTTGCAAAACTCACAGCTTCACATCATTTCTTAAAAATATATTTTTATATAATTTAAAAAACTTTCTTTGCTGGTGAAGATGTTAAGACTATTATGCCCAAACTTTGCACAACCGCAGCTTTTTGTCACTGTGCAAGACTGTCTGACGAATCTTATAGAATTTTTCGAGGATGTAACTAGTAGAGTGGATAAGGGAGAACCAGTCGATGTGTTATATCTGGACTTTCAGAAGGCCTTCGACAAGGTCCCACATAGGAGATTGGTGTACAAACTTAAAGCACACGGTATTGAGGGTTCAGTGTTGAGGTGGATAGAAAATTGGTTGGCGGACAGGAAGCAAAGAGTAGGAATAAACGGGTCCTTTTTGGAATGGCAGGCAGTGACTAGTGGGGTACCGCAAGGCTCAGTGCTGGGACCCCAGTTATTTACAGTGTATATTAATGATTTGGACGAGGGAATTGAATGCAACATCTCTAAGTTTGCGGATGACACGAAGCTGGGTGGCAGTGTTAGCTGCGAGGAGGATGCTAGGAGGCTGCAGAGTGACTTGGATAGATTAGGCGAGTGGGCAAATGCATGGCAGATGCAATATAATGTGGATAAATGTGAGGTTATCCACTTTGGCGGCAAGAACAGGAAAGCAGAGTATTACCTGAATGGTGACCGATTGGGAGAAGGGGAGATGCAACGTGACCTGGGTGTCATGGTGCACCAGTCATTGAAAGCAAGCATGCAGGTGCAGCAGGCAGTGAAGAAAGCGAATGGTATGTTGGCATTCATAGCAAGAGGATTTGAGTTTAGGAGCAGGGAGGTTCTGCTGCAGTTGTACAGGGCCTTGGTGAGACCGCACCTGGAGTATTGTGTGCAGTTTTGGTCTCCTAACCTGAGGAAAGACGTTCTTGCCTTAGAGGGAGTACAGAGAAGGTTCACCAGATTGATCCCTGGGATGGCGGGACTTACATATGAGGAAAGACTAGATAGACTGGGCTTGTACTCGCTGGAATTTAGAAGACTGAGGGGGGATCTTATAGAAACATATAAAATTCTTAAGGGGTTGGAGAGGCTAGATGCGGGAAAATTGTTCCCGATGTTGGGGGAGTCCAGAACCAGGGGTCACAGCTTAAGGATAAGGGGGAAGTCTTTTAGGACCGAGATGAGAAAACATTTCTTCACACAGAGAGTGGTGAGTCTGTGGAATTCTCTGCCACAGAAGGTAGTTGAGGCCAGTTCATTGGCTATATTTAAGAGGGAGTTAGATGTGGCCCTTTTTGCTAAAAGGATCAGGGGGTATGGAGAGAAGGCAGGTACAGGCTACTGAGCTGAATGATCAGCCATGATCATATTGAATGGCGGTGCAGGCTCGAAGGGCCGAATGGCCTACTCCTGCACCTATTTTCTATGTTTCTATGTTTCTATGCTTGTCTTTATTCTGAGTCTTCTTACATTTTGACAGCCAAAGACTGTAGGACGATTTCTGGGAGTGAATAAGGGTCTCGACCTGAAATGTCACCCATTTCTTCTCTCCAGAGATGCTGCCTGATCTGCTGAGTTACTCCAGCTTTTTGTGTCTATCTTCGGTTTAAACCAGCATTTGCAGTTTCTTCGTACAACTTTAAGAAAACCAGTTCTCACTGTATTTGGCCAAATGCAGAGATGCACTGTCACCAGCTTTTCAAACCATTAATTTCTTCCTGCAAATGCAAACAGTGACAGAGTTGCAAAAAAACCATACAATTAACAGATTATATTAATTGTGTTTGTGAACTATTAAACCTGTTAAACCTAGCTGGAGAAGTTATTGTCGTCTAACGTGTACAATTCATGACTTCTTTTGTGACGCCCCTCGTGAAGAATTAGTTGGTACATTGTTCTTTATTGTGCACCTTATCTACGATGCACCAGAGAACAGTGCGTCATTGCTGCCCTTTGGCATTGTGCTGACAGCATGCTTGACACGTTTTTGATTGATGGCCTGAACCAGAAGCAACGAGCTGAACAAACACGTTGCTTATTCCATGAATCTGGATCCCATCGACTGGTATTTAATTTTATGCACATTTTCTCCTGGAAGAAGTACATTATCATGACATTGTCATGTCTTGGGACAAAAGGTAATAGTCTGTGGAGCTGATGTTTGAATAGTAAAGGACAGATATGTGCTGAGTTTGCTGCTGCAATACTATTGAAACAAAATCAGCCAGGAATAACAACACAGCTTTTGTAGTGTCAACCCAAGATGTCTCGACCTGAAAAGTCACCAATTCCTTCTCTCCAGAGATGTTGCCTGGCCCGCTGTTACTCCAGCATTTTATGTCTATTCACAGCTTTTTAAAACATTGAAAGCAATGGTTATCCTAATGCCTTAGAAAAACAAATGTGATTTCCAGTCATGTTGAGCAACTTTAACCATCCTGTCTTGGGATAAATGTTGCATTTTTAGAATGGAGTGGCCACTCTATCATCCTATCACATAGTGCAGCTAAATAGCTAATGGCCAAAACTCCAGACTTTGAAATTAAGATCAAGGAGTAAGTTTTGCACATGTCCTACCACCAACATAAGGAACATAGGGAGATACAGCATGAAAAAGGCCCTGGCCAAATGTTCACATTGACAATCAACTATTTATTTACACTAACCCTGCATTTATCCTATTTGTTTGTTCCACCACACACCTGCATATGGGGGACAGGACACAACTGGCAATTAACCCACCAAATCACACATTCTTGGAATGTGGGAGTAAACCAGAGCACCTAGTGGAAACACACTTGGTCACGTGCAAACTCCATTCAGACAGCATACCAATGCATTTAAAATTAATCCACCACTGCGTTTTATTACCAACACTTCTTTTCATAAATAGTAAACACAATTACAGAAATCGTAAATAGCATTGTTAAAATCCGAGTTAAGTACAGTATATTCGCTCAAAATGCAATGAGCAAAATCACTATTCAATGGCCGTATACCAAAGGCATACTGGTAGAATGTAATCTCAATAGTCTTTGTTTAATTGTCCATAAAGTGAATAATGGAGTCTTCAGTCCTTGACTTTGTGCAAATAGGTTTTCCAGATGGTAATCTAATATTGCCCATAATTAAAGTAAATTGCATGGAATTAGATAGAAAGTTCAACAAAGAAACAGGCTATTCAGCCCAACTGGTGTATTTATGGTGAGGGAAGGAACTGCAGATGCTGGTTTATACCAAAGATAGACACAAAATGCTGGGGTAACTCAGCAGTTCAGGCAGCATCTCTGGTGAACAGGCATAAGTGACATTTTGGTTCAGAACCCTTCTTCAGACTATTAAATTGGTGTATTTATGTTGTATTTATCCTCTCCAAGCATCTCCTGACAGTACACAGTCCTTTCAGCGTATTTTTCTCTTTGTTCCTCTCTCGTTTATTTATCCAATTTGTGCTTAAATGCATCTTTTCCTTTCACTTTCACTGTTCATACAGTAGCAAGTTCTTCACATTCTTTTCCAGATGTAAAGATCTTTGTCTTGGTTTTTTCTTGGTTTACAAATCACTGGATTAGTTACTCATTATCTTATGTGTATGACTCTTGATCCCCCTGACCCCAACCTGTCTACCTTCACTGCTACAAGTGGAAATATCATTTGTTTAGATATTTCTTGTAGTATAATCTGACCTTGGTGTTAACCAAGGAATGCAAGAAATGTGATAATCTGGTAATGCTCAGAAACAAATCATGACATTTGGGTATGAATCAGTGCATGTTTAACCAACAGACCCAATATACTGATTGCAAATCTTCTTTACAGCAGACTTGTTCCCTTCAGTCACTGGTGTACATTTGCTTCATTGAATTCCTTGTGGACAGGTTTACTGTCCCTTCAGAGTAGAGACTCTTGTTTTTGCCAAGTCTTTTTCCAGCTGTGAATTGCAGTTCCTGCTGAGAATGCTGTCTGCAGCCTTTAGGCCTGATGCCCATATGAGGGATGTGTACCACGTATGCTGCTGATGTAACCAGGATTAAAGACTATCTCGTCACTGGAGCTTTGCTTTCCATCAAAGACCTCCCACACAACTAATGTGTGATAACCTGTAAACTAATTGTTGCATTTAAGAAAGTTGTCTAGTCTGTTTTGGGGGAATTTCATAAGCCATAAAGCATAGAGAACCAGGCCATTGGGTAAAACTCATACAAACTCGACTCATCTCTTTGCCATCCTTTCTCATCTATCTGGTGTTTAAGTGGTCACTTTTCCCAGAGTATGGCCTTGAGACTGTCAATGCCATCCCAAATGTCAATGCCAGGACTCAAGGGCCTGTGTTAGAGGAAGCGGTTGAGCAAGTTAAGACGTTATTCCTTGGAGTGCAGAAAGATGAGGGGTGATCTTATAGGATTGTACAAAATCATGAGAGGAATAGATTGGGTAAACACACAGTCTCTTGCCCAGGTAGGGGAATCAAAAATGAGAGGACATAGGTTTAAAGTGAGGAGGGAAAAATTTAATAGGAAACTGAGGAGGTAACCTTTTTTTACACAAAGGGTGGTGGGTGTATGGAACAAGCTGCTGGAGAACATAGTTAAGGCAAGTACTTCCGCAGCGTTTAAGGAACATTTAGACAGATACATGGTTAGAACAGGTTTAGAGGGATATGGGCCAAGCACAGACAGATGGGACTAGTATAGACGGGACATGTTGGTCAGTGTGGGCAACTTGGCCCAAGAGCCTGTTTTAATGTTGTATGATTCTATGACTCTTTATAACTCTATGACAATGATATATGAACATTTTTCATTGTTAAGAGCTGTGAGCATCATTGGTAAGGTCAATGGTGTTCCCTATCAGAAGATGGAAGAGAGATCACCTTTTAAACAGTCGGGGTCCATCTGGTGCAATACCATTTGATTGGATGTCCTAGGACTATAGATTACTTTAGTATAGAGATACTGCGCAGAAACGGGCCCTTCAGCCCACCGAGTTCATGCTGACCAGCACACTAACACTATCCTACGCACTAGGGACAATTTACAATTTTAATAAAGCCAATTAATCTGCAAACCTGTTCGTCTTTGGAGTGTGGGAGGAAACCGGAGCACCGGGAGAAAACCCACACAGGTCACAGGTAGAGCATACAAACTCCATACAGAGAGCACCCATAGTCAGGATTGAAACCGGGTGTATGGCGCTGTAATGCAGCAACTCTATCACGGCCCGACTGTCCTGGTGCTCGCTGATCCCTCTGCTGACCACTGGAGGCAGCGTAGACTGTGTCGCCTTGTGTTCAGTAATGTTTTAAGTATTTTCACCTGTGTGTTAGTACATTTGTGTTAACTATTGAGTTCCCTATTTCAGTGCTAAGGTTTGCCCCTGACTTTGCGCAGTTTTGGATTTCTCCGATGCTCAGTCTTGTACTCTTGTTTATCAGGATTCCAGTCAAAAACCTTTTTGCGTTTTCCTGATTCCCATGTCTTCTCTGTGCGTGGGTCTACACATTGCTTGGCATTGTTACATGTTCCCAACCTCCTAGGAAGATACAAGACTTTCCCTTTTGAAGTTCATGATAATATTTTTGTTCTTTGGCTGATTTTCTGTTTTAGAGTTTTAGTCATAGGGTCATACAGCACAGAAACAAGCACTTCAGTCCAACTCATCTATGCTAACCAAGTTGCTCCATCTAACCTAGTCCCAATTAGTCCAATGCAAGCTTGATGTCACCCTTATTGCCTCTCTAGAAACATAGCTCATTTGTCCATGTTTGTCTACTTTGAAATTCACTTTCTTTTTATGTGCTGATTCAGCATATTTATTAAACCTGTCCTGAAATGCATTACAGTCCTGCTCAGATTTGGCCATTCCCCCTGATTAGATTACATGCACAAAACTGGGAAGAGTGCTTTTAATTCCAAAGTCCAAATTGCGACTATAAATTTTGAACACCTATGGTTTCATCACCTATCCCTGTGAGATTCTATTAAAAAACATGTCTCCTTAACTGATTAATTTTTTTGGACCTCTCTCGCTATCTTTCATCTAGCCACATATCTATTGTGCTGTTTATCCACTGAATAGGTATGCTTGCTCCTATTATTATTCTGTTATGTAATATATTAAAGGATTTTGGAATCCAAATATATATTTTCTATAGACACAACGTTCTGGAGTAACTCATGCAGCAACTCTGGAGAAAAAAGATGGGTGATGTTTCGATTAGGGACCCCTCAGACTATGTCTGAAGAAGGATCCCGACCTGAATCATCACCTATCCATTTTCTCCAGAGGTGCTGCCTAACCCACTTTGAATGAATGAATGAATGAATGAATGAATGAATGAATGAATGAATAAGTTTATTGGCCAAGTATGCAGATACAAGGAATGTGCCTTGGTGTTCCACTCACAAATGGCAACACAAACATACAGTTAACAATGAAGAATAAAGCATAACCACATCAAAACAATAAGGATACAACATTACGGTCTAAACATGTGGGTGAAAATAAACGAGAGCAAAAAAGAGACTACAGATTTTGGATATTGAGTAGAACTATCACTCGTGGAAAAAAGCTGTTTTTATGTCTGGCTGTGGCTGCTTTGACAGTCCCGAGTCGCCTTCCAGAGGGAAGTGCTTCGAAGAGCTTGTGGCCAGGGTGAGAGGGTTCAGAGATGATCTTGCCCGCTCGCTTCCTGGCCCTTGCAGTGTACAGTTCGTCAATGGGGGGAAGGTTGCAGCCAACACAGAGAGTGGTGAGTCTGTGGAATCTTCACACACAGAGTAGTGAGTCTGTGGAATTCTTGCCACAGAAGGTAGTTGAGGCCAGTTCATTGGCTATATTTAAGAGGGAGTTAGATGTGGCCCTTTTTGCTAAAGGGATCAGGGGGTATGGAGAGAAGGCAGGTACAGGCTACTGAGCTGGATGATCAGCCATGATCATAGTGAATGGCGGTGCAGGCTCGAAGGGCCGAATGGCCTACTCCTGCACCTATTTTCTATGTTTCTATGTAACAACCTCCTCAGCTGTGCGAACGATCCGTTGCAGCCTCCGGATGTCGTGCTTGGTGGCTGAGCCAAACCAGACCATGATGGAGAAGGTGAGGACGGACTCAATGATAACAGTATAGAATTGGACCATCATTGCCTGTGGCTGATTGTGTTTCTTCAGTTGCTGCAGGAATGACATCCTCTGTTGGGCCTTTTTGACTGTGGAGTCGATGGTGGCCCCCCCCATTTAAGGTCTCTGGAGATGATGGCTCCAAGGAACTTAAATAACTCCACAGATGTGACTATGGTGTTGTTGATGGTGAGTGGGGGGAGGGGAGGGGGATCTCTTCGAAAGTCTATCTTTAGTATGTACCAGTGTTTGTGGTTAAAACCAGCATCTGCAGTTCCTTCCTACACATTTCATCTGCAGTTCTTTGTTGGTATATATTTTCTATAATTGCTGTGCAGTTTCTATGTTACCACTGAATAGGTATACAGTACTGTTGGTAGTACAAGACTTTCCCTTTTGAAATTCATGAAAATATTTTTGTTCTTTGGCTGATTTTCTATTTTAGAGTTTTAGTCATAGGGTCGTACAGCACAGAAACAGGCCCTTCAGTCCAACTCATCTATGCTGACCAAGTTGCTCCATCGAACCTAGTCCCATTTGCCCACATTTGGCCCATATCCCTCTAACATTTCCTATCCATGTACTTGTCTAAGTATCTTTTAACTGCCTCCTCTGGCAGCTGATTCCATATACCCACCACTCCCAAGAGTTGTCCCTCAGGTTTCCATTAATCCTTGCCCTTCCCATCTTAAACCTATGTTCTCTGATTCCATATACCCACCACTTCCAAAAGTTGCCTCACATGTTGGTTATTAAATCTTTCCCCTCTCACCTTAAACCTATGTCCTCTGTTTTTTTTAATCCCCTCCCCTGGGTTAAACACTCCGTGCTTTCACCCTATATGTTCTCCTCATGGATGTTTACAACCCTTTCAGATCATCCCCCAGCATCCTGCACTCCAAGGAATAAGGTTCTAGCCTGCCCACCTCTCCCTATAGCTCAGCCCCTCAACTCATGACAACATCCTCTTAATCCTTTCTGCACTTTTTCCAGCTTAATGGCATCCTTCCTACAGCAGGGTGATCAAAAGTGAAGACAGCACTCCAAAAATGGACTCATCAATGTCTGTACAACTGTAGCATAATGTCTCAACTTCTATACTCAATGTCCTGTCTAATGAAGGCCAATGTACTAATAGCTGTTTTTACTATCCTATCAACCTGTAATGCCACTTTTCAGAGAACTATGTAGCCGGAATCCTAGATCCCTCTGCTCTACAATGTTCCACTGGACTCTAGCATTCATTGTAGGTCCTTCCCAAAGTGCAACACCTTGGACCTATCTGCATTAAACTCCATTTGACATTCCTCAGCCCAGTCGCCCAGCTGATCAAGAGCCTGCTGTAATATTTGATAATCATCTTCACTGTCTACAATGCCATCTACTTTAGTGTCCTTTAGAAACTTACTAATCAAGCCTTGTGCATTCTCATCCAAATTGTTGATATAAACCACAAGCACCAATAGGCCCAGCACCGATCCCTGAGGCACACCACTCATCACAAGCCTCCAGTCCAATTGAACACCCTTCCACCACCACCCTCTACTTCCATCCATGAAGCCAATTCATGGATGGAAGTAGAGGGTGGTGGTGGAGGGTGGTAAATTATGTAGGAAAGAATTGCAGATGCTGGCTTAAATCGAAGATAGACACAAAATGCTGGAGTACCTCAGCGGGACAGGCAGCATCTCTGGAGTGGTGTGCCTCAGGGATCGGTGCTGGGCCTATTGGTGCTTGTGGTTTATATCAACAATCTGAATCAGTCTGAAGAAAGGTCTCGACCCAACAGCATTTCGTGTCTATCTGTATCCAGTTATCTAACTCTCCCAGAGTCTTTAGAAGGTGACCCTGGCCAGTTCTCTGTCTCCAGTCATCCTTTTGATAAGTATACGTGACGATGATTTCCAAATTCATTTGTGTGAACCTGAGAGCTCTCCCCCTCTTCACTGCAGCCCCTCACCCCTTCATGGCAGCAGCAGTGTGTGCTACTATCTATGTGGAGAGTACCCTTAAGGATTAATGACCTTCTCGGGTGGCTGTGAAGCTAACTGGGGGCAGTGGTGTTGAATTGAACATGGTTCCCATTGGGAACTGCACAGGTTGTCATTCCTACGTAATTCAGGGTGTAGACCATCCTAACACTGTTTCTAATAATGTAGATGCTGGATGTCTGATATGAATTGTATGAGTTCTTGTGAGGTGTCCCATTGTGCGTTAGACCTACATTTAGTGCAGGTTTTCCACATTGACACAAAAGATGAATTCTAATTGATTGGCACAAAAAGCTGGAGTAACTCAATGGATCGGTTAGCATCGCTGGAGAAAAGGAATAGGTGAATAGGTGGCGTTTCAGATTGAGGCCCTTCTTCAGCATGAGAGTCAGCGGAGTGGGAAACTAGAGGTATGAAAAAGTACAAAGAATAATTAATAAAAGTTATGAAAAGAACAAATCAGAACCAGCAACAATGACCAAAGAAAGGTGGAGCCCAGAATGGTCCATTGTTGGCTGTGGACGAGGTGATAACAAAGCGATACGAACAGTGAAACTAGCTGGACAACAGTGAAACTGGCATGACTATTAGGGTGAGGGAGGAACGGGGAGAGAGAGAAAATGCAAGGGTTTTTCTTGAAATTAGAAAAATTAATTTTCATACCATTGGGTTGTAAGCTGCCCAAACAAAATATGAACTCCATTTGTCAGGTAAATGCCTCTCAATTTGGACACTGGAAATCTGAAATGTAAAACACAAAATGCTGGAAACACTCAGCAAATCAGGCAGCATCTGCAGAAAGATAAATAGAGTTAGCATTTCAAGACAATGAGGGTGTTTTGGGGCTCAATTAGGAGGCAGAAAATATTTGATAACTTAATTCCTTTCTTGGGAATAGGCAATACACTTTACTGTAATACACATCATTGTAGCGAGTAAAACTTCCCCCTTCACTTTCAATAATCTACAAGATCTATTTCACAACTGAGGCGTGTGGCATGAAGAACATTGACTATCAGTGGGACTGATGTTTTGAAAGTCTACCATGATGTAAGGCTATATAACCTGGTAAAAACAATCAAAATATATACTGATCTTTTTCAAACATTGTCAGTCCCAAAGGAGAAATAAATATAGAATGCCTCACGCTATGAACTATGAAGATGACTGTGAAATCAATGTGCGGCCTGGGGTAACACAGATGTCCAAACAGCAGCAACTCAAGGGTTAATTTGAAATTGGGACTTTCAGACAGCGGGCAATTATGCTGCAAACTTCATGGGATTTGCAAGGGTCATGATCTCTCTGAAATTAAAAATAAAATCAATGTTTCCAATCCATTTACCCTCAGGGTCGGAATCAAATTATAACTGCAACCCGTCTGAAAACCTGAATTATGAGTCACCCAACCATCAAGAAAGCTCTGTTCATATGTGTGTTATTTTACTTATGTTTTGAAATCCTCGCAAAATGGTGATATTGAATCTACATGATAAAAGGCTCCGCTTGGTGAAAAATTAGGCAATAATATGATCAAGTGATTCAAGGGATGCTTTAAATTTTACATGATGGTCAACGTTTGAACCCACAGATTGGATTGCTGCCTTTAATTCATTCAGAAATATACACTGCACTTTCCAAATGGCCTGTAACAATTCCTTGTAATTCCTCTTATCATTTCCATGCTGTGCTGTCACTACCTTTGCCATTAAAAGACACAACATGAAATGAAATCAACTTCTGAATCTGATGTAAGGTCAGAAAAAATATTAGGTTCTGTAGCATGGACCTAAGTGGGGATTGAATTTGTGTGGTATGTTTTGATGGAATAATGGATTTATGATGATGTACCCGGAGGTTTTACCTCAATTTACAGAGATATTACCAATTCCTTTCACAGGCTTGCAGTTTAAAAAAAATCTCATCTCACACTTGTAACAAAACAGAGGGAAGCCACTCTGCCCATCAGGTCCATGTTGGCCCGTACTCACCGTATTTCTCCTCCTCTTATTTCCCTATAACTAAGCAACCAATTTTCTCTCAAATGTGCTCAACAAACCCCCTTTGATTTCTTTTGTCATTACCCTACACTATCTCATAATTAACAGTGACCAAATAACCTAAGTGCAAGCAAGTCACTACCAGGGGCAGGGCTGCATGAGTCCCTGGATGCTGGGAAGGGAACGTACGGAAGTGTAAATGGGAAATCACTTGCAATTTTGTTGAAATGGAAGAGCAGACCAGGGAGATATGAAGGGAGACACAATATGCTGGAGTAATGCTGGGTAGCACAGTGGTGCAGCGTTGCTGCCTTACAGCGCTTTCAGCACCAGGGACCCAGGTTCAATTCCGACTAAGGGTGCTGTCTGTACGGAGTTCTCCCCGTGACCGTGTGGGTTTTCTCTGAGATCTTCATTTTCCTCACACACTCCAAAGACGTACAGGTTTGTAGGTTGATTGGCTTTGTATAAATGTAAATTGTCCCTCGTGTGTGTGGGATAGTATTAATATGTGGGGATCACTAGTTGGTGCAGAATCGGTGGGCCAAAGGGCCTGTTTCCGCACTGTATCTCTAAACTAAACCACACTAAACTCAGCGAGTCAGGCAGCAATCTCTGGAGAAAATGGATGTGACGTTTTGGGTCGGGACCCTTCTTCAGACCCTTATTCTTTGAGTTATAAAGGGAACAATCCTTGCAGAAGGCTAACGGGGAGGGGAGAAGATGTGTTTAATAGTGGAATTTAGATGCAGATTAGTTTCTTATCATTTACAGCAGGACGTTATGAAATTCCTTGTTTCCTGAAGCTCTTAAACTAAACATGGTAATGATAGACACAACATTAAATACAATGGTGGATGCAAAATAGCAGAATGGAATGTGAAATAATGCGAAAAAATATTAAAGTACAATAATGGAATAACCAAATGGATTAAGAGCAGGAGTATATGGATCATATTGAATGGCGGTGCAGGCTCGAAGGGCCAAATGGCCTACTCCTGCACCTATTTTCTATGTTTCTATGTTTCTATGTTACCTCCAGCCTTCCGAATGCAATACAGCATGAACATTGATTAAATGGAAGGAGGTGAGAAACTCATAATGACTGAATCTTATTGAAGGCACAGTGGCACAGCGGTAGAGTTGCTGCCTCACAGGGCCAGATACCCAGGTTCGATCCTGACTACGGGTGCTGTCTGTATGAAATTCACATATTATCCCTGTTAACCCATGGGTTTTCCCCGGGTGCACTAGTTTCTTCCCACACTTCAAAGACGCACAGGTTTGTAGGTTAATTGGCTTCAGTAAAATTGTGAATTGCCCCTAGTTTGCTGAAATTAGGAACAAAAATTAGAAAGATAGCCCATTGAATGCAAAGGCTGGTGGGGTGGAAAGTAAGGGGGCAAATTGCACTGTCCAGGAGGAGAGATGATAAGCGTAGAGGTCCAGGAAATAAATGAAATGCATTAAAGAGCACTGTTAACTATGATAGAGGGGAAGCCACAGTTAAGGAAAAAGAATGCAAAGATATTTCCCTTCTTTCATATTTGTGGTGTCCCCTCTACTTTGGAGAAACAAAACACAGGTCAGGTGATTTACTTGCACAGCACGCAGCACTCAACTTCCAGTTCCCTATCACTATGATTCTCCATCTTACTTCTATTCTGACCTATCTGTCCATAATCTCTTGCACTGTTTTCATGAGACCAAATGTAACTTAAGGAACAGCATTTCATCTATCAATTGGGCATATTGCAATCTTCAAGACTCAGTACTGAATTCAATAATTTCTCGTATCAGAACCATCAGTATTACTGAAAGTTATCCTTATGTAATATTAACTCCTCTTCTTTCTTCTCAGACAGACTAATTTGTTGGGCATTGTTCGCCAACATTTCACTTGATAGGACAATTCTTTATGCTCAGGAATTAGAAACATGGAAACATAGAAAATAGGTGCAGGAGGGGGCCATTCGGCCCTTCGAGCCAGCACCGCCATTCATTGCGTTCATGGCTGATCGTTCACAATCAATAACCCATGCCTGCCTTCTCCCCATATCCCTTGATTCCACTAGCCCCTAGAGCTCTATCTAACTCTCTCTTAAATCCATCCAGTGATTTGGTTTCCACTGCCCTCTGTGGCAGAGAATTCCACAAATTCACAACTCTCTGGGTGAAAAAGTTCCTTCTCACCTCAGTTTTAAATGGCCTCCCCTTTATTCTAAGACTTTGCCCCCTGGTTCTGGACTCCCCCAACATTGGGAACATTTTTCCTGCATCTAGCTTGTCCAGCCCTTTTATAATTTTATATGTTTCTATAAGACCCCCTCTCATCCATCTAAACACCAGTGAATCTCATTTATTCCTCTATCTCCTTATTTTTAAGGCAGCGATTGACAGATTCTTGATTAGTAAGAGTGTCAGGGGTTATGGGGAGGAGGCAGGAGAATGCAATTGAGAGGGTAAGATAGATCAGCCATGATTGAATGGCAAAGTGAACTTGATGGGCCAAATGGCCTAATTCTTCACGTTTAACTTATGAACTTATGAACTTTAGAATACCAACAATGCTACTACACCCTTAATTAGGTAAGGGGATCAAAACTGTTCAGAGCATTCCAGGTGTGGCCCCACATACTCTGTGCACAACTCAAACTAAACCTCCCTATTTTGAACTGCAATCCCTTCACAATAAAAGCCTTTTCAACAACTTATTGGACCTGCCGGCTAAATCGTTGTGATTCATTCACCAGATCATCTAGATCCCACAGAATGTCATTCATTTATAGTCTATTTTCATTCACATAATAATCTGCCTTTTGATTCCTCAGTGCCAAATAATGAAGGGCAAAACACCTGAATTTTAGGCTTTAGAGGTACAGAGTGGAAACAGGCCCATCAGCCCACCAGGACTGTGCCAACCACGACCACCCCATACAATTGCACTATCCTACACCCTAGGGATCATTTACAATTTACAGAAGCCAATTAACCTACAAATCTGTACGTCTTTGGAGTTTGGTAGGAAACCGGCATGCATGGAGGAAACCCAAGTGGTCACAGGGAGAGCGTACAAACTCCATACAGACAGCACACATAGTCAGGATTGAACTCAGGTCCCTGGCTCTGTCAGGCAGCAATCTACTGCTTCTTCACTGCAATCTCTGAACTCGATCATCAAGAAGGACAAGGTCACCAGTTACATGGAAACAAGACCAATTCCAGCTTCCCTTCCAAGTCACAAATCACTCTGACTTGGTCATAGAGTGACAAAGCGTGGAAACAGGCCCTTCGACCCAACTTGCCAACAACGGCCAACAGATCCCAGCTACATTAGTCCCACCTTCCTGCGTTTGGTCCATATCCCTCCAAACCTATCCTATCCATGTACTTGTCTAACTGTCTCTTAAACATTAGGATAGTCCCAGCTTCAACTACCTCCTCTGGCAGCTTGTATAACAATATAACAGTATAACAGAACTTTATTGTCATTCGGTATAAATACCGAACGAAATTTCAGCAGTCACAAGACACAGCAAAAAAGAAAAGAACACAGGACACACGACCCCAACACAAACATCCATCACAGTGACTCCAAACACCCCATCACTGTGATGGAGGCAACAAAACTTCCACTCTCTTCCCGCCGCACCCACGGACAGGCAGCTCGACCCCTACCGAGGCAACCGACACGTACAGCCCCCGCAAGAGGATGGAAGGCCCCGCGGCCAAGCCGCCCCGGGCACTGAAACGTCCTGCGGCCGCACCGGGCGATGTTAAGTCCAGCGGCCGAGCCGCGCCGGGCGATGGAAGGCCCCGCGGCCGCTGCTAAGTCCCGCGGCCAAGCCGCACTGGGCACTGAAATGTCCCGCAGCCGAGCCGCGCCGGGCACTGAAACGTCCCGCAGCCGAGCCGCACCGGGCACTGAAACGTCCCGCGGCCGAGCCGCACCGGGCACTGAAACGTCCCGCGGCCGAGCCGCACCAGGCACTGAAACGTCCCGCAGCCGAGCCGCACCGGGCACTGAAATGTCCCGCGGCCGAGCCGCGCCGGCGATGTTAAGTCCCGCGGCCGAGCCGCACCGGGCACTGAAACGTTCCGCGGCCGAGCTGCACCGGGCACTGAAACGTCCCGCTGCCGAGCCGCACCGGGCACTGAAACGTCCCGCGGCCGAGCCGCGCCGGCGATGTTAAGTCCAGCGGCCGGGCCGAGCCGCGCCGGGCGATGTAAGGCCCCGCGGCCGAGCTGCGCCCCGGGGAAGAGACCTAATAAAAGAAAGGTTTCCCCCCCACCCACACCCCCACACCCACACATACACAGCCAAAAACAGAAACAAAAACCATCCCAACACCGACACAAACAAAAAAAAGAAAAAAAGACAAACAGACTGCCAGAGAGCCGCAGCCTCTTTGTGTGAAAAAGTTACCCCTCTCAGATGCCTATTAAATCTTTTCCCCTTCACCTTAAACCTATGTGCTCTGGTCCTCGATTCACCTACTCTGGGCACGAGACTCTGTGCATCTACCGATCTATTCCTCTCATGATTTTTTACGTCGACTTAGAAGTATACCACCTCACCTTGGCAATGGATCTAAGTCCTGGTACTCTCTCACCATTTACATGGCAGGAGTACCATCACTGAAAGAACTGCTATGGTTCAAGAAGGCAGCTCACCACAATGTTTTCAAGGGAAATTAGGATCAAGCAGTAACTGCAAGTCTTTCAGATGATTTTCAGAACCTGAAGAATGAATTAAAAATTAACTGGGAGTCACAAGAGACTGCATGACAGCGCTTGAATCAAGAGCGAAGAACAAACTGCTGGAGGAATTCAGCTGTTCGCGCTGCATCAGTGGGGGGGGGGGGGATTGTCGATGTTTTGTGTTTCAAACCTGCATTATGTCTGAGAGTGCAGAGGGAAGAGAGTCGGTATGAAGAGAATAGTGGGGGGGGGGGGGGGGGGGGGAGGGGGGGATACAGGGGCCAGAAGGTGACAGGTGGATTGAGGACAGGTTAACGATGATGGGCAAATGGAGCCATGTAGATGAGTGGAGTGGTGGAGTTGAAAGATAGAGACAGGTGGTTGATAGGTGAAAGTAGACAGAGAAAATTATCGTCTTCAGAAATGTGGGCAAGCATTAATAGGTGGCATTTTGATAGTACGCAAGCTATTATGTTTCCACTAGTGGGAGAGTCTAGGACTAGAGGTCATAGCCTCAGAATTAAAGGACGTTCCTTTAAGAAGGAGATGAGGAGGAATTTCTTTAGTCAGAGGGTGGTGAATCTGTGGAACTCTTTGCCACAAAAGGCTGTGGAGGCCAAGTCAATAGATATGTTTAAGGCAGAGATAGATTGATTCTTGATTAGTATAGGTGTCAGGGGTAATGGGGTGAAGGCAGGAGAATGGGGTTTGGAGGGAGAGATAGATCAGCCATGTTTGAACGCAGAGTAGACTCGGTGGGCCGAATGGCCTAATTCTGTTCCTATCACATAACCTTATGACCTTATGACATTTGGGCTACGGTGCACAAACTACTACACTGTGCAAAAGAAAATTGCTTAATCAGTAAGTTAATGAGTATATCGTTTTACCATATGACAACTTCACAAATATATATTTTTTAATCAAAGTAAAAAATGTTTGTGAATCCTTATAACCATCAGCCCATTCAAGGTCTTTCTCCTGCAGCAAAATTATCGTGGAATCTTACCATTGGGTGCCTGCAGTATCCTTTCCCCCGATTTCACTACAACATACATGTGCCCAGTGTCTCACAAATATAGATCTCACTCCATGTTATCATTTAAATTTTGCCCAGTTTCAGTACATGGCCGGTGGCTGCAAGTGTTAAATCGAGTGAGTGAATGAAAGTTTACACCTGGGTTGACCTACTTTCTTTCTGAAACATTATGCTTCTTTTTTTTTAGATACAGCGCTGAAACAGGCCCTTCGGCCCACCGGGTCCGCGCTGCCCAGCGATCCCCACACACTAACACTATCCTACACCCACTAGGGACAATTTTTACATTTGCCCAGCCAATTAACCTACAAACCTGTACGTCTTTGGAGGGTGGGAGGAAACCGAAGATCTCGGAGAAAACCCACGCAGGTCACGGGGAGAACGTACAAACTCCATACAGACGGCGCCCGTAGTCAGGATCGGACCTGAGTCTCCGGCGCTGCATTCGCTGTAAGGCAGCAACTCTACCACTGCGCCACCGTGCCACAGTTTCAGCAAGCCATTGAATGTCTTTGGTCCAGAGAGATCTTCTATGCTGTTAAATATCATGCATCTAAACTGAAATGTAAGTTCAGCTTTTAGAACCTGAAGGTAATGGATAAAGTCATTTGAATTGTTATCATTAGTTTCAATTTAAAAAATAAACTGCATCATTCTTGTTAGACAGGGCTGTGTGCTCAGTCCTCGCCTGTACTCCCTGTTCACGCACGACTGTACTGCTAAGCACAGCTCAAACAGCATCCCAAAGTTTGCTGACGACACGACCATCTTGGGCCTCATCACAGACAACAATGAGACGGCCTACAGAGAGGAGGTAAAGGCACTAAACAGCTGGTGCCAGGAAAATAACCTCTCTCTCAATGTCAGCAAAACTAAAGAGATGATGGTGGACCACAGGAGACAGCAGGGGAGTGGACACCTCCCCATCCACATCGGTGATGCTGAGGTTGAAAGGGTCAGCAGCATTAAGTTCCTCGGTGTGCACATCACTGAGGACCTTTCCTGGACACTGCACACAGACACAATAACAAAGAAGGCCCACTAGAGGCTCTTTTTCCTGTGAAGACTGAGGAAGTTTGGCATGAACGCCAGCATCCTCACAAACATCTACAGATGCACCATCGAGAGTCTGCTGACGGGCTGCATTACAGTCTGGTACGGGAACTGTTCTGCCCACAGCCACAAATCACTACAGAGAGTGGTGAAGACGGCACAGCACATCACTGGCAACTGTCTCCCGGCCATTCAGGACATTTTCTACGGGCGGTGCCTGCGGAAGGCACGCAGCATCGTCAAGGACCACAGCCACCCAGCACACAGGCTGTTCTCCTTGTTACCGTCAGGCAGACGATACAGGAGTATGGCTGCACGTACCACCAGACTTAAGAACAGTTTCTACCATCAGGCCATCAGGCTTCTGAACTCATAAACACATTTCAAATCATATATGTTGATTATTTATAATATTGTCTTTTTACCTATTTTAATATTGTCTTTTTACCGTACTAATGTCATTTTTTAAATCTTATTTATCCTTGGAATATTACTGCTGAGGTGACCCGTTGTCTTGTCAAATACATTTCATTGTACCGTTGACCCCGTGCCAAACTACATATGACAAATAAAAAAAATTAAATATATATATTGTAGTGAGTCCAAACGAGCGGTATTATCCGAATACTTTATTGGTATAAAACCCGTGACAAACGCAACGCACTTCTTCTTGGACTACACTAACTTCGCTCACTAATCTAATCTCTATCTACAGTTTGGCGCCAGGCATTTAAATACCCCGCGCTCCCTCACCCCGTGACCGTAAACCAATCCGAGGGTTCTACTACCTGGCCAATCCCGATGTCCCTACATGACCCCCCCCAGAACCCTCGAAACCATACCTCACGGGCGCCCGAACCTCCCGCCCAGAACGTGTACGGAGGGGGGAAACCGATACCCCCAGCGTGACAGGAGGCGGGGTGGACGCTGCCGCTGGAGGCGATGGGGGGTCCACTGGAGCGGAGGGTGTAGGTGACGGGGGGCACTTGATCAACAACGGCAGCCCGGGCCCAACCATAGGCGGCGGAGGCCCAAGAGGTGGTAAACTGGGCGCCGCTGGCGGGACCAGTCGAGCAGCCACAGGCCGGCCCCGGCACGGCGGCTGAGCCACCGACACGGGGAGGTCCTGGTCCAAATGGGCCGGCTTGAGACGGGACACTGAAACAAGCTCCTGACGATTTCCTACCTGCAAGGTGAAGGTTACAGTCCCTCTTTTGAGCACCTGGAACGGGCCCTGGTAAACCAGCTGGAGAGGGGGGCGGTGGCAATCTTTCCGAAGAAACACGAAATCACAGCTCCGCAATTCCGACGGAACGTGAACTGCTGTGCTTCCGTGACTGGAGGTCGGGACTGGAGCCAGAGAACCCACCCGTTCCCGGAGGGAGCCCAAGACTGACGTGACGGATGGCGGCAAGGCGGGAGTGGAAGGGAGAATGTCGCCCGGCACCCGCAGGGGCGAACCGTAGACGAGCTCAGCCGAAGATGTGCCCAGCTCAGCCCAATCGTAGCCAGTCAGGCGAGCACAGAGGGACGCCTTCAGCTGCCGATGGAAACGCTCAACCATCCCGTTGGCTTGGGGATGATAGGCGGTGGTCTGCTGTAAGCGCGAGCCATACAGCTGTGCCAGCGCGGCCCAGAGGGACGAGGTGAACTGGGCCCCCCGATCCGTAGTGATAATAGCCGGGACCCCGAAACGAGCCACCCAATGCAACGCCAGGGCCCGTGCACAGGAGGCCGCCGAGGTGTCCGACAATGGGAGCGCCTCCGGCCAACGAGTGAACGGATCAACCACCGTCAGTAGGTGAGTATAACCCCTAGAATAGGGCAATGGACCCACCAAATCCACATGGATGTGGAAAAAACGGACGGGGGGAACCTCAAATCTCTGGTATGGTGGCTGGACATGACGATGGACTTTGGAGGTCTGGCACGGAATGCAGGCGCGTGCCCAGGCTGCCACCTGCTTTCGCAGGCCATGCCAGATAAACCGGTCAGCCACCATGGCTGAAGTCGCCCTGATGGACGGATGTGCCAGGCCATGAATGGCCTCAAAAACCTTACGCCGCAGAGCGGCAGGCACCACCGGGCGAGGGCGTGGGAGGGAAACGTCACACCACAACTTGGTACCTGTGGGGCCACACGCCACCTGCTCCAAATGCAGTCCCGAGGCTGTGGAGGCGTACACCGCGGCAGTCCCTTCCAGGCGCTGAGCCTCCGCTAGCTCCTGGAAATCCACCTGTTTACCCACCACGGCTACGGAGGGAATGGCCGGCTGGGACAGTGCATCAGCAACGGCATTAAGCCTACCCGCAATATGACGGACATCGGTGGTAAACTCCGAAATCAGGGTTAGGTGCCGCTGCTGGCAAGCCGACCACGGATCAGAAACCTTAGCAAAAGCGAATGTCAGAGGTTTGTGATCCGTGTAGGCCACGAAAGAACGGCCTTCAAAAAAATAACGGAAGTGGCGGACTGCTAAATAAAGGGCCAGGATCTCCCTATCGAACGCACTGTACTTGAGCTCCGCTCGAGAGAGCTGCCTGCTGAAAAACGCCAGAGGCTGCCAATTACCGTCGACCTGCTGCTCCAAAACCCCACCCACCGCCACGTCTGAGGCATCCACCGTCAGAGCTGTGGGGGCGGAGGAGCGCGGGTGCACCAGCATGGTGGCGTTGGCGAGGGCCTGTTTGACCGCAACAAAAGCCGTCTCCGCAGCTACGGACCATACCAACTCAGCGGGGTTACCCGCGAGACATTGAAAAAGGGGGCGCATAACCCGAGCTGCTGCAGGCACGAACCGATGATAGAAATTGACCATGCCCACGAATTCCTGCAAGCCCTTGATGGTAGTCGGGCGGGGGAAAGAGCGGACCGCGTCCACCTTAGCTGGTAAAGGAGTGGCACCGGCCGGAGTAACCCGGTGACCCAAAAAATCCACCGCGGACAGGCCGAATTGGCATTTGTCCGGATGGAGAATCAGGCCATGGTCTTGCAGCCTCTGGAACACCGTGCGGAGGTGGACCAAGTGCTCCTGGACCGAACGGCTGGCAATCAAAATATCGTCAAGATAAATAAAGACAAACGGCAACCCTCGACCCACCCGGTCCATCAGACGCTGGAATGCCTGAGCTGCATTTTTAAGGCCGAAAGGCATACGCAACCACTCAAACAGTCCGAACGGAGTAATGGTCGCTGTTTTTGGAATGTCCGGCGGATGGACCGGGATCTGATGGTATCCCCGCACCAAATCAATTTTTGAAAATATTGTCGCCCCCTCCAGGCTAGCTGAAAAGTCCTGAATGTGTGGAATCGGATAGCGGTCCGGCCGTGTTGCCGCGTTGAGTCGACGGAAGTCACCACATGGTCTCCACCCCCCAGACGCTTTGGAAACCATGTGCAAGGGGGAGGCCCACGGACTACTCGAAGGCCGAATAATTCCCAACCTCTCCAAGTTTAGGAACTCCTCTCGCGCCCTGGCCAGCTTGTCGGGTGGGAGGCGCCGTGCCCGGGCAAAAACCGGCGGCCCCTCGGTTGGGATGAAATGGACGACCCCATGCTTCTCCGAAGGTGAATCAAAACGCTGGACGAGGAGCTGCGGGAAGTCGGCTAGGACCGCATCGAACTGACCGGGAGCCGTGGTAATGGATTTGATAACTAGGCTGGGTGGGGCGGCGCTTGTAAAAGCCTCTGGTCCAGTACCCCGAGGCCGTACATCAGCCGAGGGCTGCAGGCCCCTCCCTCGGACGTCTGCGACCAAAGAAAACGCCCATAGAAAATCTGCACCCAATATGGCCTGGCCCACATCCGCAACGATGAATTCCCAACGGTAAGTCCTGGACTCGAAGGACAGGGACATAGTCCTTTTACCGTATGTACGGATGGTGCTACCATTCACTGCAATTAGGGGCGGGCCCTTTTCCCCCACTCGAACTTCACAGTCATAGGGGGGCACAATACTTACGACCGCTCCCGTATCCACTAGGAAAACGATCCCGGTACTCTGATCCGTAGCGTAGAGGCGGTGGTTACGGCCAATCGAGACTGCCTCTACAGTCGATCGGCCCCGGCGTTTCCCGGAAACGAACACGGGGATCTACAGCTTCGTGCCTCGCTGCCCCACCGCCGATGGAAAGAGCACCAGCCACGCCTATCCGGCTCTGTTGGTCGAGCCCGCTGCCAATGAACAGGCGCCGCCGCCCTCTCTTGGCGGGCCGACTGCGAAATAGCGGCCGATGCGTCGCTCTCCCGGCCGCACCCCCGACTGCCGCTGGGCCTCGAGACCCGGTTAACGGAGCCGTCTCGGGTGTTGCGCTCCCTAACAGCGTGTCGGCCTTCTCGGCGAACGCTACCGGATCTTCAAAAGAGACGTCCGCCAACACCAACCTGACGTCCCCAGGTAGCTTCTCCCGAAAGGCCGCTTCGAATATCATGCATGGCTGATGGTCACCCGCCAAAGTCAGCATCTCGGACATCAACTCCGACGGCAGCCGCTGCCCCAGGTCCGGCAAATGGAGGAGCTTCAGAGCCCGCTGGTTCTGGGCCCAGCCGAAGGTCCGCAGCAGGAGCTTCTTGAGCCCCACGTACTGGTTCGTTTGGGGTGGACTGGTCAGGTATCGGCTGACCCGCGCAGCCACCTCCGCCTGCAGACAGCTCACCACGTGGTGGTACTTCTCCTGGTCTTCCTCCACCTTTTTAAGATGGAACTGTGATTCTGCCTGCACAAACCACAGGTGCGGCTGATGGGCCCAGAACGGCGGTAGATGAATCTCGCCCGCGCTCGCTCCCGCCTGCGACATCCTGCTGCTTGCTTCTTACGTTCGAGGTCACCAATGTAGTGAGTCCAAACGAGCGGTATTATCCAAAGACTTTATTGGTATAAAACCCGTGACAAACGCAACGCACTTCTTCTTGGACTACACTAACTTCGCTCACTAATCTAATCTCTATCTACAGTTTGGCGCCAGGCATTTAAATACCCCGCGCTCCCTCACCCCGTGACCGTAAACCAATCCGAGGGTTCTACTACCTGGCCAATCCCTATGTCCCTACAATATATTATTATTATTATTATTATTATTATTAAAGCCATATGAGATATATAATGTTAATTTTTGGAAAGATATATTGCAAAGCAGGAGTTTTTAAGAATTATTTTTTTTATCAGTTTTTTAGAATGAGTTTTTAAGAAAATTGATAGTTTTAATGTTCTCCCCCTAACATCACTGACTTTTCAAATGACTTCAGATTGTAAAAAATATTCATCTGGATATGTTACCTTGATTATACCGGACACTGTTTTCATTCATACATGTTACACTCTCTGTAATCTAATACTGTACTTCTTAGTTCTTATTCGTGCCAGAAATAATCACAAAAACCATCTTTTAACTTGTACGTAACCACTTTATCAGAGTTAACTCTACATCTCACTGTCATTTTTCAGCTCCCTGCACCTGTACTTCCTCTCAACATATACTTCACTTGACTGTCAGCAACTGGACTATCAGATTTCTTGATAAACTGAGGCACTTGCTTCCCCTTGCCACATAGCTTGAGTTCCCCAATTCTAGTCTCCGTAGATAAATCAGGAAATCACATTGATATTTCCAAAGAATAGCACAACGTTAACGATTTGTTTCACAGAAGCAAGATGCACTAGATGCAGATATTATGAATTGGAGATGCAGATATTATGAATCAGAAGCAGCACAGTTAGCTTGCATTTGTAATGAATAGAGGCTTAACGCTTATCTCTCATTTTATTTTCATTTGCAAACAAAAACAACAAAATCCAACTTGATGAGAACATGTTGGGAATCAATATTGTCAAGTTGCCTTCCGTACTCTCCAAAATATAGTATAACTAAGAGACACACAAAAACCTGGAGTAACTCAGCAGGTCAGGCAGCATCTCTGGAGAAAAGGAATTGGTGATGTTTTAGGTCGAGACCCTTCTTCAGACTGAGAGAGCGGTAACTACTCTTCAAAGCTGCTTCATTGTCCGTGAACAGCTCTGGGATGTCCTAAGGTTTGTTTTTATTGGAATAGCATTTTGTTCTTCTCTCTATGCATCTAGGATGATCACCCCCCTGACATATTTAGGAAGACAGGAAAGCTCTTGTTTCTCTTGACAGCAGGGAAGCAAAATATATATGTCATAAATTATTCATGTGATTATAGATCATCACCATTTGTATATCGACCTTTCAGTCCTGGGCCTCCTCCATTGCCAGAATAAGGCCACATGCAAACTGATGGAACAGCATCTCATATTCCACGGGTAGCTTTCCACCCAGCAGTATGAACATTGAATTCTCCTGTTTTGGATAACAACCCAACCCCGCTCCACCACCACCACCCTCCCCTTTTTTTTCCCTTTTTCTCCCCTCTCTTTTCCATGACCCACCCTTCCCTCCTCTCCCCTGTCCCTGTTCCCTTCCATCTATATCCCTTACTCTGCCTTCGCATTACACTCCTCTTCTCTCTTAGCCTACAACCTTTTGCCTTCTTTTCATCTCTGGTCCTTTTTTACCCTTCTGCTAATCAAAACCCTCCTCACCTGTATCCACCTCTCACTTGCCTGGCCTTGACCCACTCCCAATTCTTTTCCAGATCCTCCCCCCTACTATAACCAGTCTGAAGTAGAATCCCGACCTAAAACATTGCTTATCCGTCGCGTTACAAGGTTATATGAAAAGTCAGTGATGTACTGCGGAGAACATTAAAACTATCAATTTTGCATTTCTAAAAATCATGCTTTGAAATATATCTTTCCACAAATTAATGTTTTCAATCTCATTTTCATTCCCTTCACAGAGGTGTCTGATCCAGTGCTTTGTATATATTTTTATCGTGTTGCTCTTGCCTGGCATGATTATTGGAGCGGCTTCTGGTTTCAGACTTGAATTAATATTGCGTTTTAATGATCATGGCCGATGTCATCTTTGGACTTTGACCTAAACAGTTGAAAAGGACCACACAACCTTCAGGAGGGAAATCAGCAAGTATATTTTAATTGTCCAGCTGGGTTTCCGCTGAGCAGGATGAGCTAAATAGATTCCAATAGAAGTGGACGTGTCTTCCCTTTTCCCTTACCCTTTTTCTTTTCCTTTTTAAATCCCAGTCACATTTAATATCCTCCATCCAGAAGTGGGGGTTTATACATCAATTGACTTGATCTCTGGAAAAATCTTGTTTTTGCTTGATTTCAGGGACTTACCTTTTCTTGAAACAAGAATTAACAAATAGGTTAATGACATGTCTCTGTGTACTTATGTTTTTGTTGAGTGCTGCCCTGGCATTTTTTCAGAAGTATCAATTTAACAAGATTTCCCTAATCACTTCTCAGAAGAATAATCAAATAAGAATGGCTACCCAACCAAGATGAAGGACACATCAGAACCATCATTGTATGTTGAAGAAGATCTTTAAAGAGAATAAGAAAATGAACTCAAAATGAAAATCCATACTTACTCATTCTTTGTTGCTGTATCAGAATTGATAATTTCTGCCTGATATTATTTTGACTCATTCTTTTTCTTTATCTGTTCGTATCATCTAGCCTGCTGGGCATGTCCCACAGCCTCGCCGTTTGGAAATTATGACAGTAAGAACCATTAAATGTGCTTGTAACTGTCCTATTCAACACATTTTGACTCACTTGAAAAAATATTCTCTTTGTTCTGGGACTTGAAGAAGGTCACATGCAAGAGGTGCAAAGAGATTTGGGAGTGCTGGTGCAGGATGCCCGAAAGATTCATTTGCAAGTTGAATTGACAGTAAGGAAGGTAAATGCAGTGTTTGCATTTATTTCGAGAGAAGTAGAGTATAAAAACAGGGATATAATGCTGAGGCTTTGTAAGGCATTGGTCAGACCGCATTTTAAATATTGTGCGCAGTTTTGGACCCCATATCTGAGGAAGGAGTAAGCTGGCATTGGAGAGGGCCCAGAGGAGGTTTACGAGAATGATCGCGGGGATGATTGGGTTAACATATGATGAGCATTTGATGGCACTGGGTATGTACTCGCTGGAGTTCAGAAGGATATGGGGGGATCTCATTGAAACATGCCGAATAGTGAAAGGCCTGGATAGAGTGGATGTGGAGAGGATGTTTCCACTAGTGGAAGAGTCTAGGACCAGAGGGCATAGCCTCAGAATAAAAGGATGTAACTCTAGAAAGGAGATGAGGAGGAATTTCTTCAGTCAGAACTGTGGAATTCATTGCCACAGACGGTTATGGAGGCCAAGTCATTGGGTATTTTTAAGACGGAGATTCTTAATTAATAAGGGAATCAAGGGTTATGGGGAGAAGGCAGGAGAATGGGGATCAGAGGGAAAAATAGACCAGCCATGATTGAATGGCGGAGTAGATTTGATGGGCCGAAGGGCCTAAATCTGACTTATGACGAGGAAATGGCCAAGATAGTAAAGACATTGCTGACGTCATTAGTGGAGAAGATGAGGAAACAACTGATCTTATTAACAGTTCCAATAGGATCAAACTGATGACCAGGAGTTCCAATGTGTGATCCATTGATTTCCAATGCACTGCAACACCAGTTTGTGTCACACTTCTCTAATTTTGCATATGACATTCCAATAATTAATATTGTTGTTTATTGCAAAGCCATAAAATCTAAAAAGTTGCACACTACTATGAAGCTTCAGAGGGGTGCAGTTATCCTTTAAATTGCTGCCTGCCTTCAGTTTTACAGGCAATATGTGGTACTGTCAGGCACCATGGGTTCACCCTGCCATCTGTCACTGAAGCCGACAGAAACAGAATGGAGAAAGACACAAAGATCAAAAATGGCTAGACACAAAGATCAATTCTCAGCTGAAGGAAAAATAAATCTAAGAGAATTGTATGCCCATGGGGAATTAGGGGACATTAAAAAACCTTTTAAAAAATTTAATGTACTTTAAAAATGCATATGTTTCCTTCTGCAGTTTGCAAAATTATATTTGATTAATTGCAGTAGTCTGAAGAATTAAGGTTTTATTTCTGGAAATCATCACATGTAACAATAGCAGCAGGAAGGAAAGGGTTTTGATGGATAAAAACTTGAATAAGCTACATATAATGGGATTTGATTAGATTGTAAAAGGGACTGTCTAAAAGGTCTCTGTCTGTGCAGAGAGTCCTCTGATTCTACATTGCAACGTGTTTTAATGGGATATACAGACATTATGAAGACTGTTATGATATGGTATTGTGTGTCTGGTAATCCCTTTCTCTTTACCATTCCCTCCTGAGAGCACTGACAGACAATGCAAATGTGTTTCCACACCTGCCATCCACTAATACTTGCGGACGATGGCCATAAACATTATGCACCACACACCCCACCTTCAACAGTGACACTGAAGTAGCTGCACCAGTGTGGACTGTTCACAGCTGTAGCTCAGGAACCAACAAGACCAAGGGGTGGTGTGGGAGGGGGGATGGGGGGAGGGGGGGCAGGTGGTTGGCAGAAGAAGAAAATTGAAGATAGTAGAAAAAAAAAAGTCAGAAGGAGAGGAGAATAGACAATAGACAATAGACAATAGGTGCAGGAGTAGGTCATTCGGCCCTTCGAGCCAGCACCGCCATTCAATGTGATCATGGCTGATCATTCTCAATCAGTACCCCGTTCCTGCTTTCTCCCCATACCCCCTGACTCCGCTATCCTTAAGAGCTCTATCTAGCTCTCTCTTGAATGTATGCAGAGAATTGGCCTCCACTGCCCTCTGAGGCAGAGGATTCCACAGATTCACAACTCTCTGACTAAAAAAGTTTTTCCTCATCTCTGTTCTAAATGGCCTACCCCTTATTCTTAAACTGTGGCCCCTGG
The DNA here is from genome assembly GCF_053455715.1 of Rhinoraja longicauda. NCBI lineage: Eukaryota > Metazoa > Chordata > Chondrichthyes > Rajiformes > Arhynchobatidae > Rhinoraja > Rhinoraja longicauda. The sequence goes on along the minus strand of NC_135953.1, from coordinate 79,245,685 downwards.
TTCTGGACTCCCCCAACTTTGGGAACATGTTTCCTGCCTCTAACATGTCCAACCCCTTAATAATCTTATATGTTTCGATAAGATCCCCTCTCATTTCGATAAGATCCCCTCTCATTTCGATAAGATCCCCTCTCAAGATCGGTAGACTAACCGATAATCAAGAAAGCAATGAAGGGGAAAAGACAGAGACAAAAATGAATGGCAATAAAGGGAGAATGGGAAATAAAAGACATAGGAAGTGGAAGGGAAAAGTGCAGAGTTTAAGAGCGGCACAAGGGGTAATGAGGTAAAGTGTTGCCCAGTATTAACTAGGAGATTATCTAGAATAAATGCCATCAACAGCCTAGGACATGACAGAGAGAACCTGCCATCTTGAACTGGGAGACCACAGAAGGAAAGTGCCATTAAAAACTGGGTGCCAACATTACTGGTGATTTTTTTTTAACGTGAGAATGAATTTACAACCACCAAGATGCTGCATCAGTGGCAATATCTCTTGGCTCTCACATTTTTTGGTCAAGACACAAAGATGGCTGCATGGTTGCAAAAGTTTTGAATTAAATTTTTTGCTACGGAAATTTGGACCCCAACAAATCAAGAACATGGTGCTTACTTTCTGATTTCATTACGTTTTCCTGAGAGGCCTCCATATCGCAACTGCAGTCTTGCAAATCAACAATCTACCAGTCTGATTGTCAGTAGATCCCTACAGCAGGCTGGGGTTTACCTGGACTTACCTGGATGGGGGCATGCTAGTACATCCAGCGTGTGGACTGGACTTTGGACTTTTTTCTTTTGTAAATGGCAAATATGATGACGTGTGCAAGAATTTCACTGTGCAGTGCATAGGTGACACAAAAGAACCATAGAGCCATTGAACCATAGATTTAGTTTTGTGTAGTTTAGAGATATAGCATGGAAATAGGCCCTTCGGCCCACCACCTTCGCATCAACCAGCGATCCTTACACACTAACACTATCTTACACACACTAGGGACAATTTACAATGATACTAATCCAATTAACCCACAAACCTGTAAGAGTCTTTGGAGTGTGGGAGGAAACCAGAGATCCCAGAGAAATCCCACGGTCACAGGGGGAACATATAAACTCTGCACAGACAGCACCCATAGTCAGGGTTAAACCTGGGATTCTGGTGTTGTCAGGCAGCAACTCTACCACTGCGCCATCGTGTCGCCCTATCATTGGACAATAAAGGCATCAAACCTGAATTCAAACTTAAAACTGCAACTACTTTACAGAAAGAATCAGCATGGTTCGAAGAATCTAGGATGACTTGCTTCCGTCGTAAGCAGTGAAGCCATCAACTGACTTAGCAAATCTAGTTTCAATCCATTTGGACATCAGAGATTGAACAGGATTTCAGTCATTTTTAAAATTCTTTACTTTAGTTCTGCTGCACTTCCAATTATGGAAGAAGCATGAGGAAGAAAGAGAGTGGAAATAATTTTCAGAAACAGAATACTGCCTGGAATACTGCTAGCATTCACTAGAAGGAGTCTTTGGACAAACTTTGATTGTTTTCTCTAGAGTGTCAGAGGTTGAGGGGAGACCTGATAGAAATATATAGAACTATCAGAGGCATGGATACAGTGGATAGTAAGTACCTTTATCCCGGGGTGGAGATGTCACAGACTAGACGGCATAGCTTTAAGGTGAGAGGGGCCAAATTTAATGGAAATGCGCAGGATAAGCTTTTTTACACAGAGGGTGGCGGGTGCTTGGAATTTGCAGCAGGGGGTAGTGGTGGAGGCAGATATGACAATGGCATTTGAGAGGCTTTTGGATATGCATATGGATCTGCAGGAATTAGAGGGATATGAATCACATGCAGGCAAAGGAGATTAGTTTAACTTGATATCATGCTCGGCATAGACTTTGTGGGCTGAAGTGGCAATTCCTGTGTTGTACTGTTCCACGTTCTGTATTAACCATGGACCCTGTGAAAACTAACATTTGAATAGACATTGGTGGATCAAAAGCCCTGTATATTTGTGTTTTTAATTTAATATATATTTCCCTCTTTTAGATTCTTATTGTTGCCAGCCATATTTCTTCTCCACCTGGGTGGATGAGCAAGTCTCAGCCATTGTTTCTGTTTTTTTACTTAAGATGAGATATATTCATGCAAGAGAATATGATCCTTCCCACTGGTGTCAAAATAATAAAGTACTTCTGTTCTCAGAAAATATAAATGAATATATTATGAAGATTCATTGCTGCAGCTGGGCTTGCAGAGGTATCACTGAGTGATCCCCAGATTTGTTAATATTAAGACTGTTATAAATATTACAAACTTTGATTTTTGCCACACAAGTTAATTTTTTCTCAGTTACATTCAGTAAATTTATTGGTTTCCTATGTGCTGAAAGAGAAACGGTATCTTGTAACATTTTGGTTGCTCATAAAAAATTGCTGCCTTAGCTTCTAATTCTTTATACACACACACACACAATCATACATACATACATACATACATATATATATATGTGTGTGTGTGCGTGTATATACGTGTGTGTGTGTGTATGTATGTGTGTATGTATGTATGTATGTATGTTTGTGTGGGTGGGTGTGTATGTATATAAAGAAATAGAAGAAATAGAATATATATTATATATATATATAATGTGATATATGTAGCATAATGACATATATATTTTATATGTCGTTATTATTAAATTCAGGGCCATAAACAGAGAATCTCAAGTGATATCATTTGTGTGTGTGTACAGTATATACACATTATAGACACACACACACACACACACACACACACACACACACACACACACACACACATATATATATTATAATATTATATATGATATTACTTGAGATTCTCTACTTTTGGCCCTGAACAATTACTTGAACTGATGCTAATTGGCCTGAATGCATTGACCTAATATAAGTTAAAGTACTAAAACACATAACAGAATCATTATACTAAGGGAGAATCCTGAAGGATATTGAAGTCTCACAATAGGAAGGCAGGAATAACAAACGGATGAATGAAATACTGTCTGGAAGCACTTCATTTTAAAGGAAATGGACAAATTATATTCTCTCTTCTCAAATGGGACTATCATGCACCAGTTCACAAAAAGATCACGGGTAATAATAGTGATAATAGTCAATCAAGCAATAGTTTCCTAAGTTTCATCAAATTTTATTTCCTGTATATTTATAACCTTAGGCTTACTTCGAGTTCTACAGCGCAGAAGTAGGCTGTGGATCAACTCATCCATGCCGACCAAAATGTCTACCCAAATAAGTCCCATTTGCTTGCATTTGGCTCATATCCCTCTGAACCTTTTACTATCTAAGTACATGGCTAAATATAGAAACATAGAAACATAGAAAATATGTGCAGAAATAGGCCATTCGGCCCTTCGAGCCAGCACTGCCATTTAATATGGTCATGGCTGATCATCCAAAATCAGTACCCCATTCCTGCATTCTTCGCATATCCCTTGATTCCGTTAGCCCGGAGGGCTATATCTAACTCTCTCTTCTACGTTTTGTATTATCTTCTACGTATTGTAATTATACCAACCTCTGACAGCTTGTACCTTCCTCTAGCAGCTCATACCATACACCCATCACTATCTGTGGTGTGAAAAGCTTGCCCCTCAGGTCTCTTTTAAATCTTTCCCCTCTTGTCTTAAATCTGGGCCCTCTAGTTTTAGTCTCTTCCACATTGGAAAAAAGACTGTGACCATTCTCCATACCTAATTTCTTCATGATTCTATGTACCTCTATAAAATCACCCCTCAACCTCCTACACTCAAGGGAACATTGTCTCAGCCTAAATAACTTATTCTAATAACTCAGGCCCTGCAGTCCCGGTAACATCCTCGAGAATCTTTTCTGTTCTCTTTACAAGTCATTCAATGGTACGCCTTATTGTGCTGACGATGAAAACCCACAACAGCATTTGACTGCCATCAGATCTATGGGAGGGCGTTTACCAAGTACCCCAGGTTGGAAAGTTCTAATAGTTGTAAATATACTAGTGCTAATAGTTGTAAATATCTCTGATAATTGAAATAATTGACAAGCATTTGAAGTAAGTAATAAATATGTTAAAAGTTTCGTTTAGTTTAGAGATATAGTGCAGAAACAGGCCCTTTCGACCCACCGGGTCCGTGCCGACCAACGATCCTCACACATTAACACTATCCCGTACCCACTAGGGACAATTTTTACATTTACCCAGCCAATTAACCTACATAACTGTACGTCTTTGGAGTGTGGGAGGAAACCGAAGATCTCGGAGAAAACCCACGCAGGTCACGGGGAGAACGTACAAACTCCTTACAGACAGCACCCATAGTTGAGATCGAACCCAGGTCTCCGGGGCTGCATTCGCTGTAATGCAGCAACTCTACCGCTGCATGGTATCATTTAAAATAATAAATAATAAAGTTCACAAAAAACACATAAATAATTAAACGTAAAAGACAGTAAAATTAACTAAATTAATTTTAAAGAGGTCTCCTTTTGTCTCTTGATCCTTTGCTGATTGAAATCCAAGGGGTGTTGTTTTCTGTGGCACGACTGAGCATAATTCAGGGGAACCTCAGTAAGACATGGTGTCCCACATTGGAGCAGTCTGCAGGTTCAGCTTTTGAAACAGTCATAGGAAACATTACATAAAATCTATTTTATGGTTATGACTTCTTTGAGTTTGATGACACATGTCGAAGATTATAAAAACACCTCACATCACCATGGGCCCTTTGAAAATTTGAAGTATTAAACTGATATTGTTTTAGAGAACCATGTGTCATTCCAAGTGTCTAATATCTACACTTCACTATCTGCTTGACTTTCTGAACAAGTTAAGAGAGTAACAGTCCATTTTGGAATGCTGGCCGAATAGAAGGTAGTGCAAACTAAGGATAATGGTTATTAAGGAGGTATAGTTTAATGATCTGTCTGAAGAAGCATCACGACCTGAAACCGCATTACAACGTAAGCTCTACACTGGCTGCACATTGCACAGTCTGCCCTCAAATTAATGGGGTAAGCCTGAGCTTTGCACCACGTACCCACAGCACTATCCTATGGCACCCTGTAGTTTCTATGCTTGATGCAACTTTGAGTCTCTACCACTGATATTTAATTGGGCTTTACAGAGATCAATGGAACAAGGGCGGCACGGTAGCGCAGCGGTAGAGTTGCTGCTTTACAGCGAATGCAGCGCCGGAGACTCAGGTTCGATCCTGACTACGGGTGCTGTACTGTAAGGAGTTTGTACGTTCTCCCCGTGACCTGTGTGGGTTTTCTCCGAGATCTTCGGTTTCCTCCCACATTCCAAAGACGTACAGGTATGTAGGTTAATTGGCTGGGTAAATGTTTAAAAAAATTGTCCCTAGTGGGTGCAGGATAGTGTTAATGTACGGGGATCGCTGGGCGGCACGGACTTGGTGGGCCGAAAAGGCCTGTTTCTGGCTGTATATATATGATATGATATGATATGATACTGACCCATCTGGCTCTTGTCTCCGTATAAACCTGTTGCCAACAAACAGAATCATTAGACTTTGAATTTTTTTCTTATGAGTTTATTCCCATTGATCCCTGCCCGAAATCCTTCAAAAAATTTCTCCAGGGTGAATCTTTCTATCCCTCTTAAAATTTATGCTCATGGCTCTCTCTGACTCACCTCCTTTCAAAACAACAGAATGTAAAGATCCAAAGCTTTCCTAATTTCTCCTCATAATTCAAAAATATGAGCAGCTTGTTAGCTCTTCTAAACATTCTTTCCAGAGCAAAACCACAAGCATCAATCTGCTCGGAAGCCTCCAGAAATTCCATTCCCAGTCCGGGAAAATCACTCAGCTTTGATTTAGATGCTGTTCTGCATAGAGTAAGCTTGAAAAGGAATGCGTTTACTATGAACCCAAGAACTGTTTCAGTCTCTGGTTAATTAGAGTCACAGAGAAATACAATACGGAAATGGGCCTTTTGGTTCACCAAGTTCGCACAGTCTACCATAAGCTCACATTCTTTTACTACCAATCCTACCATGCCCCATTTTATTCTTCCCACATCCCCGTCAACCTAATAATTCACAGCCCCCCAGATACAAACACTCTTCGACACATGAGATGCTGTTTACTTTGGCCAATTAATCTCCAATCCTTATGTTTTGGAGATTTGAGGGGAAACAGGAGCTCCCAGAAGAAACCCATGTGCTCACAGAAAGAATGTGCAAACTCCACATAGACTGAACCCAAGATCAGAATTGAACCCAGATCTCTGGACAACATGGAAGCTGCCTGACCCGTTGAGTTACTCCAGCATTTTTCAAACTGTTCTCTGGTACTGTCAGACAGCAGCTCTACCCATTCCGCGATGATGTCTCTCCAGTTGAATACCATTCATTCAGTGAGTAATCACAAGAATCAGGAAGAAATGACCTGATCATCTTTGTGCCTTGTTAGACTTAGTTGTACACAACTCCATCTGCCTGCATGACAGATGATATTACTAATCCCTTCCCCAATTAAAGAGTAAGGGATAGGCCATTTAGAATAGAAATGAGGAAAAACCTTTTCACCCAGAGAGTTGTGAATCTGTGGAATTCTCTGCCTTAGAAGGCAATGGAGGCTGATTCTCTGGATGCTTTTATGAGAGAGTTAGATAGAGCTCTTAAAGATAGAGGAATCAAGGGATATGGGAAGAAGGCAGGAACTGATAATGAATGATCAGCCATGATCACAGTGAATGATGGTGCTGGCTCGAAGGGCTGAATGGCCTATTCCTGCACCTATTGTCTATTGTCTATAATTATGATATAACCTGTAAATTTAATAAGGTTGCATTATGTTTCTTAATCCATGTTGCTTCTATTCAGTTGAAAGAGGTCAGGCCAGCATTAATCTTGGATGTGCAGGAAGGAACTGCAGATGCTGGTTTAGACACAAAAAGCTGGTGTAACTCAGCGGGACAGGCAGCATCTCTGGAGAGAAGAAATGGGTGACATTTCAGGTCTGAAGAAGGGTCTTGACCCAAAACGTCTCCTATGCCATCTCTCCAGAGATGCTGCCTGTTCCGCTGAGTTACTCCAGATTTTTGTATTATTCTTGGATGCACAGCTCCCTGTATTCTTAAGTAAAGCATAAAATACTGGAAATACTCAGAGGGTCATGGAGGATTGGTGTAGAGAGAAATAATATTTAAAATCGATGACCTTTCATTGGAACTGGAGAAAATTAGAAAAATAAAAGAAGTTCTAAATTGCAAAGCAAGTGGGTGGGGCAAAAGGGAAGGCATGTGACAAGGTGGAGAGCAGGAGATAGTGAACGGCAGATGTGGTGATGAGGCTGGCTAGAAGAGGGCGGTGTAACCTGGTGGGTATCAAAATGTTGACTAGAAATTGCACGGCATGGTGGTCTTTTCCAGCCCTGTGCAATCCTGTTTTGATTTCAGCTGGAGTGAATCTCATAAATGATTTCATCACTGATAGTGAAATCAGACCAGATACTTCCAGTCGCAATCTAACCGAAATGACTGATCCTCTCCCAGCAATAGACGCACCTAATTATATCAATCATCAGTTGACACACAGTGGATATACATTGGACACTGTGAACTATTGATAGGCATTGTAGTCAATGCAGCTGAGAGTGTTGGGCCTTTCAATATAATTAGCAGATTGGCCGACAGTGAAGAGCTAACATTTCAATCCAATGATGTCTACTCTCCAGTTGGTGAGGGGAAAATACTTATTGAATTCTCTTGCAGTCATGAAACTCAGTTTAAACTATTGAAGCAATAGAATAGACCAGATTACACCAGGGGCAATTAATGGTGGCAGCTCGAGGGACGACGGATCACATTTCATTCTATTCACAGGTGTGATTAGATGTGATTATTGTACAATCTCACTACTTGTGCTATCTCACGAATGCTGATGTAGTCTTCATGCCCATGCAAGAGCATTGGTAGCATTGAGTAGACCCTGCATTTAACCATGTTTCCCTACTCATATTCTTCTACTTTTTGCAAGAGTGCTCCTTCAGCCATTAGGTATCTCAAAGGAGTACATTAAGCAGGGGAGATGAATTCCCAGAGATGAATTGGCTTTTTATAAGACCATCCTCATTCATGGCATGGCAGCCATGGCATCAGGCCTACTTAGTTCACTGTCATGTGTAAGGATCCACATGTTATTTGGGAAGAATACTGCCATCACCTGCAATTAATATCATCCATGATCTCAAACTACCAAGATGCATGCAATCAGTATCCTAACTAAGTGAGGCATCAGTGCAGTTCTGCAGTGATGGCAGCAGCCAGATTACAAAGCTCAAAGGTGTTATGGACACAGAGAGCACAACATAGAACAGTACAGCACAGGAACAGGCTCTTCAGCCCAAAATTTCCATGCCAAACATGATACCATTAAATGAACCTGCTAATATCCCTCCATTCCCTGCATAGCCATGTGAATATCCCTCCATTCCCTGCATAGCCATGTGAATATCCCTCCATTCCCTGCATAGCCATGTGAATATCCCTCCATTCCCTGCATAGCCATGTGCGTACCCCTCCATTCCCTGCATAGCCATGTGCGTACCTCTCCATTCCCTGCATAGCCATGTGCATACCCAAAAGCCTCTTAAGTGACACTATTGCATCTGCTTCCACCACCACCCCTGACAGAACCCTTAAAAGATTTTTTTAATCCTATCTGTATGCTCAAAATTATTTATAACAAAGGTGAGATCAAAGATTTCATCAACGGAAACGTACTACATTTGTCTTTTAAGTTTAACATTCTAGGGGACTCTCCTCACAATTTGTGTAAAAACAATTTTCTCTGGAGCTGAAGATTTCCAGTTACAGAACATCTTCAAGTCAGTCAACAACTCTTTTTCATGCTGCTTAGCACCAGGGAATATCCGATTGGCAATTTTATTACTTCTAGTTTTAAATGCATGGATGCAGAGGCTGAAAGATTTTCTTTGATTTGCCCGCATTATCATAATATTATGAGGGTCCTTTTTTTGAGAATAATGAGGAATGCGGATTTGAATGACTGACTGATTTTCCCTTGATTACCTTTGGGGTCAAGGCGACACTCTGCTGAATTTTATCACCTTGGAAACCTTAATTATTTTACCTTGGCACAAGTGGTGTTGAAGCACAATCTGCCTTTTCTCTCATCTATTTTGCATCACATATTGACATACATATTTCAGGATCAATGGGAAAGCTGCCCGAAACTCACATACACTCAGCAATATATAGGGAATAATTATCCGGAACAGCATGCCTACAACAAGTTAAATTGACTTGTGTGAGTTGCGAAATGCAACATATAGTGCCTAAAGCAACACTTTTAACAGGTTCTTAACAAGAAAAGATATGAAGTGTGGATATCCAACTTTAGGCTCCTGTGGGGAATCTTGACCGCTGCCAGCAGATTGGATCAGTTCAGGTACAGCTCTCAATCAATTCCAGTTATATTTCTAATCTGTATGGGTTGAAGATCACGAGGAGGAAATTTACAAATTCCCAGCACAGCCTTCAGGTGGAAGATGTTTCCTGTCAGGAAGATACTTTTATTGAATTACTCTTGCAGTTGTCAAAATGAAACACTGATCCCTGAAGAAGCACTGCACTCTTAGGTCCTGAAATGTTCTGGTTGTACTCTGAAAAGCTTTGCAGTGCCTTCTATCTGCAAAAACAGCATGTTAATATTTATGTTTAATTTCAAAAGCTAAAATTACGAGCTTTATTCCACCGCTTGTTCTAGGTCAGTGGGACTCACAAACAGTGGAACCAAGATTCTTTATTGGAACGATTGACAACTTTATGAAATTTGATATTGTATGTCTAAATTCTTCAGAGGAAATTGTCGACTGTATCCAAGCCGACTACAAATCATTTTTGTTTCATGGAAATAACATGTGAAGTAGGAAACACCTTTTACATGTGGTAGAGATGGCAAACCCTGAATTTAACAAAAAAGTTCCAGACACAGAAAGATGACTGATAATCTAGAACCAATAGAAAATAGACAATAGACAATAGGTGCAGGAGTCGGCCATTCGGCCCTTCGAGCCAGCACCACCATTCAATGTGATAATGGCTGATCATTCTCAATCAGTACCCCGTTCCTGCCTTCTCCCCATACCCCCTGACTCCTCTATCCTTAAGAGCTCTATCTAGCTCTCTCTTGAATGCATTCAGAGACTTGGCCTCCACTGCCTTCTGAGGCAGTGAATTCCACAGATTTACAACTCTCTGACTGAAAAAGTTTTTCCTCATCTCGATTCTAAATGGCTTACCCCTTATTCTTAAACTGTGGCTCCTGGTTCTGGACTCCCCCAACATTGGGAACATGTTTCCTGCCTCTAACGTGTCCAACCCCTTAATAATCTTATATGTTTCGATAAGATCCCCTCTCGCCCTTCTAAATTCTAGTGTATACAAGCCAAGCCGCTCCAGTCTTTCAATATATGACAGTCCCGCCATTCCGGGAATTAACCTTATAAACCTACGCTGCACGCCCTCAATAGCAAGAATATCCTTCCTCAAATTTGGAGACCAAAACTGCACACAGTACTCCAGGTGCGGTCTCACTAGGGCCCTATACAACTGCAGAAGGACCTCTTTGCTCCTATACTCAACTCCTCTTGTTATGAAGGTCAACATTCCATTGGCTTTCTTCACTGCCTGCTGTACCTGCATGCTTCCTTTCAGTGACCGATGTACTAGGACACCAAAATCTCGTTGTACGTCCCCTTTTCCTAACTTGACACCATTCAGATAATAATTTGCCTTCTTATTCTTACCACCAAGGTGGATAACCTCACACTTATCCACATTAAACTGCATCTGCCATGCATCCACCCACTCACACAACCTGTCCAAGTCACCCTGCAACCTCGTAGCATCTTCCTCACAGCTCACACTACCAATCAGCTTTGTATCATCTGCAAATTTGCTAATGGTACTTTTAATCCCTTCATCCAAGTCATTAATGTATATTGTAAATAGCTGCGGTCCCAGCACCGAGCCTTGCGGTACCCCACTAGTTACTGCCTGCCATTCTGAAAGGGACCCATTTATCCCCACTCTTTGCTTTCTGTCTGTCAACCAATTTTCTATCCATGTCAGTACCCTACCTCCAATACCATGTGCTCTAATTTTGCCCACTAATCTCCTATGTGGAACCTTGTCGAAGGCTTTCTGAAAGTCGAGGTACACCACATCCACTGGCTCTCCCCTGTCAATTTTCCTAGTTACATCCTCAAAAAATTCCAGAAGATTAGTCAAGCATGATTTCCCCTTCGTAAATCCATGCTGGCTTGGAACGATCCTATTACTGCTATCCAAATGCTTCGCAATTTCGTCTTTTATAATTGACTCCAGCATCTTCCCCACCACTGATGTCAGACTAACTGGTCTATAATTTCCCGTTTTTTCTCTCCCTCCTTTCTTAAAAAGTGGGATAACATTAGCTACCCTCCAATCCACAGGAACTGATCCTGAATCTATAAAACATTGGAAAATGATCACCAATGCGTCCACAATTTCTAGAGCCACCTCCTTAAGTACCCTAGGATGCAGACCATCAGGCCCTGTGGATTTATGAGCCTTCAGTCCCATCAGTCTACCCAACACAATTTCCTGCCTAATGTGAATCTCCTTCAGTTCCTCTGTCACCCTAGGATCTCTGGCCACTAGAACATCTGGGAGATTGTTTGTATCTTCCTTCGTGAAGACAGATCCAAAGGACCAGTTCAACTCGTCTGCCATTTCCTTGTTCCCCATAATAAACTCCCCTGCTTCTGACTTCAAGGGACCCACATTTGCCTTGACTATTTTTTTCCTCTTCACATACCTAAAAATGCTTTTACTATCCTCCTTTATATTATTGGCTAGCTTACCCTCGTACCTCATCTTTTCTCCCCGTATTGCCTTTTTAGTTATCTTCTGTTGCTCTTTAAAAGATTCCCAATCCTCTGGCTTCCCACTCTTCTTTGCTATGATATACTTCTTCTCCTTTATTTTTATGCTGTCCTTGACTGCCCTTGCCCTTGTCTTACTCCCCTTAGAATCTTTCCTCCTCTTTGGGATAAATTGAAACGAAATGAACCACTGAAATGAAAATATGTAATTCAGATATTTACAGTCTTCATGCATCTAGTTTAGTTTAGAGATACAGCGCGGAAACAGGCCCTTCAGCCAACCGAGTCCGTGCCGACCATTTATAAATACTTTTTATCAACAAGCAATAATGAATTAAAGTCATGTTTGGGTCAATGTAACTGTCATTGCTGCATTTGTATAAATTTATGTAGGTTTTGTAGGTTAATTAGCCTCTGTAAAATAAAATTGGCACTTACGTGTAGGAAGTGAGATAACATAGAACTAGTGTGAATGGGTCATCGATGGTCTGCATGGACTCAGTGTGCTGAAGGACTTGTTTCCTTGCTCTATCTCTGAACTAAGCTAAGCCAAACTAAACTAAACTAATTATACGGCGAGATAAGTGAGCCTTCCTCAATTCATCCAAGAAGGTCAGCTCTTTGCCAGGATTTTTTTTGTATCTGTTTCCCCCACCTCACCATTTTTAGCATAAGAGACTGAATGAAAAAAGAACGGAGAGCAGAATCTGGTGACCAACATCTCATAGAGGGCCAGTGTTTTTTTAAAGTTTAGTTTAGAGATACAGCGCGGAAACAGGCCCTTCAGCCAACCATGCCTGCGCCGACCAGCGAACCCGCACCTTAACACTATACTACAAACACTAGTGACAACATAACATTTATACTAAGCCAATTAACCTACAAACCTGTACATCTTTGGAGTGTGTGATGAAACCGAAGATCTCAGAGAAAACCCACGCACGTTACGGGGAGACGTACAAACTTCGTATAGACAAGTACCCGTAGTCAGGATTGAACCCAGGTCTCTGGCACTGTAAGGCAATAGCTCTCCCACTACATCACCATGCCACCCATTTTATTTCAACACCAGCTTGAATCTTTGAAGGTACTGAACAGTATTCTAGGAGGATGAAGAAGCCATGATGGACCCATAGTCTCCTTCAGAGGCATCTGCACGGGTAATTTAAAGGAAGGGCATTGTACTGGAGTAGCCCCATGCTTTTAGCTGCGGGGGAAGCCCTCTATCAATCATAACATGGAATAAGTCTGCCGGTGGGTAACATATCATGTTATTGCCTTTTCTTATATCAATAGATCCAAAATATGAACGATTTATTTGAGAATTTGCATGGCAAGATTAGTAAATTTTCACGTGACACTAAAATAGGTGGTATCATAGACAGTGAAGATGGTTATTATTGCTTCCGTTTTGCTCCCAAACCACCCTCTTTAGCATAAGAGATTGAATTAAAAGAAAATGGAAAGAGGAAAAGATAAACTGGGGAAGTGGGTCGAGGAATGGCAAATGGAGTTTAATACAGATAAGTTTGAGGTGTTGGATTTGAGGAAGTCAAACCAGGCAGACTTTCACAATGAACAGTAGGGTCTGGGTGAATGTTGTACAGCAGAGGGTTTTAGCAATACAAGTACACATTTCCTTGATTGTGGCACCAATGAAGGCCAGTGTGGCAAAGGTATAGGTAGATAGGGTGAGGAAGATGGCTTTTGGCACACTGGCCTACATCAATCAGGGAATTAGTAGAAAAGTTGAGACATTATGTTACAGTTGTACAAGGCATTGGTGAGGCGAACACTTGGAGTACTGTGTTCATTTTTGGTCACCGTGCTACAAGAAAGATCCATTAAGCTGCAAAAGGTGCAGAAAGATTTACAAAGATGTTGCAAGGAGTTGAGAGCCTGAGCTATTGGGAGAGTTTGGGCAGGCTAGGAATTTATTAATTGGACCACATAAACCTGATGGGTGAGATATAGAGGTGTATAAGATTATGAGAGGAATAGATGAGGTGATTGCACAGAGCCTTATTCCTAGGGTAGGGGAAACAAGAACTAGAGGGTGTAGGTTTAAAGTGTGAGGGGAAAGATTTAATAGAAACCTGAGTGGCAACTTTTTCAGACAGAGAGTGATGTGAGGAATGAAATGCCCGAGGAAGTAGTTGAGGTAGGTACAATAACATTATTTAAAAGACAGGTACATTGGATGGGAAAGGTTTAGAGGTATATGAACCAAATGCATGCAAGTGGGACTAGCTTAGATGGAATATTTTGTTTGGCATGGACCAGTTCCCTTGCTGTGTGGTTCTGTATGACTCTATGACTCCACTTTGTGTGGAGACTGTGACCCAGAAACCAGCAATGTGTCACACTCTCTCGATCTGTCTCCACATGCTGAATAAAGCTTTGTGTGTATAATAATCAAATAATCTTGATAAATAACCCTGGAGACATCAAAAACTGAAAATGCGCTACAGCTCAGGCAGGATCTCAGGATGCCAGGGGTTATGTGGAGAAGGCATGAGAATGGGGTTAGGAGGGAGAGATAGATCAGCCATGATTGAATGTTGTAGACTTGATGGGCTGAATGGCCTAATTCTACTACTATTACCTATGATCTGAGGAAAGGTAACATTTGAAGTCAAAGTCGTTTGGTCAGAACTTTGAAAGTGAAGAAAATATACTAGGTTTAAATAGCAGAGAAAATGGGGATTAGGGAAAAGAGGTGGCAATGGCAATACCTGTGAGAGGTTTACAAACTTCTGGACTCGACTGGATTCTTCCATTTCTGATAAATGGCTCCCTTTATCTATATCAGAACGGGTCTGTTTTACTGCCAACCAACCATCTGCAATATTGGTTCAGACTTCTTCCTATTCTCCATTACCACCACTTTACCTACTGTTTACATCACATTTCAGGTTATCCGATTTCCATCTTCATCTCAAAAATGAGCAGGTTGTTAGAATAAATGGCCAATGTAAATTGCAATTAGCCGATCAAGTTGTGAATATGAGTGATTGAACCTGAGCAAAGTTGATGGAAGTGTAGGGAGAATAAAATGGGTAAGGGTAGGATAAGCGTAAATTCAGTTTAGTTATTGTCACGTGTACCGAGCGAGGTACAGTGAAAAGCTTTTTGTTGCATGCTAACCAGTCAGCAGAAAGACAATACATGATTTCAATCAATTTACAGTGTAAAGATACATAATAAGGGAATAACGTTTAGTGCAAGGTAAAGCTGGCAAAGTCAGTTCAAGGATAGTTTGGGGGACATCAGAGGTAAATAATAGTTCAGCACTTATCTCTGGTTGTAGTAGGATGATTCAATTGCCTGACAACAGCTGTGAAGAAACTGTCCCTGAATCTGGTGGTTTTCACACTTCTATATCTTTGGCCTGATGGGAAGAGGAGAAGAGGGAGTGGCCAGGGTACAACTCATCCTTAATTATGCTGCTGGCCTTGCCGAGGCAGCGTGAGGTATTAATGAAATCAATAAAAAGGAGGTTGGTTTGTGTAATGGCCTGGGCTGCGTCCACAATTCGCTGCAATTTCTTACGGTCCTGGATGGATATGTTCCCAAGCCAAGCTGTGATGCATCCTGATAAAATGCTTTCTGTGGTGCATCCGTAGAAGTTGGTGAGAGTTGTAGAGGACTTGCCAAACTTCCTAAGCCTTCTAAGGAGGTAGAGGCATTGGTGTGCCTTCTTGTTCATTGCTTCAATATGGGTGGTCCGGGAGAAGTTGTTGCTGATATTGACTCTGAGGATTTTGAAGTTTTCGACCATCTCTACATCGACGCCATCAATGCAAACTGGGGTATGCGAACCATTTTGCTTCCTGAAGTTGACCACTATCTCCTTTGGCTTGCTGATGTTGAGAGAAAGGTTGTTGTGTCAACACCAGTACACAAGGTTTTCAATTTCCTTCCGGTTCTCCGTCTCATAATTATTTGATATTCCGGCCCACAATGGTAGCGTTGTCTGCAAATTTGAAAATTGAATTATATTTGTGCATGGCTGCGCAGTCATGGGTGTACAAGGAGTAAAGAAGGAGGCTGAGAACCTTGTGGAGCACCAGTGTTGAGGATTATCGTGGATTAAATGGATGATCAACTGCCAACACAGACTTGATAGGCTGAAGGATCCGTTTCAATGCTGTATTTCTCCAAGATTCTATTATTTCTATCACCCTCCAATGGCTCCCTTTCCAACTCATCCCCACAGAAACCCTAGCCTCAACATAACATAGATCATAAGATATAGGAGCAGAATTAGGCCATTCAGCCCATCGAGTCTATTCCACCATTCAATCATAGGTGATCTATTTTTCCCTCTCAATTATTTTACTGCCTTCTCCCCAGAATCTTTGATGCTCTTACTAATCAAGAACCTATCAATCTCTGCTTTGAAAATAAATGTCTCGGCCTCCACAGCTGACTGCAGCAATGAATTCTACAGATTCACCTCCCTCTGGCTAAAGAAATTCCCCCTCTTCTTTATTCTAAAGGTACGTTTTTTTATTTTGAGGCTGTGCCTTCTGTTTCTAGACTCTCCCATTACCAGAAACATCCTTTCCACATCCACTCTATGTAGGCCTATCATTATCCGGTATGTTTCAATGAGGTTCCCTCCACTCCCCCCCTCATCCTTCTAAACTCCAGCAATTACAGCCCCAGAGCCTTCTAACATTCCTCTTACATTAACCGAATCATCGCTAAGATCATTCTCATAAAATTTCTCTGGACCCTCTTCAATGCCAGGACATTCTTCTTCAGATGTAGGGCCCAAAGCAGCTCACGATGTTTAGACATTCTAATTGTCCTGATTTTTCCTGATGCTCAAACCTCTCTTTCATAGTTTTGATAATGAAAGATTTACTCTATTTTTACATCAGCGGGTCAGGTACCATCTCTGGAGAAAAAGAACAGGTGACATTTCAGGTCACGGCCTTTCTTCAGACTGAGAGTCTGAGTAGTAAAGTGGCATAGCGGTAGAGCTGCTGCCTTACAGTGCCAGAGACCTGGGTTCGATCCTGACTACGGATGCTTGTCTCTACGGAGTTTGTTTGTTCTCCCCGTGACCTGTGTAGGTTTTCTCCGAGATCTTTGGTTTCCTCCCACACTCCAAAGACACACAGGTTTGCAGGTTGATTGGTTTGGTATAAATGTAAAATTGTACCTAGTGTGCGTTGGGTAGTGTTAAAATGTGGTCGGTGCGGACTTGGCGGGCCAAAGGGCCTGTTTCAGCACTGTATCTCTCAATTAAACTCAACTAAACATTGTCTCCACCAATGTTTCCACCATTTTCTGTTTTTGTCTCAGATTTTCAGAATCTGCACTTTGTTTTGCTTTTCATTCAAAATTGTGACACATCATTGCCGCCACAAGTATGTAAAACTGTTGTTGCTTTGAGAATCCTGAATTAATCTTGAAGTTTGAGTTGCCACAATTCTAGAACTTTTAACATTATTTCTCAATATTGGCATATTTTTGATCAACCCTGTTGTATGAGTAAATATTTGCTCCTGCAATTTTTTCACAAATTGCAAGTCATATCCTGACCACATTGAACGATACTTCCTGAACTAAGAAGCATGGCTTTTTTCTCCAGAAAACATGCTTCAAGGATAGCTCCTTGATAAACTTTTATAAAGTGACAACAGTTGAGACTTGGTACTTTACATTATCACTAATGTTAGAGAAAGGAAAATGGCATGGAGTGGTAATAAAATGAAACAAATTAATATCAATCAGTTTCATACATAACATACATTGGTTTTTTATCCTGAATTTTGGTTGTATTACTCCTGCATGTCACATAATGCCTCCAAATAGAAAATAATAATTTAGATTTCAAAATAATATAAGTAATTGATTCAGCCTAAATCTAAAAATTACTGAATTTATTTTTTATTATCTTATTTAAGAATGGATTTAAGAAGCATTTTACTTTTGGTAACTGTTACTGAAAACAGAAAAAGTTACCAAAGTAATTTGAGTTTAAAAGCCTTTAACCATTTCTCTTTGATTCAAAACTGCAGTACATTTAAACTACGCCAGGTCTTTTCTGTTGGTCTGAATCTGTTCTCATCCTCCAGTGTGCTCCAGCAAGTTGGCATATTGCTCCTGAAAGCTTTGCATGTCAGGCTGGTTGGTGTAAGTCTGCATTCATTAAAGCAGAATGTTTGCCCCAAAGAGGTGAACTAATATAGGCAGTCATTAACCAAAATATTGTAGATCAATGGGTTTGCTTCCAAGGCAGAGACAAGGATGGAGCAATTTGGGAGAATTCTGAAACACAGATGTTATTCGAAGATGAATAAATAAGCAAGAATATACCTGTAGCCCCCAAACTATTATTCCAATTAAAAACTATTTCTCCCAAGATTAATGCCAGGATCTGACAGCACGTTTTAATGAAGGGATTGCAAAAGTTGTGCTCATGTGTTTGGTAGCAAAGGACATAGTGAAGAGCAGTTTCCCTAGTTTAGGAAATTATCTTAACAAAAGCTAACGAAGGGAAACCAAAGAAAAAATACTTGATAATTACAAAAGGAACAGATACACTGTCAAAAATGGTTGGAAATTGGATAATTTCTCTATAAAGGCAATGTTGAGTGAAAGGAACACTGTGGATTGATGTAGCAGAAATGCTTGAATGAATTTTAATGCAGATAAGTGCCTGTTTTTTGTGGTTTGGAGTGCAGTAGGTGTGGTGGTTAAATCCAACGTTGACAGTGCAGTGGGAAGTCATTTCCAACCCAACAACTCCGAGATTTGACTCCAGCGCATTAGGCTGCCCGGGCATATTCCCCTCATGAGAGGCCTGTCAGTCTTCATCAGCTTATCCCTCACTTGAAGTGACATCGAAGCATTGCTTTCATGTCCATGTCAGGGCCCTAATGCTCCCACATCTCACCTATTGCAATAAGCCATATATCAGTTGAAGCAATCTGAGCCCACGGGTGTCAGTAAATGCTCTGCATGTTCAACTGTTTCAATTCCTCTAGTGGGGAAAGTCTTTTTGTTTTTTTGGAAAACAGAAAATGCTGCAAACAATCTCAATAAAAAGGGAAATAGTTAACTATTCACATTGAGGACCCTTTATTACAACTGGTGAAGAGTCCCGGACTTGAAGCATTAAAGTGTTTTTCTTTCTCTTTACCTACTCCGTGTTTCTGGCATTTTCTCTTTTCCTCTCAGATTTTCAGTGTCTGCAGTTTCTGATCTTAGAGCATAAAACATAGAACATACAACAGTACAGCACAAGAACAGGCCCTTCAGCCCACAATGTCTATGCCGAACATAATGCCAAGACCAAATTTTATCTCCCTGCATGTGAACTATATCTCTCCATTCCCTGCATATCTATATGCTAATCCAAAAGTCTTTTAAATGCCACTAACACATCTCTACAACTACCTCCCCCAGCAGCACATTCCAGCCACTCAGCACCCTCTGTGTGAAGAAACTGTCCCGCAGATCTCCTTCAAACTTTGCCCCTCTCACCGTTAACCTATGCCCTCTAGCATTCGATTTTTCCATCCTGGGAAAACGATTTTGACTGTCTACCCTATCGATGCCTCACATAATATTGTACACATCTATCTGGTCTCCCTGCAAACTCCGGCATGCCAGAGAAAACAATCCGAGTCTGTCCAACCTCTTCCTGTAGCTAATACCACCCAATCTTTGAGTGCCTTTTTGTTTACATTTTGCTTTTGCCGAAAAATAATGTTGCACAATTTGAGATTGACCTTCTACCCCCCTGTTTTTTTGCTTCACAACAGCAGTGTGGGGGTAGCTGAAGGTTCATGATGACCATCAACAGTGCCTATGTCAATTTACTGCCTGCAGACCTTTGGTTTAACAGCAGAGAGAGGAGAAGCAGAGCGCTGGGGACGATGCAGTTAGAAGGGGGAAGAACAGACAATTAGGAGAGGGGAGACCAGCAGAGATGGAAGCAGCGGAGAGATGTAGCCAGCTGGAGATGCTACTCAAATAGCAGGCAGAGGATACACTCCCTGAGAATGTTTAGTGCAGTCCAACAAAAATAGAAATTTGTCTTCTCATGTTTTCATTTTCTGTTTGGAATTAATGCTACAGACTTGATCCTGAATAAATATTCAAGGTTACCATATTCAGACAACTTCCTAGGGCCATAGAGAGTCATTGAGTTATACAGCGTGGAAACAGACCTTTCTGCCCAACGTGCCCACACCGTCCACAGTACTCCATATACACTAGTCCCACGCCTGCATTTGGCTCATATCCTTCTAAATTTATCCGATCCATGTACCTGTCCAAAGATAGACACAAAGTGCTGGGGTAACACAGCAAATCAGGCTGCATCTTTGGAGAAAAGGGATGGGTGACGTTAAAAATGTTCAGTTAATTGTGGTGCTTCATAATCCAAAGTTAGGACAGCAACAAAAAACAAAAAATAAGAAATATTTTTGAGTATGAGTGGTATGCTCCAACACAGGTTATATTGCATGTGGAAACAGCAGGTAAGGCAACATCTGAGGAAAGAGAAACTGTCAACATTTCAGGTCTGAGACTTTTTGTAGCGGTAGAAATTGATTGCATTATGCACATCTTCATCAAATTCACTCTTTAAAATTCCACACCCAGAGCAATGTAATAGATTATAATTTTCTTTTGCAGTTAATTGCAGTTCAATTTTTTACCCCAGAAAAAGGATATATATGACACGTTAAGATGTGCACTTGTAGGTAGATCCTGTTAACAATGAAAAATATAATTTAGTCTAATGATGAAAATACGGTTCCTGATAAGACAATAGATTGAAATGACATAGATTGTTTAAGGTAACCACTTGACTTTATTTTCACACTATTATGAGAAGTTTATTTTCTTTTCCCTTTTAGAATCTTCAGTGAACGCAGACATTTTTCCCATCTTTTCCATGGGACTAATTTGAAGTCACAGTCAAGATGCTCGACAATGATGGAAGGGCTTGCTTGTGCACGTGACAGTGTGTTGGATTTGCCTTGACTATGTCTGCAAAGTCAACTGGTCCAACTATTTTAGAGATAGGAAGCCTTCTGTGGAGAGCCTTTTGTCATCCTCCTCAGTTTGTGTTCTGATTGTGCTGTTCCACAGGAAAAGCTGTGGGAAAAGGTCAATCAGCAATTGATTATATTAACATTCAGTATAGGATTAGGGAAAAGAAACAAAGAATGTGGAAGTTAGAGCATCCTATGCGTATGCACTTTAAAACAGCATGCCTTAATTTCAAAACATTACTAGAATAATCAAAAATGCATGTTTCTATATGTTTCTGTTACATATTGAAGTACATTATATAAATACTCACATATTTGAAGCAAGCTTGCACTGAAAAAATATCTGTCTGTAAAACTTAAATAAGGATTGGCATTACCTGGAACTAAAATATAACAAGCTCAATTTACATCAGATAACAGCTAAGATGTTTTTCAATTGAAAACCATGGAATATAACATGAAAATCGATAAGAATGTTTAAAAATATTGTTTGCAATAGACAAATTATTCACCAGAGCATAGTAAATGATGTGGCAAAGCAGTAGCCTGGTTCATAGTTTTAAGGGAAATGTGTCTGATGAGAGCAGCTTTTGGCCACCAGCTGTGTATATAAATCTCACACAGGCATCAACATTGAAGCTAGAGCAGATACAGCTGTTTGGCTGTGCTGTGTAGGATGTTACTGAGGCACCTCTTTCTCCCTCTAAAATCCAGGAACATCACTCTGTCAGTCCAATCTCCCAGGAAGACATCAAATTCCTGACCTCTCAGAGGATAATCATATGAACTATGAGGTGATTTCCTACTTTGGCAGAAAAAAAGGCTTAATTCAGTTTAACTTAGATATTTACATTTTCTCCAGTCCAGGAGGTGCCCCACCAGTCAGTGCACCTCTCTGGAGCATGGCATTTATATTCAATGAGTTTAAATGCATCTATTTGCATATAGTTGCATATGGTTCCCTTTTAGAATCCTGTCTTTCCTTGCAGATATTACTCACAAATAAACCTTCAAACTGTGACATATATTCCTTATGTGAAGTATATATTTAAATACGCATGTAATGCAGTTTTCTCTCTTTTTTTGTTGGATTACTTGTCCCTCTTGAGATAGTTGTGCTGGAAAATGCAGTACTTAAAAATTGTCAAAGCATTGCATTATTAATTTCAATGGAAGGTTGACCTATTTAAATGTGGGGCAAGTCCTGGGATTTAAATTATTGAACTCCATGTGAATGTATGCTCTTAGAAACAATATGTTGCCTCATGACAGTGGAAAGCACTGTGTTGTCACCGGAGAAGTTTTCACACATATGGGAAGGGTTGCAGTACCAGCGAGCAATTTATTTTGAATTGGATTAGTGGAAACTTTAAAGTGCATTGATGATGAAACTTGACTACACCAGCAGGGAATCACAAGCTTAATTTATTTTTCCATTGAAGTCATGGTGAATTCCATTTTTAATATCATTTGTAAAGGCACCACACATTTTATACTGACCCCAGGCAAACTACTCAGCAGAGTTACCATCGTGTGGCGTTCCTGAAGCATTCTTTTTAAGTGCTGGAAGACTGGAGATCAGGATTCCATCTGTCATCAGTTGTAGACAAATGTGTGAAGAACCTTTAGCTAAGTGCTTCCTACTCCTCTTCTGCTGCCTCCACGTGTCCCAGCTAACGTATGCTCTTTGCCCTTGTTATGGCTGAGCTGAATACACAATGTGCACAATGTGCAGTGCCCAGCTTCCCCTACGAAAAGGAAGTAAACCCATACAAACCATTAACTATTTACACATATAATTATATATAATTGTGTAATTATTTATAATTGTATACACAGATATCAACTCAACCAATTACAAATAGATTGCGGCATCTGCAAATTGGGGAGGCACGGTGGCACAGTGGTAGAGTTGCTGCCTTATGGCGCCAGAGGCCTGGTTCGATCCTGACTACGGGTGCTGTGCGTACAGAGTTTGTACGTTCTCGCTGTGACTGCGTGGGTTTTCTCCGGATGCTCAGGTTTCCTCCCACGCTCAAAGAAATATAGGCTTATGGGTTAATTGGCTTCGGTAAAAAGTGTAAACTGTCGCTGGTGTGTCGGATAGTGCTAGTGTACGGGGTGATCGCTGGATCGCAGACTCATTGGGCCAAAGACCTGTTTCCGCATTGTATCTCTAAAATCTAAAGCAAAGTCTAAAGTCTAAATTCAGTTGATGTACTGATCATAATTTCAGAAATCTCCTTGCCTTTAGCAGTACCCTTCTTACTCTGAGGTCTCTACTTTAATTGGTCCAATTCCGGTGGATCTCCACCTCCTTGTGTCCTTCATCCACTCAGTTTTGGGTATCTGTACCTCATGATGCATATACTGCCCAACAATGGCAATATCACAGAACCAATCGTGCAATTCAGACCCATGCTCATCCTGCACAATGCATTCTAGATCACCATCTTCTTGGACATTGTGCAAATGTGCCAGTTGATTCATCTGAAGCTCTTGACTTCTGTTAACCATCTTTACTATTGATTTCCTGACTTCCAGTAGTTCCACAATCTCCCTGTGGTTTAGTCTTGCCAATCTCCAAGGCCTGATATTCAGATTATTCTCATAGTGTACCCATTGACATGACTTTTGCTACCACTTTGGGCTCCTCTAATTTTCCTCCAACTATCATTCCAAGTTAAGTTGCACCAGCCTTAATCATGTCTGCACCCCGAGACGTCAACATCATCACTGGAAATATTCTGTGGCGCTTAGTGGGAACTAGACCAAGTGGACCCATTGGGCCCAAACCTCTCCTGCATTGGTGTAGCACCCTCACCTCCCCCCCCCCTCTTCCTCCCTGAGCTCATATTCAAAAGCACATTGACATGGGACAGGCACAACTTGTTGCATTATTGAAAATATTTTCATTCTCTGACTAGGTCATAGTAGATGGGTAGCGAATAATGTAATGTTTCCTTCAGGATGTCTTTGCAGTCCCCATATAATCATACAGGTTTATCTGCATTGGGGACTAACCAAGCTTATGTGTCTGCAGTCCTTCTTTGAGTGACAATACCTTTCCACCACTTTTCTCTATTCCGCCCTTCTTTGTAGCCTTGACAATATCACATAATCATTCTG
Organism: Rhinoraja longicauda; assembly: GCF_053455715.1. Taxonomy (NCBI): domain Eukaryota; kingdom Metazoa; phylum Chordata; class Chondrichthyes; order Rajiformes; family Arhynchobatidae; genus Rhinoraja; species Rhinoraja longicauda. The sequence continues at coordinate 79,221,582 of NC_135953.1, read as the reverse complement.
CATAGACACAGGTCCTTTAGCTCACCATGTCCATACCCGACATTGATGCTGATTATTAGAAATCCTATTTCCCAACACACAGCCTCTATCCTTCTATGGCATTTCATGTACTTATTTTAATAGTTGTACACCACATAAACAGTCCGTTTGGAGCACCTTGTCCATGTCATTCAGGTTTTCCACTTGAGATAGTCTCATTTGCCAGCAGTTGGCTCATATACCTCTAAACCTGTCCTATCCATGAATCTGCCCAAATAGCTTCTAAATGTTGTTTTATACCACTTCCTCTGGTAATGCATTCCATATACCCACCATCCGCTGTGTGAAAAGGTTTCTCCTCAGACCCCCTTTCAAACTTTCCACTTACACCTTAAATCTATGCCTTCTAATTTTAGATTCTACTATCCCGGAAACACAGTGATCATTTATCTGTGATCATATTCACCTCATGATTTCATAAACCTTTGCATGGTTGTTCCTCAGTCTCCTACACTACAGGGGGGAAATGTTCCATCCTATCCTGTCTTTCCCTCTAACTCAAGCCCTCAAGTTCCACTAACATCCTTGTGAAACGTTTCTGCATCTTTTCCATTTTTTAAATACTTCTTTAATATTGTGAAAGCAACATATCTGCCCCATCCCCTCAGACATTGTGTTCCAGATGTCCACCAGCCTGAAAATACCATCCTGGAAAGTTTCCAGTCAGGTTTCAGGGCCCACCACAGCATAGAGTCTGAAGGTACACAACGACCTGCTTCTCGCCATCGACACCGGCGACTGTGCAATCTTGCTCCTTCTCGACCTCAGCGCAGCGTTCGATACAGTGGACCGCACCATCCTTATTGACCGTCTCCGGTACGGGGTTGGCGTTGATGGCACTGCCCTGAGCGGGTTCGTTTCCTACCTCAAAAATAGGAGTTTCTCCATCAACATAGGCATTTATTCCTCTGCTCCAGCTAGCCTCTCCTGCAGGGTTCCACAAGGCTCCATCCTAGGCCCCATTCTCTTCTCTCTGTACATGCTCCCCCTCGGCCAAATCATTCAAAGGCACAGCATTTCTTTCCACTGCTATGACACACAGCTTTATCTCCCCCTGAAACCCAACAACCGGTCAAATTTAATCAGCCTCATGCACTGCCTTGAGGACATAAAATGTTGGATGGCACAGAACTTCCTTCAGCTAAACGAGAGCAAGTCTGAGGTCATCCTATTCGGGCCCCCCCGACTCCATCAAAACGATAACAGGCAGCCTTGGAAGCTTATCCTCCCTAGTCAAACTGCATGTCAAAAACCTTGGCATGATATTTGACTCTGCATTAAAGTTTGACAAGCAAGTCAACGCTGTGGTAAAAGCCAGCTTCTTCCAGCTTCGTACCATAGCTAAAATCAAACCTTTCCTCCAATTTGACGACATTGAAAAAATCATTCACGCTTTCATTTCCTCCCGCCTAGACTACTTCAACTCCCTATACACTGGGATCAGCCAATCATCCCTGTCCCGCCTGCAATTGGTCCAAAACGCCGCAGCAAGACTCCTGATGGCTACCCGTAAGAGGGACCACATCACCCCAATTCTGGCCTCTCTCCACTGGCTCCCTGTATGGTACAGAATCAACTTCAAGCTCCTCCTATTCACGTATAAAGCCCTAAACGGGTTTGCTCCCCCCATATCAAAAATCTTCTAACCCACCACTCTATCTCCAGGTTGGCCGACTTGGGGCTACTGACTATCCCGCAGTCTAGGCTTAAGCTCAGGGGTGACCGTGCTTTTGCGGTTGCAGCTCCTAGACTGTGGAACAGCATCCCTCTCCCCATCAGAACTGCCCCCTCCATCGACTCCTTTAAGTCCAGGCTCAAAACCTATTTCTACTCCCTAGCGTTCGATGCCCTCTGAGGGGGCGCTGTGAACTGTTTATGTATGTGCTGTTATGTTTGTGTGCCATTGTATGTTCGTTTCTTAGTACCTGAACTGATGTACAGCTCTTTGGTCAACGTGGGTTGTTTTTAAATGTGCTATACAAATAAAACTGACCTGACTTGACTTGACAACCTCTGTGTGAAAAAAATGTTTCAAATCCCCTCTAAATAGCAATCCCTTACATGAATCTCTGCTCTGTTGCTAAATACTCCTAAACTAAGGGGAAAAGTTTCCCCCCCATCTACTCTATCAATATCATCATAATTTTGTGCATCTCAATCAGGTCACCTTTCAGCTTTCTCCATTCTCAAGAAAGCAAACCCCCTATCCAGTCTCTCGCCTTTGGAGCGATTGGGCTTGTATACACTGGAATTTAGAAGGATGAGGGGGGATCTTATTGAAACATATAAGATAATTAGGGGATTGGACACATTAGAGGCAGATAACATGTTCCCAATGTTGGGGGAGTCCAGAACAAGGGGCCACAGTTTGAGAATAAGGGGTAGGCCATTTAGAACGGAGATGAGGAAGAACTTTTTCAGTCAGAGGGTGGTGAAGGTGTGGAATTCTCTGCCTCAGAAGGCAGTGGAGGCCAGTTCGTTGGATGCTTTCAAGAGAGAGCTGGATAGAGCTCTTAAGGATAGCGGAGTGAGGGGGTATGGGGAGAAGGCAGGAACGGGGTACTGATTGATAGTGATCAGCCATGATCGCATTGAATGGCGGTGCTGGCTCGAAGGGCTGAATGGCCTACTCCTGCACCTATTGTCTATTGTCTATTGTCTATTGCCTTGGTTCAAATGTTCCTTCCTAAACAACATCTAATTCATCTCTTTCAGTACCCCTTTCAGTAAATCACATCTTTTCTTACTACGGTGACCAGACCTGCACACAGTATTCCAGTTTTGGGCTAAATATATTTTCTGTAGACATAACCGTCCTTAAATTCTACATCCCAGCTCATGAGCGCGGGAGAAGACAGCAGGAGAAGGGAAAAGACATTGTGGCCTTCCATCACAGTGAGGAGAGAGAGGACTGGAGGAGGAGACTCACTGTGATGGATGTTTCTTTGATGGATGTTTCTTTTTTGTGTGTTTTTGGGGTTGTGTAATTTTAATGCCTATTTAATGCTTTTATTGTTGGATTGTGGGTGACTGAATTTCGTCCAATATTGGATGACAAATAGAGCTATCTTGAATCTTGAATCTTGAATCTTGAGAACAAGTTTCCCATAACAATTCCTAATCTCCCAGTGCTTCTACTTTTAAAAATTCTTGGACCTGTACACTAAAGTTATTCTGTTCCTCAGAACTTCCCAGGATCCTACTATTCATTGCGTACATCCCACCAAAGTGCATCACCTCTCATTTTTCAGAAATAAATTCTATGCCATTGCTCTGCCTATCTTACAACTTATAAATATTATTTTGTCAACAATGACTTCCCTCCTCACTATCAGAAGCATAACAATTTTGTTGTGTCATCTGCAAACTTATTAATCATACACTTCTTCTCTTGATACTGTTTGGCTTCAGGAACACCTCTACTTATTCCATGCACGGAGTTAAATCAACTCCCTTGAGATCGTTGACTTATCAGTAACAAGCTAGTCTGAAGAAGGGTCTTGACCGAAACACCCATTTCTTCTCTTCAAAGATGCTGTCTGTCCCGCTGAGTTACTCCAGCATTTTGTGTCTATCTTTGGTTTAAACCGGAATCTGCAGTTCCTTCCTGCATTCTCTCCCACCATTGCTTGTTGGAAATCTGCATTCTATGGTCTTGGAGGGAATAACTATGGAGATTATGAATGCATTGATTTTCATCTTCCAAATTTCCAAATATTTTTAAATAGTTCCCACAGATTAGCAGATAGCAAACATAACTATATATAAGAACTGAGCGGGAGAGAAAATAAGGAATTAATGACTAATTAGCCTCACATCATTGTCACTTGCTCCAGCCACCTGACAATTTAACTTCCGCTCACCTGTAACTGCAACCTGCAGTCTGAAGAAGTGGTCCAACCCATTATGTCACCTATTCTATTACTGCAGAGATGTTGCCTGACCAACTGAGTTACTCCAGCATTTTGTGACTACCTGCCACTTGTCAGGCTTTGTCCTGCCCCCACTGTTTTTCCATTACAATCAGTCTGAGGAAGAGTCCCGACCCAAAACATTGCCTCTGCATTTCCCCTGACTTCATTAACTTCACTACTAATTTCCGTCCTGCACTCAAATTTACTTGGACTATCTCCGACATTTCCCGACTGTTTCGTGATCTCACCATCTCCATCACAGTCATGGAGTCATAGAGTCATAGTGATACAGTGTGGAAACAAGCACTTCAGCCCAACTTATAATAATAATAATAAAATATTCCTTTATTTGTCCCACACCGGGGAAATTTACAGTGTTACAGCAGCAAAGTGGATAGCAAGAGAGCAAGAGATCATTCATTATAAATAAAAGACACATAAATTGTCATCAGTTTTCTGTGTGTTCTTAGCTGTTATTGTTGACTCGTCTGCTGGGAGCAGTGCTGGTTGTGCAGTCTCACAGCAGCGGGAAGGAAGGACCGCCTATATCTCTCCTTCACACACTTGGGGTGCCCACACCAGCCAACAATGTCCCAGCTGCACTAGACCCACCTGCCTGCGTTTGGTCCATATCCCTCCAAACCTGTCCTATCCATATACCTGTCTAACTGTTTCTTAATCAATGGGATAGTCCCAGCCTCAACTACCTCCTCTGGCAGCTTGTTCCATACACCCACCACCCTCTGTGTGAAAAAATTACCCTTCAGATTCCTATTAAATCTTTGCCCCTTCACCTTGAACCTATGTCCTCTGGTCCTCGATTCCACTACTCTGGGCAAGAGACTCTGTGCATCTACCCGATCTATTCCTCTCATGATTTTGTATACTTCTATAAGATCTCCCCTCATCCTCCTGCACTCCATGTAATAGAGACCCAGCCTACTCAACATCTCCCTATAGCTCACACCCTCCAGTCCTGGCAACATCCTCATAAATCTTTTCTGAACCCCTTCAAGCTTGACAATATCTTTCCTATAACATGGTGCCGAGAATTGAACACAATATTCTAAATGCTGTCTCACCAACGTCTTATACAACTGCAACATGACCTCCCAACTTCTATGCTCAATACTCTGATTGATGAAGGCCAAAGTACCAAAAGCCTTTTTGACCACCTTATCTACCTGCGACTTGACCTTCAAGGTACCATGCACCTGTACTCCTAGATTCCTTGCTCTACAGCACTACCCAGAGGCCTACCATTTACTTTGTAGGTCCTGCCCTTGTTCGACATACCAAAATACAACACCTCACACTTTTCTGTATTAAATTCCATCAACCATTCCTCTGCCCATCTGGCCAATCGATCCAGATCCTGCTGCAATCGTTCACAACCATCTTCACTATCTGCAAAACCACTAACTTTTGTATAATCAACAAACTTGCTAATCTTGCCCTGTATGTTCTCATCCAAATCATTGATGTAGATGACAAACAGTAGTGGGCCCAGCACCGAACCCTGAGGCACACCACTAGTCACAGGCATCCAGTCCGTGAAGTAACCTTCCACCAATACCCTTTGCTTCCTACCATGGAGCCAATTTGCTATCCATTCAGCTATCTCTCCTTGGATCCCATGTAATTTAACCTTCCAGAGCAGCCTACCATGCGGAAACCTTGTCCAACACCTTACTGAAGTCCATGTACACAACATCTACAACTCTGCCCTCATCAAACTTTTTGGTCACATCGTCAAAGAATTCAATCAGATTTGTGACACACGACCTTCCATGTACAAAACCATGCTGACTATTCCTAATCATCCCTTGCCTATCCAAATGCCTGTATATTCTATCCCTCAGAATACTCTCCAGTAACTTACCAACTACAGATGTTAAGCTCGCAGGCCCAGCATTTTCCCTGCAATCCTTCTTGAAAAAAGGTACAACATTTGCCATCCTCCAGTCTTCCGGCACCTCTCCTGTATTTAAGGACAACTCGTAAATTTCAACCAGGGCTCCTGCAATTTCCTCTCTAGTTTCCCGCAATGTCCTCGGATATATCAGATCAGGCTCTGGAGATTTGTCTACTTTCAAACACAACAGTACCTTCAGTACTTCTTTGACAGTAACCCTGACTCCTATCAAGACACTTCCAGTGACTGCTCTAATTTCCTCCGTCCTACTGTCTTTCTCCCTGGTCTCTCTCTCTCTCTAGTTACCCTTTTCCCCCCTTATGTATTTAGAAAATCTTTGGGGATTGTCCTTAATGCTATGCGCCTAGCCCCTTTTTGCCCTTCTGATCTGTTTTAGTTTACTCCTTGGTTCACGATACTCCTACAGGGATGCACTTGATCCCAGCTGCTTATACCTGTTGCATTCATCCTTCTTGTTTTTGACTAACGTCTCAATTTCCCTCGTCAGCCAATTTTGTTAACGTTTGCCTGCTTTGCCCTTCACTCTAATGGGAACGTACACATCCTGAGCTTTCTTCAGTACACTTTTAAAAACATCACACTTGGCCGATGTTCCTTTCCCCTCTAATAACCTGCTCCAGTCAACTTGAGAGAAACCTTCTCTCATACCCTCAAAGTTGGCCTTTCTTATTCCTCAGCTCCACCCATGTAGCCTCACAAGACGAACCATCTGTAATGTCACCTCTGATCGCTGTCGTGACATCCACCTTATTAAAATACGTGCAGTTTAAACCAACCCACCTTCCTCGCTCTTTGCCTTTCACCTGCCTATTCTGTCCACTACCCTTTACCACACCACCCTCCATACCAACTTCTAGCCTCTCACGTGTCTCTGTCCTGCACGAGATTCCACTCCCCTGCCAATCTAGTTTAAACCCTCCCGTGTAGCATTAGCAAATCTTCCCGCTAGGATGTTGGTCCCCCTCCAGTTTAGGTACAACCCCTCCCTTTTATACAGGTCAGCTCTGCCCCAGAAGAGATCCCAATGATCAAGAAATCCAAATCCCTGCCCCCTGCACCAACTCCTCAGCCACACATTCATTTTGCCTATCTTCCTATTCTTACCTTTACTAGCACGAGTACTTTTACCTGCAACCGCAGGAGATGCAACACTATACCTCCTCCCTCAACTCCATTCAAGGCCCCCGACAGTCTTTTCAGGTGAGGCAGAAATTCACTTGGACCTTCTCCAACCTCATCTACTGCATCCGCTGTTCCAGGTGTGGACTCCTGTATATCAGCAAGACAAAGCGCAGGATCGGCGATCGTTTCGCTGAACACCTCCATTCAGTCCATCTTAACTTACCTGATCTCCTGGATGCTCAGCACTTTAACTCCCCCTCCCAATCCCAATCTGACCTTTCTGTCCTGGGCCTTCTCCATTGTCAGAGTGAGGCCCAATGCAAATTGCAGGAACAACACCACATATTTTGCTTGGGAAGCTTACACCCCAGCGGTATGAACATTGACTTCTCTAACTTCAAGTAACCCTTGCTTTCCCTCTCCCTCCCCCTTCCCAGTTCTCAGACCAGTCTGACTGTCCCCCTGATTACATTACCTCATCTCTTTTAATCTCTTACACTTCCTTATCTCTGTAACTCACTCTCCCCTGGTGCTCCGTCTGAAGACTGGTCTCGACCCAAAACGTCACCCATTCCTTCTCTCCAGAGATGTTGCCTGTCCCGCTGAGTTACTCCAGCATTTTGTGTCTACCTTAGATTTAAACTAGCATCTGCAGTTCTTTGTTACACACACACATATATATATATATATATATATATATACATATATATATATATATATATATACTAGACCAAGTGGACCCGTTGGGCCCAGGGTTCCAAAGTTTGTTAAGTATTTTATTGCAGATGGCACATAAATCGGGTGGTAAAGTTGTCCCCTGATACCCATGTTATATCCTGATTACACTGTTTAGACTTTAGAGATACCGCTTGAAAACAGGCTCTTTGGCCCACTGAATCCATGCCGACCAGCAATCACCCCGTACACGAGCACTATCCTACACGCTAGGGACAATTTACAATTTTTTACCAAAGTTAATCAACCTACAAACCTGCACGTCTTTGGAGTGTTGGGAGGAAACTGGAGCACCTGGAGAAAACCCACATGGTCACAGGGAGAACAGACAAACTCCGTACAGACGGCACCCCTATCACAAACTGTTCCTTTAATTATCTCCTTTCCTCCCTCCTGCACTTCCCTCAGTTCCTTCTTCAAACTTAAATTTCTGGCATTTTCCACGTCTTAAAAGGGCTTGTCTGTTTAAACCATTGCTTTCCTCTGAATAGACGCTACCTGATGTGATGAGTTCTGTCAGCACTTTCTGCATTTCTATAATTTTAAAGTGGGATGCCCATTTCTCTTTCCCAGACTCCACTCCGACGTCCTGGCTTGCAAAGCTTCTTTCACAGGCAGCAAGATGAAATAGATTACTACCTCTTTAAATGACTTCTGGTCTGTAAACACTTAAATTTCCTTCTGCCATTGCGCCACTGCTGATCCTATGGTAGACTTCCTGCCTTTCACTTAATTTGCACATCATAATCAGATGAACCTGGAAGTAACAACACTGATGTTGATCACAGGGGCCGGTGGGTTGCTGTTTTATGGGGAAGGGGAAATAAGAAAGGTCAACTCTTTATTCCTTGAAAGGAGAAACTGAGGTTATGTATTGACCTGAAAAGACGTCTTTTATTCAATCAGTTGGCTCTGCTGTCCACACCCTCACCCTGGCTGTGATAAATCCCGATCTGTTTGTTGTGCAATGGAATAATAGTATGACATATGTGTCACTGTCACGTACTAAACCCCTTAAGGATAACTAAACTGATAGATTATTATATTGAGAAAACTGCGATGTAAATGGAGCAATGGAGTTAATTACATTTCTTCACACACTCCTCTGATACCCCTAAATAATTAACAGTAAAGTTTTGGTATATGTCAAAATGTTCCATTTTGCCAACATTGCTTATAAAAAACAGTGTTATCAGATTTTATTTCATTAGAAAAATCACAACCACTTAATAGCAATGATGTACTACATCAAAGTTACAATTCTCTTGTGTCAATGTTTGTCACATTCAAGGTTAGAAGTTTCCGAAACATTTCAGGATAATGCTGATTTAAGTGACTGCCAAGTGCAGCCAGTGTTAAACATGTAATTCATTAGTTTTTGATTTGCAACGTGCCTAGTTGAGTTAGTTGCTAGCAGCAGTTAAAACTAATCTGTGCTGACTAAGCTCAGGGCTTCTCATAAAGTGGAGACTCTTCAGCCCACCTGGTCCACAAACCCATTTACACTAATGCCAAAAAAATACTAATTCATCGTCCACAAAATCCCATCCACTAACCCTCTCACGACCTGTCAAATTCCGCTCACCACCACACCAAGGGTCATTTACAGTATCCAATTAACCTACCAGCTCACATGTCCTTGGTGATGTGGGTGGAAGCTAGATCACCCAGAAGAAACCCACGCAGTTACAGAGAGAACATGCAAACTCTTTAATCCCCATATTCATAATTCTGCTTTATCCACAACCAAAATAGTTTCTAACTTGCCATTTATCTTTTACCTTCTCAACTTCCAGCATCTCACTGAGCAGTAATGGAACTTTAGTTCAAAGTTGAATGGAACTAATAATCACTTAGCCTTGCAGTAATCCTCTCCAATGTCGTTCTGTTTAATTTTCAAGTATTTTCTTCCCAAAGAGAGATTTATGTTGCCATGAGCTCATGCACCAACATGATCGAGGATAGCCGGTGGCTCATTCCAGTGTTCTGCCATTGTTTCTTTATAATTGGTGCTTTGGCACACTTTAAGTTATGTGAGTCAACTTGCCTTTCAAAATTTCCTTTCCTTTCCGACTTTTGGCAGAAAAGATTTCAGTACATTAACAGCACTGAAATACGATCAGTTCATGAACGCAGACTGGAACTCACCTGCACACATTCACTGTGAACATCCTGGTATGGTTTGACTTCCCAAAATGCAACACCTCACAGTTATCTGCATTAAACTCCATTTACCATTCCTCTGCCCACTTGCCCAGATCAAGATACTGCTTCAATTGTTGATAACCATTTTCGATACCACCCACTTTAGTGTTATGTGCAAAGTTATTAATCATACCTTGTACATTCTCATCCAAATCATTGATATAAACTACAAACTGCAAAGGGCCCAGCACTGATCCCTGAGGCACATCACAGGCCTCCAGTCTGGAAATAATATTGATTTTGATTCTCCACATGTGAGATTAGCTCAGTCAGCTATATATGAATCAGTCCCAATGAGGTTTTGATTAATGAGCTGATCTATTAGCTATAAATTAATAGTCTGTTTAGTTTAGAGATACAGCACGGAAACAGGCCCTTCTGCCCACCGAGTCCACGTTGCCCACAGATCATCCATTCACAATTGTTCTAGGTTATCCCATTCCCTAGAAATTAGGGAGCAATTTGCAGAGGCCAGTTAACCTACATACCTGCATGTCTTTGCGATGTGGGAGGAAACCGGAATACCTGGAGGAAACCCACGCAATCACAGGAAGAATGTGCAAACTCCACACAGACAGCACCTGAGGTCAGGATCAAACCTGGCTCTCTGGGTGTTGAGAGGCAGCAGCTCTACCAGCTGTGTCACTGTGCTGCCCAATCTGTCTATTAATAGATTCACTGTTTGTCACTAAACTTTGTTAACCTTCAAATTACTGTTGCTTATATTAATAGCCAAATCCTTGATGCACCCATTTGATAACCATACTCAATATGCATTTATTAATTTAAGTGTCAGTTCAAACTAGAAGGCATTGAAGAATAAAATTTAATCTATCCTGCCAAGCAGGAAGCTAACAAGATCAGGAGCATCATTTTGGTGAGCATTTCAGAGCGATCAAAGAGAATTATAGTGGATTGGGTTAAAATAGTTTTCAACAGAATTTTGTGAGATATTCGCCTAGTGATCTGGATTTTAGAGGGCTTGCCTTGACCCTGGACTTTCATTTATTTGGGAGCGGTAGGAATTCCCTGCCAAAGTTAAGGGAAGTAATTGGGGCAACGCCTTCAGAAATTCAATTGCAGCAATTTAATATGGTGACCAACATATTCATTGAATTAATCTTTGATTATTATGTAACTTGAGTAACTGTGAATTTGTTCACGAAATGCTGGAATAACTCAGCAGGTCAGGCAGCATCTCAGGAGAGTTGACGTTTCGTGTCAATTGTGAATTTGTGGTCATTTTATTCAAAAATGAGGGCATGATTGATTAAAATTGCTGGAATCTTGAACAAAAAAACAAACTGCTGGAGGAACTCAGTAGCTATGCAGCAAAAAGCTTTGTTTTGCATGCTATTCTAACAGATCAGATGCACCAATACATAAATTCAATCAAGTACAAACTCGTACAATAGGCAGAGCAAAGGGGAAGATACAAAGTGCAGAATCATACACATTGAAACAAACCCTCTGGGCCAATTTGTCCATGCCAACAAAGATGCCCATCAATGTTCGTCTCACTTGCCCATGTTTAGCCTATATCCCTCTGTGTGAAAAGGTTGCCCCTCAGGGTCCTATTATATCCCCCCACCCCCACCTTAAACCTATAAACACCAACCTGAAACATCACCTATACATGTTCTCCAGAGATACTGCCTGACCCGCTGAGTTACTCCAGCACTTTGTGACTTCTCAAAAGTTGTCAGAGTACCTGCCTCAGCTGCCCATTTAGACAAGATGTTCCAGATTCCAACCATTTACTGGGTGAAAAGGTTTTTAACCTGAAATCAATGCTTTTACCTTATCTATGATATGAGAAAACATTATCTATCATCTACCCTATTTGTGGTCCTCATAATTTTATATATACCACTGCCAAATCACTCCTCAGCACCCTCCACGTCATGGATAATGGGCTGATGTAAAAACTTCTGGGATCATTCTCTGGTCTCCTCTTTTCTTCACTAGTTGTAAAGTCATGGACTCATAGAGTGATACAGTATAGAAACAGGCCCTTCAGCCCAACTTGCCCACACCGACCAACATATCCCAGCTATACTAGTCCCACCTGCCTGCATTTGGTCCATATCCCTCCAAACCTGTTCTATCCATGTACCTGTCTTGCTGTTTCTTAAACATTGGGATAGTCCCAGCCTCAACTATGTCCTCTGGCAGCTTGTTCCATTCACCTAGCATTCTTTGTGTGAAAAGGCTACCCCTCAAATTCCTATTATCTTTTCCCCTTCACCCTAAACCTCTGTTCTCTGGTTCTTGATTCACCTACTCTTGGCAAGAGAGTCTGCATTTACCCAATCTATTCTTCTCATGATAAATTTCTGTTCAGCCATAAATACAACTGTCCAGGCTGTGGATTCCAGTGAGCCAATTACTTTTGTGGGTTTTGTGTGTTTGTGGGTTTTGTGACTTTTGTGGGTTTCCCAGAATCAATGAACTCTTAAATATCGTTGCACAAATTTCTCCAGTGGTAGTAGTTTTGCATGATCAGCAGTTTCCAACACAACCCCCATCATAAAGATTGATAAGAAAAGCCAATCGCAATGTCCAAGAATGCAACTCATACAAAGTGAAAGGAGCTGAAAATAACATAAAAGTTGCTCCCAACCAGTTATGTATTATTTTCAAGAAAAGAAGAATATTGTAGATATCTAAAATAAAATCAGACTATTTGGATTATTGGCAATATTTGTGGAGAGAACGTTAATGCCATTAATTCTTCGTGTTTCAGGAAACATGGAGAATATCCAGTTTCCTTTGGTATTTCCTCTTTGCGAATGTTGTGAGGTTGGGATGGATATGTTTGTTTAGTTTCTTGTACCTAGGTACAGTGAAAAGCTTTTGTTGTGTGTTATCCAGTCAGCAGAACGACAACACATGATTACAATCGAGCCATACATGATAAGGGAATAATATTTAGTGCAAGGTAGAGCCAGCAAAGTCCGATCAAGGATAGTCCGAGGGTCACCAAAGAGGTAGATAGTTGTTCATCTCACAATGGAATAAATACTTTAATCGATTTGTCTTCAACTATAACGTGCCAAACAAATGTCCAGACAGCTAACAAATATACACTATGAGCAGAAGCCATGACTCCTTCCAGTTTGGTTGCTGTTTACATCTCCTATCTAAAATATTAGGAAAGTAACAGATAATAAGGATGGCACAGTGATCCCAATGGAGCCATACCCAGACATTACAGGTGCTGTCTGTGTGGAGTTTCCACGTTCTCCCAGTGACTGTGTGTTTTCTCCAGCTATATTGGTTTCCTCCCACATCCCAAAGGCATGTGGGTTTGTAGTTTAATTGATTTCTGTAAATTGGCCCCTATTGTGTAATAAGTGGTTGCGAAAGTGTGATAACATAGAACTGGTGTACAAAAGGGTGATCGATGGTCGATGTGGACCTGATGGGCCAAAAGGCTTGTTTCCATGTTGTACTTCTAAACTAAACTAAACTAAAAAAAACAGATGTGAGGGGCTGGCAATCGTTTGGCATGGAATCGTAAGTTTATAAGTACTAGGAGCAGAATTGGGCCATTCAGCCCATCAAGTCTACTTCACCATTCAATCATGGCTGATCTTTCTTTCCCTCTCAACCCCTTTCTCCTGCCTTCTCTCCATAACCCCTGACACCCATACCAGTAGTTGCACCTTGGACCATACTCACTACTGCACTGAGTCCACAGATATATGTGGAGATAAAGAAGGAAACCTTATCTGCTTGGAGGCATTGTTTATCTGTGTATCTGGGGCACTAATTTTCAAAGTCTCAGCAATTGCTATCATCTGAGCTCAGGTGCATTTATATATATCTCAACTACAAAGACTATTTAAGACTCACAAGAACATGAGAAAATACGAGCAGGAGGAGGCTGTTAGGCCGTTCAAACCTGCAAAAACCATTTATTATGATCATGGCCTATCTGTGCTGATCCTAAATCTTTTATATCCCTCTAGTTCTCAATCTATGAAATGTTTATCCACCTCCACTTTAAATACTGCAAATGAAGTCGAGGGAGAGAATTCAAAACATTCACCACCGTCTCTGAGGAAAAATTTGTACATATCAAAGTTATAAATGACCTGCCCTTATCTTGCAGTTATCTTTTTCCCAACCGTCCCACTATCGAAAACTCCTTTATCACTGCCCACAGCTTTCTCTGTAACGCAACTCATTATAATGATTTCCCGTATGCTCTTCACTGGTATAAACATTACTAATCTAGGCATCAACTCATATCATTACCTTTATGGGGAACTCTCGCAGAAGAGGAGACTAACATAGATCAGCCATGATCATATTGAATGGAAGGGCTGGCCCGACAGCCTACCATTGCACCTAATTTCTTGTGCACCAGTTTGTCATGTCTGAAGATAGACACAAAATGCTGGAGTATCTCAGGCAGCATCTCTGGATAGAAAGAATGGGTGACGTTTCGGGTCGAGACCCTTCTTCAGACGCATCATGTCTATCTCTGATGGGCTGTGGAATCTGTGATTCTGAGCAGAGGTGACCCTTGCCTTCAGCTATTCACTTATTGACATGAGTAGCTTGCAAACAACAGAAGTAAATTCAGCCTTATGATAGGCTGTAGGAATCTCCCACCTGTACCCATGCCCCGGCAGTTTATTTAAACCAAACTCTAGTTATAATGGGAATCTGGCAGAATGCCTTAACAACTTCAAACTAAAGGAACCTCGATATGTTTACATTGCATTATGAACTGACTGATCACTATTTACACAGGATGAAAGAAAAACTTTTCTTCATAAAATGGTTTAGGTTTGTGTTTCCTATCTTCAAAATAAGTTGCCCACTGACCTCAGAAGATCTTAGTTAAGTTAAATGTCTTGAGTCCCCTCTGGTTAGGCACATCTAGATATTAATGCCATCATCAGAGTGCTAGTGCCGTACTGGACTAGTTCAATATACCAGGGGTGGTGGTTGTGGCATCTCTCCATGAGATGTGTGCAGCCGCAACTGAATGTGTTCCAGTGAGCCTGGAGATGCTGGCAAACATGGGTGAAGTACTGTACAAAATAAACTGAGGAATAAGTTAAGTGATGCCAATCCCTCAATGGAGGATCATAGGCACTGGCAGGAAATGGTGAACATCGACACTTGGCCATGCTCTCAGTTCAGGAGATGCGGTGTCAGGGAAATCTAAGAACACTAGAAACAAACAAACAGACAACTATCTTGTGGAGAGAGAGAGAGAGAGAGAGAGAGAGAGAGAGAGAGAGAGAGAGAGAGAGAGAGAGAGAGAGAGAGAGAGAGAGAGAGAGAGAGAGAGAGAGAGAGAGAGAGAGAGAGAGAGAGAGAGAGAGAGAGAGAGAGCAATGAGTAGGTTAAGAAGGTTCAACTTTGCTTAATTCTCCTCCATTTACTCAATCTTCTTTGCACCACCTTCACCCCTGCCAACCATCTCCCATTTGTTGCTTTCTCCACCCTGCCTACGCCCATCCTCATATTTGAATCCTTGCTGCCTTATTTGTTATTTTGCCGGCATTGTAATATAGTCTAATTTACCCAGTCTGTCCAAAGCTACCGTGAATATGACATTGAGGTAAGTTTAATCCACTCACCTGACAGGTAAGTGGTTAAAATCCACGTCCACTTGTCTCAATTTAGTTTAGAGATACAGCGTGGAGGCAGGCTCTTTGACCCACCGAATCCACGCCGATCAGCGGTCGCCCGTTTCATCCTACAAACTAGGGATGATTTACAGATGCCTACAAACCTGCATGTCTTTGGAACGTGTGAGGAAACTCGAGCACCTGGAGGAAACCCACAGTCACAGCGAGAATGTAGAAACTCTGGACAGACAGCACCCGTAGTCAGGATCGAACCCGGGTCTCTGGCGCTGTGATGGAGCAACTCTTCCGCTGCGCCCGCATGTCTGAGCTTGTCAATGCCCAAATCTCAGTGTTATCTGTTTTGCATGGGTCATGGGCTGCTTGAGGTCCTGTTTAAGTCTGTAGATTGGTGATCCATGATATCATTGGGTCCAGCTATAAACAGAGGGAAGCTTGTTTCCAGCCTGGTGACTATAACTCAGAGCAGAACATTCAGGTTTACTCTGTGCACCTTCAAGCACGACAATGATCGTTTAAACACCCCTGTAGGAAAATAACTGCAGATGCTGGTACAAATCGAAGGTATCACAAAATGCTGGAGTAACTCAGCGGGTCAGGCGGCATCCCTGGACAGAAGGAATGGATGACGTTTCGGGTCACAATACACAATAGGTGCAGGAGTAGGCCATTCGGCCCTTCGAGCCAGCACCGCCATTCAATGTGATCATGGCTGATCATTCTCAATCAGTATCCCGTTCCTGCCTTCTCCCCATACCCCCTGACTCCGCTATCCTTAAGAGCTCCATCTAGCTCTCTCTTGAATGTATTCAGAGAATTGGCCTCCGCTGCCGTCTGAGGCAGAGAATTCCACGGATTCACAACTCTCTGACTGAAAAAGTTTTTCCTCATCTCTGTTCTAAATGGCCTACCCCTTATTCTTAAACCGTGGCCCCTGGTTCTGGACTCCCCCAACATTGGGAACATGTTTCCTGCCTCTAACATGTCCAACCCCTTAATAATCTTATATGTTTCGATAAGATCCCCTCTCATCCTTCTAAATTCCAGTGTATACAAGCCTAGTCGCTCCAGTCTTTCAACATATGACAGTCTCGCCATTCCGGGAATTAACCTAGTAAACCTACGCTGCATGCTGTGGCTTTGCAGTGGATGGAATCAGTCAAGACCCTTCTTCAGACTGATGTCGGGGGGGGGACAAAGAAAGGATATAGGTGGAGACAGGAAGACAGTGGGAGAACTGGGAAGGGGGAGGGGAAGAGAGGGACAGAGGATCTATCTAAAGTTGGAGAAGTCAATATTCATACCGCTGGGCTGTAAGCTGCCCAAGCGAAATATGAGGTGCTGTTCCTCCAATTTGCGGCGGGCCACACTATGACAGTGGAGGAGGCCCATGACAGAAAGGTCAGACTGGGAGTGGGAGGGGGAGTTAAAGTGCTCAGCCACTGGAAGATCAGGTTGGTTGAGGTGGACTGAGTGAAGGTGTTGAGCGAAACGATCGCCGAGCCTGCATTTGGTCTCGCCGATGTGGAGAAGTTGACATCTGGAACAGCGGATACAATAGATGAAGTTGGAGGAGGTGCAGGTGAACCTCTGCCTCACCTGGAAAGACTGTTTGGGTCCTTGGAGTCGAGGGGGGAGGTAAAGGGACAGGTGTTGCATCTCCTGCGTTTGCAGGGGTAAGTGCCTGGGGAGGGGGTGGTTTAAATACCTCTATTCCACATCTGTCCCTCATTTCCCTGTCATGAGGCTACATCCCCAGCAACAGTCTTCACATCAGACTGAAGATAGACACAAAATGCTGGAGTAACTCAGCGGGACAGGCAGCATCTCTGGAGAGAAGGAATGGATGACGTTGAGACCCTTATCTTCACCCATTCCTTCTATCCAGAGATGCTGCCTGTCCCACTGAGTGACTCCAACAGCTTGTGTCTACCCTCGGTGTAAACCAGCATCTGTAGTTCCTTCCTACACATCAGACTGTTTGGAATCAGCTGATCTTTTCCCTCTCTCTCTTTCTCAATAACATTTCCTTGATCTGAATCTTTGGAGAGATAATATGCTCAGCACAGTTACCTCTCAACTGCATCATTTTGCTTGAGACTTCTTTTTAAACCCCTCTCCCAACCCCAGTTCTCTGATTATGCTCCACAGATTGACTTGATAATCCCTGGGCTTGTGAACATCTGATCAATGTGCGGTTAGTGATTCAGCAAAATTTTTGAGGTTAGTCATTACCAATTTAGAACTGATGTCTGGGCTCCATGTGACTGTGGTATTCATGGTTATCTGAAATAGTGGATGATATTTGGCCGTCACAAAGCTGTGGCTTTGCAGTGGATGGAATCAGTCCCAATTGGCGGCACGGTAGCGCAGCGGTAGAGTTGCTGCTTTACAGCGAATGCAGCGCCGGAGACTCAGGTTCGATCCTGACTACGGGTGCTGCACTGTAAGGAGTTTGTACGTTCTCCCCGTGACCTGCGTGGGTTTTCTCCGAGATCTTCGGTTTCCTCCCACACTCCAAAGACGTACAGGTATGTAGGTTAATTGGCTGGATAAATGTAAAAATTGTCCCTAGTGGGTGTAGGATAGGGTTAATGTACGGGGATTGCTGGGCGGCACGGACTTGGAGGGCCAAAAAGGCCTGTTTCCGGCTGTATATATATGATATGATATGATAGCTTTGCTTTGCCCTCAGGGGTGGGAATGCAATTGGTATAAAGTGCGCCACCTAATGGGTAAACCGGGCACAGCCGTGATCCACTGACTGAGACAACAGCCACTCAAAACTGTTATTCATACACACATCCTGTAGTGAAGACTGAGCCACTGATCTTTCTGAAAATCTATTTGGAAAGTGGTTTTCACATTTCCTTTCCCATGATTTGCCAGCGATGTGGTAACGTAGGAGTGCGGTAAAAGCCAGTTATGGTGTTATGTTACATGGAATTTGAAGAGCTACATAAAGAAAACAAATGTACTCCACAGGCATTCAAATTTGGCCTGCCTTCATAATAGCAGTGAGTATATTGCTAAGTAAACCTGCTTGATCAAAAGATTCTGTTGGTTGTACGCGGGAGCAATTCCCCTGCATGCTGCAAGTGGCAAGGATCATAAGATCATAAATGATAGGAGCAGAATTAGGGCATTTGGTCCATCAAGTTTCTATCGTGGCTGACCTATCTCTCCCTCCTAACACCATTCTCCTGCCATCTCCCCATACCTTCTGACACCTGTACTAATCAAGAATCTATCTATCACTGCCTTAAAAATATCCACTGACTTGGCCTCCACAGCTTTCTGTGGCAAATACTTCCACAGATTCACCACCCTCTGACTGAAGAAATTCCTCCTCATCTCCTTCCTAAAAGAACTTCCTTTAATTCTGTGGCTATGATCTCTAAGGTGGACATGTGATAGATAGGATTAGGCTATTCGGCCCATCAACTCTTCTCCACAATTCAATCGTGGCTGATCTATCTCCCCCTCTTAATCCCATTCTCCTGCCTTCTCCCCATAACCCCTGACGCCCATACGAGTTTGGAGCAGAGGTAAAGTCTCAAGTAATTTGTTTGATGTAAAGTGGCTTTTGCATTTCCATTTTTCTTCTTGCTGTTTCCACTGGAATAGGGAAATACCGACGTAACTCCCAGTGGTCACTTAATAATCCAATCAATGAAGCAACCTTCCCAACCATGAAATCAACCTGGTATCTAACAAGTAACGTTCATGCAACACTGATCTGACTGTGTAGACTAAAGAGGGTGTGTTACAGTTACAGTGGAAACCATTCATAATGATCAATTGGAGCATGCTTCCTTTTGATTATTACAATCTTGTTGATCGTTGTATGCAAGTTCCTGCATATCTGTGCATCAGAAAGCAGCACTAATGAAACCATGGAATGGAAAGGATTTTACAGTTTTTATTTGCAAAACAATAACAAGGCAATTTTGGAGCAACAAACCGCATAACTACATTTATCATAGAACATAATGTGGAAAAAATATGAGGTCATTCGGTTTGGTGGAAAAACAATGGAAAATTGAGTATTATGTAAATGGTGAGAGACTGAAAGGTGTCTGCATTAGAGGGACCCATGTATCCTTGTACTTAAATCACTGATAGTTAACATCCAGGTAACATGGACAATGAGGGAGCCCAATGGACTGCTAGCATTCATTGCAGGAGGATTTGAATGTAAAAATAAAGACACTTTACAGGATTTATATAGAGCCCTGGTTAATACTGTGTACAGGTCTGACCTCCCCACCTTAAGAGTGTTAGAAGGAGAATTAAAACATTCACAATTGAATCCTAAGGTGCAGGCATGGGATTGAACTATGAGGCACACTATGCCGATGCTCCCTAGAGTTTAGAATAATAGGTGATCTCATGGCAAGATACAAAATCTTTCCAAGGATTTTAGATGCAGGGATGGTGATTTCCCAGGCTCGGATGTCTGGAACTGGAAGTCCTGATACCAAAGTGAAGAATTCATCATTCAGTGCTAAAGTTTCTTCACCAGAAGAGAGTGAATGCGTGGAATTTGCTATCCAGGGCAGCTGTGGAGGCTGGGTGGCCGAGTACATTTAAGCCAAGGATGCACAAATTGTAAATGATTTATCAAAGGATACAAAGTTAGTTCAGGAAAGTGTCACCAAGGTGAAAGATCAGCCTTGATCTTATTAAATAGTGGAGCAGACGCGAGGTGCCAAAAGACCTCCACCTCCAAAGTCTACAATTCTCTCCCACCTTGATTTCCAAGCATGAGACCCAGAACAGGGGCTAAAACAAATTCAAGATGTCATCGGTTTTCCCATTTTTCTCTATTGATAAGCAGAAACAAGTGTTTCCTCGTTGCTTTTGCTTTTATTCTGCTTTAATTATTTGCTTTAATAATCATGAAAGCCATCGAGCAATGGGAATAGACATTAGATCTGATGGTTATTATATCCATCTGTATACTTCTGATGTTCCTGCCATTCAGCTTTCATATGAGATTCCGTGTTGTGGACTGTCTTGTAATTATGCGGCCAAAGGACTGGAAATTTCACAGGTTTTTCCTGATTTTTCCATTCTTAGGAAGGGATTTAGAGAATCCCAAGAGAAATGACAAACACCATATTGTCTGAACCCATGTACACATTGAAATCTCAGCATGTGTCAGCTTCACTAACATATTTCATGTGGTGGCATTGCACAAGTGCAGAAACACAGTTTACAGCAAGTGTTTGGTTATTCGGCGTTTGCATAAGCTGTGAAATTCCTTCCTGACTGTGAAACATAGGGACAGAAATGGTGTAGAATTGAACCTTACAATGCTCATTGATTCTAATAACCTAAGGTAGGTAAGTATCCTATGATTCCCTGAAACGGATTCGTCTATTAAAAATCTTGAGTTGATTCTGGCAACTAATTAAATCTTTGCTAACTCACATAACTGAGAAATAGTATTGAAAAGTATTATTTTGTCTATGATAAAATCGCTTGCTATAAAAAGTTCTGCTCCGTAGCATCAACCCCATGTATCGTGTGGAACAAACATGGAAAAATCGCTGTGAAAAATCTGCTGTTCCATAAGTTGAACTCAGTACAATAAATTAACAAAATGTAGGTAATGTATTCAATTAAAACAATAATTGGATTCATTTAGATAACTTTACGATAAAAAATACAATTACGGTAGAAATGTTTATTGGTGCATTCCTGACATTAGTCAACAGGACTGTTCTGAAATGTACTGTACAGGCAGATTCAAAAGTAACCTTCCAAATTAGATGAATATTTGAAAGAAGACTTTTGCAGGATGGTGATATTAGATACTGCAATTGCTGGAATCCTGAGCAAAAAAAACAAAGTGTTGGAGGAACTTAGCTGTTCAGACAGCATCTGTGGAGAAAAATGAACACAGGACTTTTCAGGCAGGTCCCTTCTTCAGATGGAATGTCCCCAACCACTGTTCTTTATGTCTCCTCCAGCATTTTGTATTTTTGCTTGACATATGCAGGATAATGTGTTAAGAGCAGTGCCTGGCATTAATTCAGTATCTTTCTTAATGTGCTACGATTGGTTTGATGGGGCAGGGATGGGATAACTTGTCTGTGACATATAAATTAAGATGCCTTTCATTCTTGAAACATTCAATACTTCACCCTTATGCTAACCTATACATTGTTATAAACAAACATTTGGGAGATGTAGAAACAAGGAACAGCAGATGCTGGTTTATAAAAAAAGTGCTGGAGTAACTCAGCGGATCAGGCAACATCTCTGAAGAACATGTATAGTTGATGTTTTGGGTCAGGACCCTTCTTCGATTCTGAAAAAGGGTCCTGATCTGAAACACCACCTATCCATATCCTCCAGAGATGCTGCCTGACTTGCTGAATTACTCCAGCACTTTGTGCTTTTTTTAATGTACTTTTGGGAGAGTGGAGGAATATTCTGCCATCTGATCCATGCTACTTCTCAGTCGAGTAATCTTGTAAGCCCCATTCCCCCTTGTAGCCCATTCGCTCTAATGTGCCCATTAACTTACTTTAGTTGCCTTTTACTCACTCAAGGGTTAATATACAGAGGTCAGTTAACCTGCCAGCTCATCTGTGGGACGTGGGAAAAATCCAAAGCTCCCGGTAGAGACCCACACAATTACAGGAATAATGTGTAAACTCCACACAGGTCCATGCAGGTCAAGTTCCAACTGGAGCTATGAGGCTGCAGCATTAATTACTGTGTCGCTGTGCTCCCCAGCCTTGCATCTGTTTGTTTTTGTTAGTGTGGATGGTCAGATTGCAATCAATTGCATTGTGTGAATTGAAGTGGTATTTTATCTGTTATGACATTGAATTTTTGAATTTTATTTATTACATCTTACAGGGAAATGGGGAAACCCGCCGGCAATTATTACGCACTGGGAGAAAGCATCTGACAATTGCTTGGTCCGATAGATGGTACAAGAACTAGCCACTGGGCCCAACAAATGAGAAATGCGGAATAAAGCCACAAAACGCTGAAGTGACTCAGTGGGTCAGGCAGCATCTCTGGGGAAAAGGAATAGGTGACGCTTCGGATCGAGACCCTTCCTCAGATTGAGACTCAGAAAATGTCCATATCCCTTCATTATCACCTCCTCCACACCCAACAATGGACCATTTTGGGCTCCTTAGCCATCAGTGCCAGCTCTGTATGTTTTCATACCTCTAGTTTCTCTCTCCCCTGACTCTCACTCAGTCTGAGGAAGGTTTTCGACTCGAAGTTGCACCTATTCCTTTTCTCCAGAGATGCTACCTGACCCACTGAGTTATTCCAGCATTTTGTGTCTATCTTCAGTGTAAACCGACATCTGCAATTCCTTACTACACAATGAGATACGCCTTTGGTTTAATACCCAGAATTTGCTGTGTTAGCTGATCTCAAATATGGCAATTGCGGATAAACATAACTAATTTTATCATTTTTGTCCACCATTTCACACAAGGGCACAAATTATGTGTATGTGTGTGTGGGTCTCAGTTACTAAATGTAGTGCATGTGCTAGACTGTAGAAAGCCCACAAATGACTAGTTGTCTTGCGGTATACTAACGTATTTGTAATGCTGAAAAAGAGTTTACTCTGGTGGAAACTCCTGGAAGATTACTAGGGCATCACTCCATGACAAGATGGAATCAGGCAAATAATGATGCTGGGTTACAGCACGATTTAAGGCCTTCTTACAGCAGCTACAGATTTTTCTAAGCCAAAGGATTCCTCAAGTTACTGGGGCCCATCAAGTTATTGGCATGTATTAAATGAATCATAATGGTTTACATTATAAAACTGTCAAATCATAAATTTAATTTATTTACATTAATAACATCTGAATAACATACCACAAACCTAAAGAATAAAAAAAATGCACATCAACCACATTTTAGTAGCTTATCAACATTTTGTATTTGTGCACGTTTAAAGACAGGAAAGCTATAGGTAATTTGTTTTCGTCCTATGGCATTATTTTCAATGTTTTAAACTGTCGTTCAACTATAAGTTTTCTCTTTGGATTCCATATCTCGTTGTGGATATGGAATCCAAAGAGAAAACTTATAGTTGAACGACAGTTTAAAACATTGTCTTGATGGGATTAATGATTTTGAGATAACCTTTTATTTTCTCAAAATCATCAAATCTCAGTCATTTCATTAAATAAATTTTGGTACTAAAATTCTAGTCACAAAGATTAGCCAATCTGTTAAATTTGCACGTGTATTTTTTCTATTCCTGAAGTATTGAAGGAATCAAATATTTGATTAAATCAAATGGTCTCAACACCGCCATTATGAAGTTAGTTTCTACAATGGTTATTGGTATATTCTTGCGCTGCCATGCCAGTGCAGCCTGTTCTGATGACCAGTGTTGCAATGCTAATTTTTTAGGTGCCAGAGTCATCACTGGTGCCAAAGCAGCCGCTGTTAAATTCCCCACTAGTTAAAATTCCCCGGTTTGTTTTGGGGGGTTTTTACGGAGGTGCCGGTGAGCTCCGGCAGCACTGCACCCCTGCTGATGACTGTATACATATATGTTTTCTAAAGCCAAAGCATGCAAAGACACAGGCGGAAATGAAAGACAAATGGAGTTGCTGGAAACCAATTGGAAAGACATGGTTAAACAAAAAGAGAGCTTCATACAACCAATGGCACTTCCAATTACAGCCTCTGGCTATGAAGCTGTATATTTTGCTGTTTCTCTGATGGGCCTTTTAATTGTAGATGAGGATGGATTTTCTTCCTATCTGAAGAATGGTCTTGACCTGAAATGTCATCTGTTCCTTTCCTTCCACAGGTTCTGCCTTATCTGGTGAATTCCTCTCGCACTTTATTTTTTGCTCAGGCTTCCAGTATTTGCAGACTCTTGCGTATGACCAACCTGTTATATTTGCATTAGTTTATTATTGTCATGTCTGCTGAGATACAGTGCAACACTTTGGTTTTTGTCCTTTTCAGGTAGATCAAACCATACATGAGTTCAATCATACCAGACGTGGGCACAACAGGTAGTGCCAAAAGAGAAAAGAAACAGCTGCAGAGTATAGTGTTTCAGCTACAGAAATTGTGTAGGTTTTAAAAAAGCACCAGAGCTGCAGCAAAGTAAATTGTAAGATCGGGAAAACATCCTTCGCATATGAGAAGTCCGTTCATGAGTCCAATAACAGCAAGGAAGAAGCTCTTCTTGAAACTGATTGTACAGTACATCTTTGAAGCTTTTTATGTGTATTATGTGTCCAATGAGAGAGGGAAGAAGAGGCATTGACTGGGGTGTGAATGATCCTTGATTATGTTGGCTGCTTTCCCCAGGCAGCATGAAGTATAGATGGAGTGGATGAGTGGGAGGTTGGTTTGTGTGATGTACTGTGCTGCATTCACACTTCTGCAAATTCTTGCAGTCTTATTGCAAGCTCATATAATTTGGGCAGCGCAGTGGTTTGGCTGTTGGAGCTGCTACCTCACAGTGCCAGATTTACAGGTTCAATCGTGTGGATGCTATCCGTGTGGTGTTTGCACATTCTCCCTCTGACTGCGTGGGTTTCCTCCAGGTGTTCCGGTTTCTTCCCACATCCCAAAATCGGCAAGATGGTAGCTTTTCTGTGGCACTGGGATGACAGTGGTCTTCTTAAAGCAGGTGGGAATTTCAGAAAGGAATAGTGAGAGGTTACAGACACCCGTGAATATTCCTGCCAGCTGATCCACACAGGTCTTGAGGATGTGGCCGGGGACTCCAATTGGGCCAGTTTCTTTCCACTGATTCACTCTCAGGGAAGGCAGATCTTATATCTGTAATAGTCACCGTGGGTACAGGTACAACTGAGGCTGTTGTGGCGAAAGAAGCGTGCATAGCGTGCATAGAATGCATGAATCTCACCGGGGTTGGGTATGTTGTTACCAACAATGCTGCCCTATTTCATATTGTAGCCAGTTATGGCACGCAGACTTTGCCATAATGGACAGGTATACATGTTGTTGCCTCGGGGCTCTAGTTTGGTCTGGAATTACCTCTTGGTATCCTTGATGGCTGTGCAAAGATCGTAAAAAATCGTTTTATGATCTTTTTTGTACTGCTCAGGATTGTTTGACTTAAATGCCCAGACTTGGGCTTCACCTTGGAATGGGTCTACGGTACATGTTTGTTTCTTTAAAATAAGTGCAAGTCATTGATAATTATGTGTTAAAACATTCATCCTTCCACTGAGACTCTGGGAAATCCACTGTATACTTATTTCTAGTCCAACAAACAGCTTTTCACATCTTCTCTGTTTTCTGTTACTTAGTTGATTTTTATATCCATGCTGCTATAACTCACTCTGCCCTTTTGGCTTTAATCTGGATTCAGTATTTTATCAAATAGTTTGAAAGAAAATCAGCAATTTCATTTCCTTGACTGAGCCTCTGTGTTATCATCCTTGTTACCAAATTTAAACCATTCTGTATTTCGCTGAGACAAGGAGGTTAGCCAGGCATAATTTTTCAGATGTTTCTGGGGATTTATTTCAATACTTTAAATAAGCTTGATGTTAAATCACTGGGACAGTGAAATTCTGAAAACGACTGCCCGATAGCCTCCACTGCACCTCCATTCCAAACTCCACCCCAGTGACCAGTGAATTCCTTACCAGGACAGATAAAGGTTCATAAATCTTTGTTTTGATGAATTGGACTTTTACAGCAGTGTTCACCAGCCATTTAAAATGACTTCACAAATCCATCACACAACTGGCACTGCCTTAGATTGGTCTTGTAGACTTACGTTTTAAGCCATGGTTAGTTTCTTCAAGTTCTGAAATGGAATAACATTCAATACTGAATTAGAATATACTTACTGTATGAGAAGATAACTGCAGATGCTGGTACAAATCGAAGGTATTTATTCACAAAATGCTGGAGTAACTCAGCAGGTCAGGCAGCATCTCGGGAGAGAAGGAATGGGTGACGTTTCGGGTCGAGACCCTTCTTCAGACTGATGTCAGGGGGGCGGGACAAAGGAAGGATATAGGTGGAGACAGGAAGATAGAGGGAGATCTGGGAAGGAGGAGGGGATGGGAGGGACAGAGGAACTATCTAAAATTGGAGAAGTCGATGTTCATACCACTGGGCTGCAAACTGCCCAGGCGAAATATGAGGTGCTGTTCCTCCAATTTCCGGTGGGCCTCACTATGGCACTGGAGGAGGCCCATGACAGAAAGGTCAGACTGGGAATGGGAGGGGGAGTTGAAGTGCTCGGCCACCGGGAGATCAGTTTGGTTAATGCGGACCGAGCGCAGGTGTTCAGCGAAGCGATCGTTGAGCCTGCGCTTGGTTTCGCCGATGTAAATAAGTTGACATCTAGAGCAGCGGATGCAATAGATGAGGTTGGAGGAGGTGCAGGTGAACCTTTGTCTCACCTGGAAAGACTGTTTGGGTCCTTGGATGGAGTTGAGGGGGGAGGTAAAGGGACAGGTGTTGCATCTCGTGCGGTTGCAGGGGAAAGTGCCCGGGGTTGGGGTGGTTTGGGTAGGAAGGGACGAGTGGACCAGGGAGTTATGGAGGGAACGGTCTCTGCGGAACGCAGAGAGGGGAGGGGAGGGGAAGACATGGCCAGTGGTGGGGTCCCGTTGTAGGTGTAGGTGGTGGATGATTTGTTGGATCCACTGGCTGGTGGGGTGGAAGGTGAGAACGAGGGGGATTCTGTCCTTGTTGCGAGTGGGGGGAGGGGGAGCAAGAGCGGAGCTGCAGGATGTAGAAGAGACCCTAGTGAGAGCCTCATCTATAATGGAGGAGGGGAAGCCCCGTTTCCTGAAGAAACTGTATGAGATGCTGTCCAGCTCTTCGATTTGATACTTAAAACAGGCCTTCGTTATCAACAGGGGAGAACACTGGACATTCTTGGTCAGTTTATCATTTTACAATTATATAAATTACACAGATCACTGAGTGTGAAATAAAGTTTGCAAGCCGAGGTCATGTAAGAAACGGAGGAAAGAGGGAGACGATTTAAACCATTCAGCAATTTAGTTCTGACAGAACATCTATCGTGTGTTAACAAAACCTAACTTTCAGGGGATTTAAATTTTGAGTTCAACTTCTACCGGAATTTAATCGATTTTACAAAAGCTTTCAAGTTCTCCCTGCAGCAGTTTCTTAAACACCTGTACGTTTTGCACTTTTTTTGACAGCTGAGTGCTTTATTGCATTGTAGCAATGATAGGCATCGATTTGATAAAAGGTTAAACCTGGGTTTTGTTTTGTTTGCAAACACACAGCGATTAATTACATGACAAGACATCACCATGTCACTTACGCACAGCGCCGCCCTTGGAAAAGGACGAGGCACGTTGCCTGTGGCTGCAGTTTGCAAACAAAAGAATGGGTTGTCACAATTCATTCATTTTTTGGGGGAACGCATCCGAGCAGAATCTGAGAATCGAGCGGCGTCCCAGCGAAGCAAGCAGCTACATCTAAGAAAGCACGAGATTGCATTCGGCTGCGAAACTATTTTGCTGATAATCTCAACGAAACGTGTTTCAGAAACATGCCAGGGATAGAGTGAACTGTCGTCCAAACATAAGATAGGCACAAAATGTTGGAGTAACTCAGCGGGACAGGCAGACAGAGAGTCAGGGGAGAGGGAGATTGGAGATATGTGGACGGGTAAGGTGTGAAAACGACAGATCAAAGCATACAATGGTTAATGAAATGTAGAATGGATCATTGTTAGCTGTGGGGAAGGTGACAAGGAGACAAACAATCAGTAAAATTAATCAGGACAGTGAAACTTGTCGGAGAACTAGGGTGGGGGAGGACGGAGAGAGAGAGAGAAGAAGCAAGGCTTACTTGAAGTTAGAGAAATCAATATCCATACCGAAGAAAGCTGGAGTAACTCAGCGTGTTAGAGAGCATCTCTGGAGAAAAGTAATAGGTGACTTTCCTGGTGGAGACCCTTCCCCAGACTATTCCTGCCGTTGGAATGGGTGATATTTCGGGTCGAGACCCTTCTTCAGGCTGGGTTGCTTTGAAGTATATGGTTCATACCTAGTTTACTTTTTGTTAAAATACATTTATGTTTGAGAGAGGTACCCCTGTTTTAGCAGTTATGTAACAGGGAAAGACAAGTGGGGGGAGGAGAGAGAGAGAGAGAGAGCATGGCAGAGAAGGATAAAGTTATGAATATTGATTCATTCTACTCCAGCGGTATGGATATCGATTTATCCAACTTCAAGTAACCCTTGCTTTCCCTCTCACTTCCCTCTCACTCCTTCACACTTTTCCGACTAGCCTGACTGTCCCCTGATTACATTGGATCTCTGATGTTAGACACAAAAAGCTGGAGTAAATCAGCGGGACAGGCAGCACCTCTGGAGAGGAATGGGTGACGTTTCGGGTCGAGACCCTTCTTCAGACACCCTTCTTCTGAAGAAGGGCCTCGGCCCGAAACGTCACCCATTCCTTCTCTCCAGAGATGCTGCCTGTCCCGCTGAGTTACTCCAGCTTTTTGTGTCTATCATCGGTTTAAACCAGCATCTGCAGTTCCTTCCTACACATTGCATCTCTGTTTGCTTTCTTGTCACCTTCTCCGAGCTAACAATGGTCTATTCTACATTTTCCTTGATCCACATCTCTTTTGATCTCTTGCACTTCCTTATCTCCGTAACTCCCTTTCCCCTGACGCTCAGCCGGGAGAAGGGTCCCGACCCGAAACGTCCACCCACCCATCCATTCATTCCTTGTGTGCAGAGGTGCTGCCTGTCCCGCTGAGTTACTCCAGCATCTCGCGTCTATCCTCGGGTGAAGGGCAGCCCCGTGCGCTCTCTCCCCGGGACCTCGCTCCATTCACTCCATTGTTGCGTCTCCGCCGTATGCAGATGAGCCGGCGGGCTGGAGCCAATGGGGTGGCGAGCGGTGGGGGTGGGGGCGGGGCCCGGCGGCCGGGTACATGAGCGTGGTTCCCGAGCACGGCCAGGGTTGCAACGCTGTGAGTGTGGATGGGCGGCGGCGAGGCGGCAGCTCCAGCAGCAGCAGCAGCAGCTCCAGCTCCAGCTCGCTCTCACACTCACTCACTCTCTCTCTCTCTCTCTCTCTCACACTCTCACACTCTCACTCCCTCTCTCTCTCTCTCTCTCTCTCCCCCTCCCCCTCTCTCTCTCTTTCCCAGCATGTGACAGCACCCGGCTGCTCTGCTACTTCTCATCCTCGCTTTTAACACTCGGAGGGTCAAAGCCAAAAAAGTCAACCCACGTCCGCGACCTGATAGGCGCTTGACTGAGAGTGCAGCAATGCAAACATTGGTCTCACTGCCCACCTACATTCAGGTGTACAGGGCAAAGCGAGGAGATTTCTAAAGAAAGCAAATCTTGTTTTCAATCAGCTTCCTGGGGAGGCAGAGAAAGAAAAAAAAAAAGGAACTTGTTTGTTGTACTTGTGTCCCGGACTTAAAAGAAGAACCAGAACTGGTTATCTGGACTTTAAGCATTTTGGTGATAGCCAAGAATTGGTGTGCTTTAACTAGGACGAGTGTGATCTCCCTCCCACCCAAATCCTCACTGATTCTCATGACTGTCAGTGACAGCTTGATGGATGCTTGAAAGGAAATCAATATCTGGCGTTGTATGCGGCGCCGTCTGTTGGATCATCTCGCCTGTTGTGGTCGAACGATCCGAAGCTATTCGGTGACAAGATAATTCATTTGGTTTGGCTGCATTCGTTCACAACCCGGAACCTCCTACGGTGGTGATAGAAAAGGCGCTGTTGATACGTGTTATTGTCTGGGAACTGGTCTCGGTGAGTTTGCAGGGACTGTTGCAACCGCTGTTCTGCAAATCTCCGCACAACCAAAGCACTGGGGCAGAAAGAAAAAGAAAGTTGGGAGAAGAGGAGGTCGGTGGCGCTCGGA
This sequence comes from Rhinoraja longicauda, assembly GCF_053455715.1. NCBI lineage: Eukaryota > Metazoa > Chordata > Chondrichthyes > Rajiformes > Arhynchobatidae > Rhinoraja > Rhinoraja longicauda. The sequence continues at coordinate 79,191,123 of NC_135953.1, read as the reverse complement.
AAGCGGATCTTGAAAAGAACATTTCATTTCATTCATCTTCGGCTTTCGTTTTTAAACGTTCCGTGTGCGTGTGTTTTATTATAACTCGAACTTCACCCCCTCTCGATGGCAGTGATGAGTGGCTATAGATTTTGGGGGATTTTCCTGCGGTTTCTCCTTGTGATCGGGACGAGCACTTGGGAAGAAGTTGCCGGGCAAGTTTGCCCGAATCGCTGTACCTGTGCCGGGACGGCCGTGGATTGCCATGGGCTGGGGCTGCGTTCAGTTCCCAAAAGCATTCCCAGGAATATCGAGAGGCTGTAAGTATAACCCCCCTCTGGCAGCAACCGTTCCTAGTCTTTAATCTTGCATTTATACACGCTGTACTTCTGGATTTCGCCCCTCGTTGACCCAGTGCACGGTGCTGTGGCGCTCCCCCTGCAGATTAGCTGCGGTGCACGGGTGCTTATCTGTCTGTCCCTTTCACCGTGTGAAGCGGACTCGACTCACTTAACGCAAGAGACCCCGCACGGGTCAATGGAGCCGGCGACTTTAAACATTTGTGGATGCGTCTGGATTTTAGCGCTTTCTTTTTTTATTCGCACGGGAGTATATTGTCATTATACGGTGTCAGGTTTGGACACCACAAGAAGCAGCTTCCAACCTGCTAGGCTGGGAGTTTGCAACACCAGAGAGCCGGGACGATAATGAATTGTTCTGTTTGATCCACCATCCAACACCTGGGGGATGTGTGGAATAAGAGCCAATTGCAATGCCTTTGAACACAGACTTATTATTTGCTAACCGTCACGCTCGGTAGAATAAATTAGCAGCCGGGAAACATTTTGATCATTTTCCCTTTATTACACATCTGGCTGAAATGATCACCCGGAACGGGACAGTTTTAATTGCCGAGCAGGGACAAGTTTACAGTTCCTTGGAGACGATGAAGTTGTTTCGCGGTCATCCCAACTTGTCCAGCGATTTATTTTTTTAATGTTGGATCGGAACCCCTTATCGGGGCTGGTTGCTAAAATAAAACATATATTTGCAGCTGATTGCAGAAGGAAGAGCGCGGCCCATAGTCACACTCCTCTGCACCAGCAGAGCTGCTCAATGCCGTCTATTCCTCGCAGTTACTGCTGAGCGGGGACTTGACTCGGATCGCACAGCGGTGTGCCTGCCCTGTGTGCAAGTCTGCGGGTCTTGTGCAAGTCCCCGAGTTGGTTTGAAAGAATTGTGCGCTTATTGAGCTTAGTTAGCGAGTGCATAAGTGGTCTCAGATGCTTGAAGGGATTAAATTTCAAGGGTCTGCTGTGCTGTCAAAGACCACATTTGAACGCAGCAGACAACCGCACACTTTTCTGTGAATACTGATTTTTATTTTTTTCGGGTTGGTTGTTTTTGAAACAATTTTAATAAATTCTAATCTCATAAACGTTCAGAATGCAGCAAATTCAGGCGTGTTTATATTAGCAGAGGTCGCCAGTTGATAATGATCAGATTAATAAGCACCTCCAGCCTCATGTTTTCCACGTTCTGCAACTTGCGCCAAGCGATTCATCTCTGTCCGCCTTCCCAATCTTGCCCGAAACGTGCGTCCTGGACCACTGCCCGCCTTCTTGCCCCGGCTAAATAACAGCGATAGCAAAAGCCCGTGAGAAGCGCAGGTCAGATTGCAGATTTTCTTCCCCGCTGCTAATTATGCTGCAATCGTTATTTATGATCTCTTTAAAAAATAAAATGCATGCAGAGACAAAAAGGATAAAATTACCTGCCGGGCAAATATTTTCAACATTCGGCATTTCGGATGGGTGCGCGGTTTTTGGGGCGTGGGCAGGCACCTCCTGGTTTTATCAGTGTACTCGACAAACCGAAAAATGGCTCAAGTGTCGCTGAGTGAAATATCAATAACCGGGCCCAGATCTGGCCTTTGGGTTACACTCCTGTCGCGTTGTCTCTCCCTGTTTTATTGTCAGCCACTTTGACATTGTTTCTTTTTCAGGGATTTGAATGGGAACAACATCACAAGAATCACCAAATCAGCCTTTTCAGGATTAAGACATATGCGAGTTCTGTAAGTCCAGATCTTTCTTTTTGCACGATCTGATTACATTTCTGCTGCTATTCTTGCTTCCAGGTGTTCAATTTCTGCCATCATTTCGTTTTGTTTTGTAAATTGCAGCTAGTTATTTAATACAACTTTTAACAGTCCCTTGTGAATGAAGTGCAGGAGCGCGGTGTTGTTGGAATTAGTACAAGGCCGAGTCAGCAAAGAGTATATCCCACGGCATTGGACCCAAACATATTCACCCCTGAGTGCTGCGAATTAGGATGGGATGTATGTCATGCAAAAAATCTTGCTACAGGAAAGCCCGATTCAGTTGCATGCTGTTTGATGATTTAATATTAGTGTGACAGTACACTTGGCAAGCTCATCTGGCCCACACGGAGCCTTTCTTTGACATTTTTTTTGTTGCAGTGGTTAGTTGTAATGGATAATAGAATACAACAGCTTTAGAGAAGCAGGATAACAAAACAATACCACTCAACAGAGCTTCAGAGACACAGCCAGTATTGTACTTCAAATGCCATCAGTCTCAAAGATCTGAACAATAGTTCTGCTTAAATCAGAAATGTCAATATTCTTTTTTTTTGTGAGCACATTCACATATTTGAACATGAGCATGTAGGTACGAAAACTTCCTAATTTGCCCACTGGCCAGGTGAAATCTCTCAGAAACATTACAGTAGATGCTGTATGCAGTTTCTATTACTCAAAGTATTGGTGAGCTTGACATTCCAGAACACATTCAACACGAAGCTTCCTCATGCAGCCTGTCTGTTTTCCAGCTACTGTAACTTCAAAGTGCACTTTGTGGTAAATGCTTTGGTTTCATTCTTTTACGTCCTGTGGTTTTAAACACCAAAGCATGTTTCTGGGGATGTTTTTAAAAATGTTTTATTGCTAAAGAGACCTTCCCCTCCCCCCACCGCATATTTGTGTTCAGTTCCACACATGTAACTGGATGGGTTTCAGGTGTCAGTGGCAGGCAGAGCAAATTGGATGTGAAATCTCAAACTCCGGTACGATATGCTGTGAAAAAAAGACAAGCCGGCCCAGTCTGCTGCTCATGTTTGAAATGCACTCATTCGAGGTGTTAATGGCTGTCTGCTTGTTCGTTGCATTAAGATGCCATGGCTTCAATTTTCTGTCATCTGCTTCACAGACAGCTCATGGAAAACCAAGTAACTACTATCGAACGGGGAGCTTTTCAGGATCTAAAGGAGCTGGAGAGACTGTAAGTATTGTCAGTACCCGAACTTTAGTGCAACTTCCCAGTGAACTCAGAACTCTAGCCATTTGTATCACCACATCAGGAAGTGAAAACAATATTTCACTCTGTTATCACATTTATGTTCTTTCTTCATTTTGCTTTGGTACCAGATTCCTCCAGTATCAATCATGTTGCAATATTATTATAATGGAGCCATATTGTCATAAAGGGTAAATTAAATGTGAAATATTGAAATTTAATGTTTAAAATATTTTTGCATACTTAGCTGTTTATAAAGTGTTAAAATAGAATTTCCAAGATCCACTGTTTGTGGTTCTGTGATTGAATTTGCATCAATTTTATGCACATGCATACTGTGCAGATTTTCACAAAATCAATATTAATTTGTATATATGCAGCGCTTAGCTTGGTGGCCAGACAGGTGCAATGCTCCAGCAATTCCTCCCAAAATTCTACTTTCCTCTTCCATTTCATCTGCTTTGGTCACCTGTCCTATTATTCCTAGCTGTACATTTTTTCATCTGATGGCACACTTCACAAGAGTTTTAGGAAATTTTACTCTGTTGCAATTGCTGTATAAATATAAGTGGTTGTTGGCATTGTGAATAGAAAAAATTAAATTTGTACAATGGTTAATACTGTGCACTTTCTCAGACTAAATCGTCAGGCAACGACTTGTCATGATATCATTTGTATGCCAAATCACACGATGGAAATATCCAGAAATAATACTACATTGTTCTTTAAATCTATGTCAATATATTGCAGTAGATTCCATGGGATGTTACTCTTGTGGTTCAGGGAATGGATTATTATATTAGGATTACTTATAATATTTACTTTCTTGATGAGGCTATTGAGCACCGTATTTGTCAATGCATTGGACAGGGGATCAAAATGGGGCAACAAAGAGAGGTTCATGGAGGAAATGCCACTACTTGAGGCCGAAGCATCTTGGATAAGGGCACCAAGCTAACCACTGCATGTATGCAAGTGAGAGCTAACGATCTAGGACCATTCAAGGCAGGGATTGAGGCATCGAGGTGTAAGGACTGTTGGTATTTCTTGGGGTGTATTTGCCAGCTTTAAACCAGTTTATTCCAAGTACATTATTTTGCTGTCTTATCAGGGTATAATTATCTCATTTAGGCACATTTTGTTTATTATCATTTTTTCATCTGTCGAGGTGTATTTAGCCTAGATTTAAAGTATGCTTTAGTTTGAACTTGATGACACTATCAATCCCTATCTCAGGGCATTTACTCAATTTTACTGATGTATTTCCCTCATTTAGCCCCTTTCGGGATATTAACTAAGGTTATCATCAGGGCACGTATGTTGGTCGAGGTTTGCTCCAGTTCAGGTAAATTTACAAAATTTAGCCCCAGTCCAAGACTTTGATTTCCTGAGCCTGGGTCTAAACATATTTACCCAATTTGGATGCAGACTGGTTGTCATTACCTAGCTTGACATGGACTTGGGAGTATTAGCACAATGTTTCCTTGCACTGGGGTTTTTATGTTGGTAAGAATACTTGGTATGTGAAGGAGTATTAGGACGTAGATGAATGTGATACTGTCAATGAAGAAGGGTGTCAGCATGGCTGCAACTGACGATCTTCCAGGGATGTGTAGCCAGAAGTAGAGAGGTGGATATTTTGACGGTGAATATTTTATGTGTAAATTATGAGATAATATTTTAAATGCACAAACTATTGTTGCAACTGGAAATAGGCTTACAATATTTCTCAGCTGTTGAATGTATGGTGAGATTCAATGGTGAACACTCAGAACAGAATAAAGACATTGTCTCTAGCATTTTTATTTACAACTATGAGCTCACAGTACGCCTCTCAATGAAGTATATTTGTAGTACAGTGACTGATGTAAGGCGGCAGACAATTTGCTCACAGCAAGGTTCCACAAACAGCATTAACGCAAAAATCAGACGTTTTCTAATTGAAATTTGCTGAGGGATAAATCCTGGGTAGGGCAGTGTCTGAAATGCTCCAGAAAGTTTGCAATGAAACTTGGAGAGGATTTCTGTGGGGGTCTCCTTTCATGGAAATCATGGCAATAGCTGTGCCTGTTCTGTCCGATTTTCCACTGACTATTTGATGGAAGCCTTGTAGAAGTTCCAAATATTTCTGTGCGAGACATATGTATAACACTGATTGTGATCAATGAAAGTGTGTGAATCACAGTGAAAAGTAGACATAAGAACTGCAGATGCTGGAATCTTGAGCAAAGTACACAAAGTGCTGGAGTAACTCAGCAGGTCAGGCAACATATCTCGAGAACACGGATAAGCAATGTATTGGGTCAGGACTGATTGTGGTCGGGGATGGGGGGTGGGGTGGGGGGAGCTGGAGGAGAGATGAAGGGCGGGACAAAGCCGAACCAATGATAGGTGGATGCATGTGAGTGAGCTTGATTACAGATGGATGGATAAAGGCCAGAGGTGAAAAGGCTGTGAGATGAGAAGAGAGTGATGTGAATTGAGGAAAGAGGAAGGGATGCGGGTGGAAGGGGAATGGGAGGAGTTAGATAGTGTGTGAGATGTGCTGTACATCAAGCTGGGGCACAGGGAAGAGGAGGAGGACGAGTGGGGGAGGTGAAGAAAAGGGGAGGGGGGAGTGGGTATGTTGGTCAGTTACCTAATATTTGACAATTCAACGTTATAACCATTGGTTTCTAAGCTACCCAAGCAGAATCTGAGGTGGATGTTCCTCCAGATTGCATGTGGCCTTACTCTAGCAATGGAGAAGCTCAGGAACAGAGAGATCAGTATGGGAAGGATAGTTACAATTCTCCTCCATTCCCAGTCCCCCACAGCAGGTTGCTGTGCAGACATTAGCCCTATTTAGAAACTTGTCTTTCTTGTACGGAAATATAGCTGTACCAATGCGGTTTATCAGTGTGTTTCCATCAGCAAGGTTTGTTACACAAACTATGGAACATGATCAAACCAAACTGAATTTTGTTTTGTTCAAACGATTATTATATTGTTACTTAGGCAATTTCCTAGTTATTACAGTATTTCTAGTTATTAAGAATATTACATCAGTATGTCAAATGTGTTGAGAAAATATATCAGAAGATATTAAAAACAAATAACTTGTTTCATCTGTCCTGAACTGCTCAATAATTATAGTTCATCTAATAACATACTTTTGCTTACCCTTTTTGTAAGACTACACGGAATGAAAACTGAAATGGTACTTGCTGTTCATAACCTCAGCTGAAGCTTGATCCAAATTCATGTAGTACAGATGAGGCTTGACGAATGCACGTTCCTGTCAGAAATGGATGTGTCTTCATTCATAGCACCTCGGGAAACTCCAGCATACTAATTGTCTCCCCTGAACCAGAACCCACCATCCCACATGAATGCACCGAATATTAGCTTAGAAATGCAATTGCCTCTGTAAGAGTGGTGTTTTCTATTGGCGTTCAATGCCTAGTTTGCTTCACATTGGCTGCCTTAATGGTTGACAGTGATCTCAAGCCAGCAGGGGCCAGCCCGTAGTGCGAGAGATCAGGCTTCACTTCAGCTGTGGAATGTGATTCGGCTCCGAGCCCCCTCTAGTCAGTCACAGCTGTCAGCCCCAAAGCAAATATTTCATATTTGTTAGGAATAAGCTGCATAAATTCCCATTGTCAGGGGCTGTCAAGTCAACCTGACATGAAGACTTTGTTATCTGACAAGCAATTTATCTTTAAGTGCCTGTGGAATCTGCAAGAATGTTCCCTTAAAGTTTGTATTAACCTGTAAATGAATTTCCCGTCATATTCCTTTCCCTTCACTTTGAGAAAGAAACAAATTGAATTTTGCTTTCCAGAGATGCGTTGTAAAGGCACGCGGAGTTTGGTTTGCTTACCTGCAAAGCCTGCGCGAAACATGGGGGAGATGTTCCCACCACTCCTTTCCAAAGCAGATTCCCTGACCTTGACTGTGACATCAGGGGTAGGGTGCAGAGAGCAGGCTAGACAGTTCCCCACAGGAGGGAGGGAACCTCTGCAGGAAGGTCAACTCTTATTAGCAGCCCCTGCAAAGTGGATGAGGAGATTTATTGCTTACTAGATAGACTAAGTGGGGCCCAAACCACTCCTGCATTGGTGCAGCACCCTCTCCACCCCCACTCCCTCCGCCCCCACTCCCTCCGCCCCCACTCCCTCCGCCCCCACTCCCTCCGTCCCCACTCCCTCCGCCCCCACTCCCTCCGCCCCCACTCCCTCCGCCCCCACTCCCTCCGCCCCCACTCCCTCCGCCCCCACTCCCTCCGCCCCCACTCCCTCCGCCCCCACTCCCTCCGCCCCCACTCCCTCCGCCCCCACTCCCTCCGCCCCCACTCCCTCCGCCCCCACTCCCTCCGCCCCCACTCCCTCCGCCCCCACTCCCTCCGCCCCCACTCCCTCCGCCCCCACTCCCTCCGCCCCCACTCCCTCCGCCCCCACACCCTCCGCCCCCACACCCTCCGCCCCCACACCCTCCGCCCCCACACCCTCCGCCCCCACACCCTCCGCCCCCACACCCTCCGCCCCCACACCCTCCGCCCCCACACCCTCCCCCCCCACACCCTCCCCCCCCACTCCCTCCGCCCCCACTCCCTCCGCCCCCACTCCCTCCGCCCCCACTCCCTCCGCCCCCACTCCCTCCGCCCCCACTCCCTCCGCCCCCACTCCCTCCGCCCCCACTCCCTCCGCCCCCACTCCCTCCGCCCCCACTCCCTCCGCCCCCACTCCCTCCGCCCCCACTCCCTCCGCCCCCACTCCCTCCGCCCCCACTCCCTCCGCCCCCACTCCCTCCGCCCCCACTCCCTCCGCCCCCACTCCCTCCGCCCCCACTCCCTCCGCCCCCACTCCCTCCGCCCCCACTCCCTCCGCCCCCACTCCCTCCGCCCCCACTCCCTCCGCCCCCACTCCCTCCGCCCCCACTCCCTCCGCCCCCACTCCCTCCGCCCCCACTCCCTCCGCCCCCACTCCCTCCGCCCCCACTCCCTCCGCCCCCACTCCCTCCGCCCCCACTCCCTCCGCCCCACTCCCTCCGCCCCCACTCCCTCCGCCCCACTCCCTCCTCCCCACTCCCTCCTCCCCCACTCCCTCCTCCCCCACTCCCTCCTCCCCCACTCCCTCCTCCCCCACTCCCTCCGCCCCCACTCCCTCCGCTGTCCCTGCCCGCCGTCCCCGCCCCCCCTCTCCCTCGGCTCCCCACGCCTCCCTCCCCCCCCTTCGCCCCCACCCCTCTCCCACCGAGGGTTGCCTCTCCTCCAATGGTGCAGCACTCCCTCCTCCCCCACTCCCTCCTCCCCCACTCCCTCCTCCCCCACTCCCTCCTCCCCACTCCCTCCTCCCCACTCCCTCCTCCCCACTCCCTCCTCCCCACTCCCTCCTCCCCACTCCCTCCTCCCCACTCCCTCCTCCCCACTCCCTCCTCCCCACTCCCTCCTCCCCACTCCCTCCTCCCCACTCCTTCCTCCCCACTCCTTCCTCCCCACTCCTTCCTCCCCCACTCCTTCCTCCCCCACTCCTTCCTCCCCCACTCCTTCCTCCCCCACTCCCTCCGCCCCCACTCCCTCCGCCCCCACTCCCTCCGCCCCCACTCCCTCCGCCCCCACTCCCTCCGCCCCCACACCCTCCGCCCCCACACCCTCCGCCCCCACACCCTCCGCCCCCACTCCCTCCGCCCCCACTCCCTCCGCCCCCACTCCCTCCGCCCCCACTCCCTCCGCCCCCACTCCCTCCGCCCCCACTCCCTCCGCCCCCACTCCCTCCGCCCCCACTCCCTCCGCCCCCACTCCCCTCCGCCCCCCCTCCTCCCTCCCGCCCCCACTCCCTCCGCCCCCACTCCCTCCGCCCCCACACTCCCTCCGCCCCACTCCCCTCCCGCCCCCACTCCCTCCGCCCCCACTCCCTCCGCCCCCCACTCCCTCCGCCCCCACTCCCTCCGCCCCCACTCCCTCCGCCCCCACTCCCTCCGCCCTTTCCCCACTCCCTCCGCCCCCACTCCCCTCCGCCCCCCACTCCCTCCGCCCCCACTTCCCTCCGCCCCCACTTCCCTCCGCCCCCACTCCCTCCGCCCCACTCCCTCCTCCCCCACTCCCTCCTCCTCCCCCACTCCCTCCTCCCCCACTCCCTCCGCCCCCACTCCCTCCGCTGTCCCTGCCCGCCGTCCCCGCCCCCCCTCTCCCTCGGCTCCCCACGCCTCCCTCCCCCCCCTTCGCCCCCACCCCTCTCCCACCGAGGGTTTGCCTCTCCTCCAATGGTGCAGCACTCCCTCCTCCCCCACTCCCTCCTCCCCCACTCCCTCCTCCCCACTCCCTCCTCCCCACTCCCTCCTCCCCACTCCCTCCTCCCCACTCCCTCCTCCCCACTCCCTCCTCCCCACTCCTTCCTCCCCACTCCTTCCTCCCCCACTCCTTCCTCCCCCACTCCTTCCTCCCCACTCCTTCCTCCCCCACTCCTTCCTCCCCCACTCCTTCCTCCCCCCACTCCTTCCTCCCCCACTCCTTCCTCCCCCACTCCCTCCTCCCCACTCCCCTCCTCCCCCACTCCCTCCTCCCCACTCCCTCCTCCCCCACTCCCTCCTCCCCACTCCCTCCTCCCCCACTCCCTCCTCCCCCACTCCCTCCTCCCCCACTCCCTCCTCCCCCACTCCCTCCTCCCCCACTCCCTCCTCCCCCACTCCCTCCTCCCCCACTCCCTCCTCCCCCACTCCCTCCTCCCCCACTCCCTCCTCCCCCACTCCCTCCTCCCCCACTCCCTCCTCCCCCCACTCCCTCCCTCCCCCACTGCCTCCTCCCTCCTCCCCCACTCCCTCCTCCCCACTCCCTCCTCCCCCACTCCCTCCTCCCCCACTCCCTCCTCCCCCCCACTCCCTCCTCCCCCACTCCCTCCTCCCCCACTCCCTCCTCCCCCACTCCCTCCTCCCCCTCCCTCCTCCCCCACTCCCTCCTCCCCCACTCCCCTCCTCCCCCCACTCCCTCCTCCCCCCTCCCCCCCCACTTCCCTCCTCCCCCCACTCCCTCATCCCCCCACTCCCTCATCCCCCACTCCCTCATCCTCCCCTTCCCCTACAGGGAGCAACCCGCGGTTGCTGTAGCAACCCGCCTCCCGGCTCGGGCGACCACCATTGGGAGAGTTCTGTCCCGGCCCAGTGCGGGGATGTTTCAGTGGTAGACGGCGGTGACTCTCCCACTGTTGCTGAGCCGCTAGACTGGGCGGAGTGGGGAAGGCTCTGAGCCAGCCAAGGAGAGGAGGGGGGACGGGGGAGCCGAGGGCAGGCCCAGCGCCAGGGCCAGGCCTCGGCCTCCACCTCCACCAATGCCCAGCCTCACCGCTGCTGCTGCTGCTGCTGTTGCCGCCTTTCCCCTTGGCCCACCTCAGGCTCGCGGTTACCCGGTCACGTCCAGGCCCAGGCTCTAGCTGCTTCCGCCGGCACCAGGCCTGGCCCTCCCGCCCCCAAGAGACAGGCGGCCGAGCCCTGCTCAACGGGCCCCAACTTCGCAGTCGTGGACGCGTTTGTTCTGCACATGCGCGGATGCGGCGGCCATCTTATGTAAGTACCAGGTCAACGGAGCCCCAACTGCGCATGCACGGTTTTTTAAACTTTAAAATGTGATTAACTTTAAAAATATAACATCAATTTCAATGAAACTTCTTCCATAGGACCACGGGACGGCGATGAGTAAGGTGGGCCTAAAATTGGCACGTTATCGTGTACCGTTTTGGCTGTAGTTCAGGAACAAGCGAACAAACAAGTGTTTTAGTTTATAGATTTCAGAAATCAAGAATAGTGTCCTTACCAGTCATGTTAAAACAATGGTATATTCTGATTCTATTTTGGAGACAGAGTGAGGGAGCAAATAGCATCTCAGCAGTTCATCTATCTTTTTTTTAATCTGACGTAGAATATAGAACTATACAGGAACAGGCCCTCTGGCCATTGTGTCTGTGCTGAGCATGATGCCAAGACCAACTATATCCACTTATAGAGCAATACAAAAGTAAGTCCTTCGTGCCGGATATTGTGCAGTGATCAGAACGTAGGCCTAGTTTATTCTTTGGCACTGGGTTGACAATGGGCTGCAGTTCTGTTGTCAACTTTGGCAATACATTTAGGTTCAATTATGGCTGAGAGAAGTAGGATCAAAATGGCAGGATGGTGATGAGTGTGGGAGAGTAGCAGGTTACTGTATGATAATACAATAAAAGAAATAATTCAATAAAAGTATCATGGGTCTGGAAGTATCAGATCTTTAATGTCACAGTGTTGCTCAATTGATGAAAACAGTAAGACTCTGTGTCCACTAGCCAATAGTCATTCTGGGCCAGAATAATATTGTTCAAGCCTGCTCTGTGTTTTTTTACTTTGGATTGCTCCTGTGTATATAATGAACATCCTTTTATCATTCTCCCCTGTGCATCACCCATGTTATCACAGCAGGTTATTAAAGAGGACATCAAAAGGAAAGTCATCTGAGGCAACTTCATTTATTGACAAGTGTATTTGTTTCACTTAAATATCGTTCAGGATACACCTGGTCTTTTGCAACTTTATTTTTCTAAAAGCAGTTTTAATTGTTCTTCACCCACCCCACACATTGTCATTTTGGAACCATGTTTGAGTGCATTTTCATTGAATCATACAGCAGTCTAAACTATAGCGCCGATAGTCCACCAAGTTCATGCTTGCCATCAGTTACCCATCAACACTACTTCCATTTACCATTGATCTATAGGCTTCTATGGTTTAGCAATTCAAGTGCTTGTCTGAATACTTATTGCATGCTGTGAGAGCACCTGTCTCCACCATCTACTCAGGCTGTGTTTAAGATTCCAGCCACCCTCCAGTTGAAAGAAAAAAAATCTTCCTCCTGAGCCCTTCGAAATCTCATCCACCTTGTCCTGAATGTTTGCCCTCCTTGAAGCTGACATCTGTTATGGGGAACAGCTTTCCACTGTCTGTACTCTCATAATTTTTATATCCCAATTAGGTCATCTTGCTATCCTCCCCCACGCCAAGAAAAACATAGCCTGTTAGTCCTTCCTCATGAGTGAAATTATCCATCCTAGACAACATTCTGGTGAATCTCCTTTGCACCTCTCTACTGCAAACATATCCTTCCTACAGTGCGATGACCAGGGCAGTGTTCAGTTCTCCAACTGTTGCCTAAAGTGTTTTATAAAGCTGGTGCATTGTCTATCTGCTGATATATTCTTTGCCCTGGCTAATGAAGCCTAGTAGCCCATGTTCCTTTTCCACTATCTTATCTAGTTGTGCTGCCACTGTCAGGATCATTGGATTTGTACAACAAGGTCTCTCTATTCCTGTTCTTCAGTGCTCTCTAGAGGCCCACAATTCATTATGTATGTCCTACCCTCATTAGTTCTTCCAAAGTGTATCACCTCACATTTATCCAAATTAATTACTATAAAGCACAGAAAGAATCTGGAATCTCGTCCTACAGCTGCTTTGCTGCATGTGTGCTTCTAGCTAGTTTACCTTGATAAATGTGGTCATTCTGAATATCCGAGCCAAGTATGAATTGTGTCACCTAACGATCACGTGCAAATGTTTAGCAGCAGGGATCCTAGGAAGGCATAAAAGAATGGAGACACTAGGAAATGTAGATGCTGGAATCTTGAGCAAAACACGGTGCTAGAGTAACTCAGTGTGTCGGGCAGCATCTGTGGAGGGAACAGACAGGTGAGATTTCTGATCAGAACCCTTCTTCAGACTGATTGTAGGAGGGGAGTAAAAGCCGCAAAAGAGCAGTGGGGTGTGGGACAAAGTCTGGCAAGTGATAAGTAGATTAGAGCTGGAGAGCTGAGAAGTAGTAACGAAGGGGATCTCACAGAACTCTCATTAGAGAGAGAACTTCTTCAAAGTAGTTATATGTAGAAGAGATCTTGCAGTGGATGGAATGCATGGAGTTGCAGCCTGAATGCAGGTTTATTCCGGTCCGATCAGTAGAATGAGGTAAAGGTAAACGGGATTTCCCTTGGGTATTGGAAAATTGTCGTTAATTTTCCCCCACGTGATACAAAAGCAAATGAAGGATGGCAAGAACCTGATGTCAGTGTTCGTTCCTTATTTTCTGTTGTATAGCCTCCATGCTTCCAGTAAAGTGCTACTCCTTTATTGGGAGGCTTGTCACCTTCAGTTCTGTCTTCAGTGCCATCAGAGGAGTTGTTGGCGGGGATTCACATCCCAGAGCCTACCTGCACCGTGCATTGGTTTTGAAGCAAGTTGCAGAAGGTTATCTCGTGCTGGACGTGCAGTTAATAAAATAATTAAATGCACAAAATTAATTTTTTTAAACATTAGATGCAAATAATAATTTAATATTTAAGGTATCCATCTCTGTTTGGAGGTATTCCGTAAGGTTCATCATAATGATCTTGTGACTCCAGCTACCTCACCCAGTCAAACAGCTTTTGTCCCCTGGTAGACACAAAATGCTGGAGTAACTCAGCGGGTCAGGCAGCATCTCAGGCGAGAAGGGGTGACGTTTCGGGTCGAGACCATTCTTAAGACTGTTGTCAGGGGAGGGGGCGGGACAAACATAGGATGTAGTTGGAGACAGGAAGACTAGTAGGGGCACTGGGAAGGGGGTGGGGATAGAGAGGGGAAGCAGGGACTACCTGAAGTGGGAGAAGTCAATGTTCAAACCGCTTGGGTGTAAACTGCCCAAGCGAAATAAGGACCTCATATTTCTCTTGCACCTCTGCAATTAACACAGAGTATTTCAAATTCAATGGAGAAATAATGCGCTGGTGTTTAATTTGGGCTCCTTGTGGGTTTCCTTCTGGATACGTGCAGCAGGCCCTGGAAAACTGATCTTTAATTCTCGGGAGATTCAGGGAATTCTTGACAACCCATAAGACGCTTTCTTAGTTAAAGAAAGCAGCGTGGCAAGGAAATGCAACGATAGGGGCACAGGAACGAGGACTAAAAGGTTGACTGAGATCCAAGTAAACAAAACAGAATGCATGTCCTGAGAAACCAGAAATTAATTTCATCTGACATCAATTTTAAAAAGCACTCAGTAGTGTCTGTTTGTTAATCTGCTGTGTGTCTACTTGTTTCTGGTTATAATAGACCTTGAATTATTTCTTTCAGAGCTTTAATGACTTTCTTTTATGTTGTTTAGAAGTGTCAGACAGTCAACAGTGACAAAATAATCCAATTTTAAAAAAAACAAAGGTTTCAAACCATTGTCTGAAACTGCAGCAAATGCTGACAAGATGAAGACCTTTGCTCACGTCAGAGAAACTAACTGATAGCGACAAATAGGGTGCCTTTCATGCAAAGGATAGAAAGTGCTCCATCGGTTACATGGTTTGTATTTAAATGATGGTGCCTTGCATCTTTCCTTTCGGCTGTCCCACGAGATGGAGGAAGATTTGCTTCCAGTCAAGTTTAGTGGGTCCTGAGCAGGCAAATGGTCATCGTGGGGATTGCGGGTTCCTCCGCAGATGCGGCACGTGGAGGCCAGTTGGGCAGACAGGATGGTTTACGGGACAGTCCAGTTCCAGCCTTGAGCGAACGGGGGAGCTGGAATGTGGGGGAGGCTGCAGTGGCAGGCAGTCGATAGGACTGTTCGGTGAACTTCTGTAACTTTGTCGTGCCAAAGCGTGGCAACACATTTGTGCTGCCTAGCTGAGGTCTGCTATACGATCTTACCACTTTGCTATACGAACGTCTGCTGTACGATCTTACCAAACAAAGCATTTAATGTACCTCGGTACATGTAACAATAAAGTATGGTTGAATCACGAGCAGAGGAATGGACACGCATGCTACCAATTCTCAATTCTCCTTCACTCTGAGTATTCATGGCTAGAGATTTCCAAGAGTCAATGGAGGATGTTGCTTTTCTTCAAGATGACTTGGAGCCCATCCTTGAATCTTTCCCTCTGTCTTCCCGGTAATCCCTTCCCATGCTAAAGCTTGGAGTAGTGTCGGTTTTGGGAGACTGGTGTCAGGCAGGTTAATGATGTGACCTGCCCAATGTGGCTGATTTGTAACTAGAAACGACTCAAAGTACAAGAGTAATTCAGTGGGTCAAGCAACATTACTGGAGAACATGAATAGGACGTGTTGGATCGGGGCAGGTCAAAGCCAGGCAGGTGATAGATGGATAGATACAAAATGCTGGAGTAACTCAGCCAGACAGGCAGGATCTCTGGAGAGAAGGAATGGGTAATGTTTCGGGTAGGGACTGTTCTTCAGACTCTACCCGAAATGTCACCCATTCCTTCTCTCCAGAGATGCTGCCTGTCCTGCTGAGTAATTCCAGCATTTAGACAATAGACAATAGGTGCATGAGTAGGCCATTTGGCCCTTCGAGCCAGCACCGCCATTCAATGTGATCATGGCTGATCATTCTCAATCAATACCCCGTTCCTGCCTTCTCCCCATACCCCATGACTCCGCTATCCTTAAGAGCTCTATCTAGCTCTCTCTTGAATGCATTCAGAGAATTGGCCTCCACTGCCTTCTGAGGCAGAGAATTCCACAGATTCACAACTCTCTGACTGAAAAAGTTTTTCCTCATCTCTGTTCTAAATGGTCTACCCCTTATTCTTAAACTGTGGCCCCTTGTTCTGGACTCCCCCAACATTGGGAACATGTTTCCTGCCTCTAACGTGTCCAACCCCTTAATAATCTTATACATTTCAATAAGATCCCCTCTCATCCTTCTAAATTCCAGTGTATACAAGCCTAGTCGCTCCAGTCTTTCAACATATGACAGTCCCGCCATTCCGGGAATTAACCTAGTAAACCTACGCTGCACGCCCTCAATAGCAAGAATATCCTTCCTCAAATTTGGAGACCAAAACTGCACACAGTACTCCAGGTGCGTTCTCACTAGGGCCCTGTACAACTGCAGAAGGACCTCTTTGCTCCTATACTCAACTCCTCTTGTTATGAAGGCCAACATTCCATTGGCTTTCTTCACTGCCTGCTGTACCTGCATGCTTCTTTTCAGTGACTGATGCACTAGGACACCCAGATCTCATTGTACGTCCCCTTTTCCTAACTTGACACCATTCAGATAATGCTCTGCCTTCCTATTCTTACCACCAAAGTGGATAACCTCACACTTGTCCACGTTAAACTGCATCTGCCATGCATCCGCCCACTCACACAACCTGTCCAAGTCACCCTGCACCCTCATAGCATCTTCCTTACAGTTCACACTACCACCCAGCTTTGTATTATCTGCAAATTTTCTAATGGTACTTTTAATCCCTTCATCCAAGTCATTAATGTATATTGTAAATAGCTGCGGTCCCAGAACCGAGCCTTGCGGTACCCCACTAGTCACTGCCTGCCATTCTGAAAGGGACCCATTTATCCCCACTCTTTGCTTTCTGTCTGTCAACCAATTTTCTATCCCTGTCAGTACCCTACCTCCAATACCGTGTGCTCTAATTTTGCCCACTAATCTCCTATGTGGAACCTTGTTGAAGGCTTTCTGAAAGTCGAGGTACACCACATCCACCAGCTCTCCCCTGTCAATTTTCCTAGTTACATCCTCAATGAATTCCAGAAGATTAGTCAAGCATGATTTCCCCTTCGTAAATCCATGCTGACTCAGAATGATCCTGTTACTACTATCCAAATGCTCCGCAATTTCGTCTTGTACAATTGACTCCAGCATCTTCCCCACCACTGATGTAAGACAACTGGTCTATAATTTCCCGCTTTCTCTCTCCTTCCTTTCTTAAAAAGCGGGACCACATTAGCTACCCTCGAATCCACAGGAACTGATCCTGAATCTATAGAACATTGGAAAATGATCACCAATGCGTCCACAATTTCTAGCGCCACCTCCTTAAGTACCCTGGGATGCAGACCATCAGGCCCTGGGGATTTATCAGCCTTCAGTCCCATCAGTCTACCCAACACCATTTCCTGCCTAATGTGGATTTCCTTCAGTTCCTCTGTCACCCTAGGATCTCTTGCCACTAGAACTTGTGTCCATCTTCAGTTTAAACCAGCATCTGCGGTTCCTTCCTACACAACTAATGGATAAAGGTAAGGGTTTTTTTTATTGGCAGATAGGTGGACAAAGGCCTGAGATAAGTAGACAAAAGGGTTTGAGATAAAGGGAGACGAGGAGAAAAATGTTAATCCAGAGGAAAGAATGGGAAAGGAGGGTGGGATTGTGGCTGAAATAGATGCCACATCCAGCATCCAGGTGGAGGGCAGGGAAGAGAGGTGGGGAAAGTGTTTGCAATTAGGGCCTTAATGCAGGGGTTGTTGGCACAGGGAAGGACGCCAATATTGCTTTGCTCATCCTTCCAGTAGACTTACAGGATGTTGCAATGTTGGTTGCCCGAGGTGCTTGCTTGTTGTAGCCAGTCAAGGTTTTGGAAGTGCAGAGAAGGCAGGTTTCACTCTTGTCCAGGATTCTGTGATATTTCTGCTGGGTCTGAGATCTTGATTTTCAAACACCCCTTTCCTCAACATACTGAGAGCAATGTTGGCACAATGAAGGCTGTGATGAATTGGACCATTAATTCTGTCCTCGCCAAGAGATGGCTCCCAAGGTACAGGAAATGGCCCAGGCTATCACCGTGAACCTTTGTTGGAGAGCGGAGTGCTACGCTGCAGGCAAATTAGTCGGAGAACATGTGTAAGCAGGTAAATAACAAAATAATCAGTTTATGATTATGGGGAGAAAGGTGCTTTTTGGAAAGACAGGACTGCTTTTGAGCCATGGGGCTGCAGAAATCGCAATTTAGCAGTTCCCTCTGACTGGCTAAGTGGAATTAAATTTCCCCCTGGCAAAAATGGTTTATTTGCATTCTAGGCATCAGTTTTAGTATTCATCACACATGCTGAAGTTAATAAGTAGGCTAATATTGGTAGGTCGGGAATGTTATAGGCCCAGCGTTTCACGTGACTTTTGAGTTTACCAGTGGCGTTTCTGGATTTAGTAGTAAACTGTCACCAGAATGATAGACTTGGAGGACAGATCCAGTGCAAGTAAAAGAACTGTTTGAATGTGGCAGAATCGCATGATGCATTAATGATCAATGTCACACTGCACGTTCCTTATGGTCAGCCGTGTATTCAGCATCGGTATGACGTCAGTGTTTAAATGGCCGTCACCTAGCTGGAATGCTTGATTGTAATCTAACAGAGATAAGGATAATATTCTTAAAACAGGCCTGACTCTTTAAATTGTTTATGTAGGAGCGGCACAAAAAAGGGAACAGACCAAATCGCTCTTAAAATTCCAAGGATTTAAGTGAAATGTGGAAAGATCCTTGCTAAGATTGAAAATAAAAGGCTCTGGAAGTAATCTCGGCTCCGTCTCGCTTTGAGATTAAGCATTGATGCCCCAAAAAATCATCCATTCCTGGTGTAGGAGCCCCACACCTTTCCCTATCTCACACTCTATAACAAGCTAAAAGTTTCCATCAGCAGAGATAAGCAATGTTCATCATTGAAGGCTGAAATGGCTTCAAATAGTGAAGATTGGTGAAGAATAGCCGGAAACAAAATGTAACAATGTTTGCTATCAAAAAAAGTATGTTGAACACAGTGTGTATAATTATTGCCCTTTTTGTTCTGCAACATTGTCACTTTTTTCTAATGCAGCAGTCACTAATGTTCACTAGGATTTGACCACAATTGAATCAATGGATCTTATTTGGTACAGCTAATCCATTATTTGTCAGTCATACCTTGCAGCACAAATCGTCAGTCTCTTCATAAAGGCAAGAGTGGGCATGTTGCTATAGAAACTCCTCAGAGGAAAGACCCTTGTAGGAAAGGAAACATTTCCTCATCAAATCAAATCCATTAAACAAATAAAATACCACAGCGACCAAACGATATTCCCAACTGCAGGAACTACCTTTGAAGTAATGGGGAGGTGTCCGACTGCTCTTTGGCTGCAGATATGCATGGAAGCAGGAATCATTTCTTATCATTTCTGGAGATGGTTGGCATTTTCTTTCATTATTGATAGCACAACATGAATTCTGAAGAATTCCGAAGAACACAGCGAGGTCAGGAAAAACGTGCTTTATTGGTTACGTATGGCACAAGGAAATGCGTCAAGATTTTATTTTAAAAAGAAACACTTTAAAATACCTTTAGGTTTTTGGGCCAGTCGCAGCCAGCTGGTACTGTAAGCAGTCAGCTCTGTGCAGCTTGGCTCACTTTTGGATTTTCACTTGGATGCTGGTACTGTTGATTGCTCCTCTGCTGGGCACGTTAATGATGTGAGACGCCATTGAGCCCAGTGGTGGAGCAGAGGCTCACTATAGAGAGGGTCTGGATTCACACCACATCATGTCATCGAGTGATAAAGTGTGGAAACAGGCCCTTTGGCCCAACCTGCCCACACATGTCCTCAGCTTTAGACCAGGGAGGGCTAACATATACGGTGATCCTGTTTATGAGAACTGTTTTTCATGCTGTGGCACAAGATAATGAAGGCTTGATATTTTACTTTAATGATTCAAATATTTTAATGCTTTTTTTGGTTAAAATCATTGTTTCACTTTTTTAAAATACCCTTGTCATTGTTTAAAACCAGAATAGTGACTGAATGTCAATAAATATCCAAGCCAATTAAAAGTATTTAGTGACCCTTTTGTCAGCTGAGCTGTGCTAAGTGATGACGGCTTCGCAGGGGAGGGATTCAGGCCATGTCTCCAGAGGATTAGTCACCATTCCAATCTCGTTTAGCCTTGGAGACCTGTCGAGTGTGAAAGGTCAGCTCACAGGGCTCTCCACATTCCTTGATTTGTTTAAATTCCCTTTGGATGGGTTAGGCAAAATAGTACTTAATATAAAGCAAACTGTATGCTTTCACCTTCTCCCTGCAGTTTATAACATTAATACCATCCTTGTAAAGTATTGACTATGGTTCAGTAGCCTTCCCTCTGGGTCAAAGGCAAATTGGTTGGAGCCCATTTCCAGGATCTTGATTGCAAAATCCAAAATGCCAAGTCTCGGGACTTCACCTGTTCCTTTTCTCCAGAGATGCTGCCTGACCCGCTGAGTTACTCCAGCTTTTTGTGTCTCTTCAATGTAAAACCAGCATCTGCAGTTCCTTCCTGCACATGACAATTCTAATGTACTATTGAGGAAATTTTTCTTTTACTGGTTCATTTTTTGGAAGTGTGTCACCAGCATGGGCAGCATCCATTGCCTTTAAACAGAATCATTTTCTGGGTCATTTAATATTCGACCACTTTGAAGTTGTACACTGGGGAAACCAGATATGGATATCAGTTTTCCCCATTAAAACTTTCCCCATGAAAGACATTGGAGAATCACTTGTTTTTTTTATGACAATCTGGTAGTTTTTGTTATTATTGCAAGGACTAATTGTCTTATTCCTACATTATCCCCTGCCTCGTTGTGGTGTCCTGGTTTCCTCCCACACCCTAAAGACATATGGTTTAGTAGGTTAATTGGCCTCTAAATTGCCCCTAACATGTAGGGAGTGGATGTAAAAATGGAATAACTAGGGTGAACGTGTGATTGTTGGTCAGTGTGGACTTGGTGGGCTGAAAGGCCTGTTGCCATGTTGTATCTTTCTGTCTGAAGAAGGGTCTCGACCCAAAATGCACCTATTCCTTTTTTTCCAGGGATGTTCCAGGACAGCATTTTGTGTCTATCTTCAATCAATCAATAAATGGATTTGGATTGTACATTTGCCACGGTGGGATGTGAATTTGGAACTTGGGTTGTTCTCTGCTTTTGAAGCGCTAGCCCTAGTAAATTGATCAAAGCATCCCTGTCAGAGGTGTTGTATTGCAAATGAGCCCTCGAGTGAATGCCAGAGATCTGATGGTAGCACAGGAGCCCTCGCCAGATGGCCTGTTTTAGCAGTCAACAGATATTGCTAAAACAGAAGTGTTGATCATGATATCTTTGCAACTTGTGGTACCTTGCCCGTGCACAAATAAACCACCACATTTCCTGCATTACAACAATGCTGTACTTTAAAAATACGGCATTGGCTTGAAGGTTTTCCTCCATGTCCTGAGGTTTGTAAGACTTACGATATAAATGTAAATCTTTCTTTTCTCATGTAATATGCAAAGTTAGTGAGTACTTTAGCAGAGGCATGGCAGCTTAAGGAATGCAAAGTTGCATTCCCCATCAAGATAACATTACACCAGATGTTCACAATCATCTTTGAATGATCTGAAGGGGGGAACTGGTCAGTAAATGTTGTTTATATTACGAGAGGCTTGTGTTCATTTCTCCCCGGACCCGCGCAAGAGTGAGAAAATGGGAATGGTGTAGGACAGCCAATGTCCTCAAACCTACCCTGTCATCCAAAGCAATAATGGTCGACCCTCTCCAGGCCTCAGCTTCCAATCTCCCTCAATTCATCGATCTTTCAAAAATATACCCACCTCCACTTTAAACACCTCCAATGATCTAGCCTCTCCAACCTTCTGGGGAGGAGATTTTAATCAATTCACTACACTCTGTGGCAAGCAACCCAATCTCACTTAGTGATTAATTATACTGGAAGCACTTGATTTTTGCTACAGATTTTTAATTTTCTGATGGCACTTTGGATATGGCAGCACTGATCTCCAGGGACAAGTTAAGCAATTTCATGGCGCATTAGCCCTGTCAGCAAACAAACATATTAACCATTGCAAGCAGTATAGTTCGCAAGATTGGTTGCTACTAATATTAAATTTAGGATTTGACCTCAAAATGGACGTAGATGTTGGTGCCACAAGTGCATTGGGACAGGAGCATATGGCAGACTTGGCCAATAACACCGAGAAAATGAAATCGTACAACATTACCCTTTCTGTTTCTTGCGTTCACAGCAGACGTCCCATCTCTATGTGCTTTTATTTACAGTAATTAAAAGGCAGAATATCAGAGGGGATTAGTGGCACTTTAATAAATAAATAATGACATTATTAACAAGATATATGGTCATGTCACGTCTTTCTATAAACTGTTTCGACGCGCATTATGCAAGTATTAGCTTAGATAAATCAATGCTTAAATGTCACACGGAAAGGCTTTGTTTTCATTCCCCGTTGCTAATGCAGTTTTTCTGCCCATGAAGAAATGACTAATATTGCAGAGTTCTCAGTGTCTCTTCACTGGGCTGGGTTCAGCCTGACCTTTCTATGGCTATTGATGTTGAACTGAGGAATGGAGCCTGTTTGCACCATGGAGCACTGTCTTCTTAGCAATTCAGATGGTGGGCTGCTGTTTGTTTTTCCCACATCTGTTTTGATCTGGCCCTTTGTGGGAATGTTTGCTGAATGCTGGCCCTTCTACTTTCTCCTGAAACGACAAGCCCACTTGAACGGATGTTTCGGAGCGTTAGACACAATGTGTTTCTACCCGCTCCTCTCTGACCACACTTAATATTATCAGCTTACAATACTCCGACTGTATTTCACAAAAGCTGTGGCTGTCATCTGTCTGAAGTTTAGACAGGCGAGCCCACTGTTATCAAATGGTAGTTTGAATGGATGTGCTTTATAAAAGCGAGAACATTGTGATTTATTTTTTGTCACTCCCTAATTCCGGATTTCCCTCTGCCCCCGAGCAACATTCTTGCTCCTCTCCTGAAGGTGCTGTCTCGTGTTCAGGTGCACGACATGAAGTGCCAAGAGTTCACCGGCATGTTACTTAATTGATTCATTGCCCTCGAAAGTGAACCTTGTCAAGCTGCTTGGCCGAGGATGGCTTCACACCCAGACAGGGTGTCGGGGGTTATGGGGAGAAAGCAGGAGAATGGAGTTAGGAGGGGGAGTTAGATCAGCCATGATTGAACGACAGAGCAGACTTGATGGGCCGAATGGCCTAATTCTGCTACTATCACTTATGACCTTATGATCCAGACCGGATTCCATCCCCAACTACAGTGCAGCTGAGACCTCTTTCCAGCAGGTTTTTGTTTGGATAAAAACACATGGCAGGCATTGTGGGTGCTTCTTCCCACCATTTATATATTTTGGGAACACCGGAAACATTAAAAATATTCTAGCACATATTTAATGCCCATCATTGGGAATTTGTTGATATCACGGTAGTTAGTGTCAGTCATGGTGATACCACAAAAATGTCAACACATTTGCTATGTGAGCTCAACATTGGGGCCAACCACACGCTGAGGGATCTTGTCATGAGTGTAAGGTTTAATACAACTTCGCATTAGAAAAAGTATATTTTTTAAAAAGTTGAAATTGCCATGAAACCAGATGTGTGAAAAGTCATTTGTTTAGGAACTCTTGACAGTCGGAATACTGGGAGTAGCAAATCACAATTTTGCGACAAAAGGATGGGTCAGTAGATTCTAATGTGTATGAAGGAACTGCAGATGCTGGCTTAAACCGAAGATAGACACAAAAAGCTGGAATAATTCAGCGGGACAGCCAGCATCTCTGGAGAGAAGGAATGGGTAACGTCACCCATTCCTTCTCTCCAGAGATGTTGCCTGTCCCGCTGAGTTACTCCAGCTTTTTCTTTAGATTCTAATAATTTAGTTCATTGAAAGTTAGCAGTGATGCAAAAGTTGATGCAATTAGAAGGGCTTCGATCAAGATGTGAAAGTTATCGAGCTGGTTAAAAACAATAAAGTTCAATTTGCCAATGGACATGAGGAAAGAATGTTTCAGGCTTCACTTTGTCATTGACTCTGCCAGCCCCTCTCTGTGTCTTGCAGATTTCTAACTGACCTGTACACCCACAGAGTACATTTGAACATTCTGTGCCATCTAGGGTGAATGCTGTGGGCCCACCTTGTGGAATTGACAAGCTGTTATCATGCCCCAGCCAAATGAGTAACACATTTTTCATTAGAAAAGTTGTCAATTAGAGATCAGACCTTTAATAAACATACAAAGTTATCCTTTGACAGACACCATATGAGAAATATTAAAAACAGACACAGTGTGCTTATATTATATAAAAATGAGACAGTGGAACTCCTGGTATGCTCTCAAGTACTCCATAAGAATATTTTTAAATGCCATATTGCTTCTTGGATTTCAATTTACTGCTTATTGATCTCAAATGAAGTGCAATTACGATTCAATATTTAAAAAAACATACATAAATCCTTTCATGATCTCTTTGTGCTTTTTGGTAATAAAGTACTTTGATATGTGTTACGTGTATGGTTACCTTTCTAAGATAGAAAATCTGGCATCCTGTTTCTATACAACAAGCTCTCCTAAATGCCGTTGTGATAATGACTGGACAGTTTGTTTCAGTGATGTTTGTTAAAAGATAAATATTGACGAGAAATAAAGACAAGAAATGGAGCTACAATGTTATTACCCCTTCAACTCTTCCCTGCTCCTGATGCAATGAAATTAGCTAACTTTTG
The DNA here is from genome assembly GCF_053455715.1 of Rhinoraja longicauda. NCBI lineage: Eukaryota > Metazoa > Chordata > Chondrichthyes > Rajiformes > Arhynchobatidae > Rhinoraja > Rhinoraja longicauda. The sequence continues at coordinate 79,166,484 of NC_135953.1, read as the reverse complement.
GATTTAAAATTGAAGAACAGCCATTTTTATGAGTTCATAAGTTTTGGCGTAGCATTAGGCCATTCGGCCCATCGAGTCTACTCCGCCATTCAATCATGGCTGCCTCCTAATCCCATTTTCCTGCCTTCTCCCCATGATGTTTGACACCCGTTCTAATCAAGAATTTGTCTATCTCTGCTTTAAAAATATCCACTGTCTTGGCCTCCACAGCCCACTGTGGCAATGAGTTCCACGGATTAACAACCCTCGGTATTGGAAAGTATTATTTGTTCGAATAGGGTTTATTATTTGAAGACACAGAAGGGTTTTTTTCTGTTTTTGTGTATATTGCTCACTATTGCCTCTCTTTTCACTCTCTCCCAGTCGCCTGAACAGAAACAATCTGCAGGTCTTGCCCGAGTTGCTTTTCCTGGGAACTCCGAAGCTCTACAGACTGTGAGTAGTCAAATTTCCTTAACCTTGTCAAATTTGAAATCAAGAGACACCTGGATAATTTCCGTGACATGTGGCTACTCCTGAATGAATTGCACCACATCAGCACACACTAACCCCCCCCCCCCCCCCCCAAGTGAATTTTTGCTTAAACTAGTTTGACGCTACATATAATCACTGATATTTTGTTAATGCAACTCACTGAAGAGGCTGTTTACTTTGGCTTAATTGTCATGATTTTTCTAAAGCCCTTACAGGTATAATTGTTTTTTTGTGAGATCTTCCAGGATAATTGAATAGTTGTAATTTGCTTCATGCTTTCTTACCAGTCGTAAATCAACGTTCAAGCTTGGTTCTGGGGTACCCTCGGGCACTTTGAAGCAGGCAGACACATTCTTGATGATGATTTAGAAGGAAAATAGTTCATTTTAAAGTCATTGAGAAGCAAGTGCTTCAGAAAAGTGGAGGATGAAGGTCATGTCTGGAATGGTTTTAAATTGTTGCAGTTTACTGGGAACTTTCCGTGTCTAAAGGATCAATTTTCCTTTTCGTTTACAGGAAATAAATTCTGAAAAAATCTTAAATTTTGCAGGTTAAGGTGATCAATGTATGAATATTGAAAATGTAAAATAAGTCTGCTGTTGTCTCGTTGTTATAGCATATTACATTGATTTTGATGTGAAGTATCCTTTAATTTTAATAGGTAAGCGGATTCCTCTTTGAAGAAAGAGTGGTTGCAGATGTAACTTCACTGTCATTCCATATGGAATTTGAAATCTTAACCATTTTGGTGCCTTTTTGTTCATTGCAGGTGGAATTTCTTGAAAGCAAAATACAATATACATGCATATAGTCGAGATCAATATCATATGATCACAAACATTTGAGAGCAATAATAATTATATTCAAAGCATAGTGCAAATCTTTTGGGCAGTTATAAACTAATTATGTTCAACATTGGTGTAAATAACAAATGAAGATCATTTGTAGCTTTGATATTCATTACTTGACTGAAGCATCATTTATGCATTACTTTCAGATGAATTTTCAGCTATAAATGATTGCAGCAAGATTGAGTTGAAATAATAGGTTGTTCTTATTTCTCTTATTTTTGTTTTCCTACAATTTTATCTCCCATTCACTCTTGAAAGAGTTAATTCCCACTGGCATATCCTATTGGCAAACAGCAATCAGATTGTAGCCAAGATGTTTTCTGTATTCTAGGTCCTTGGTCCACAACATTGAAGTATTTCTCCTCCCAACTACTGCAGTGAGCAGAGCTCCAGATGGCTATGGAATGCAATTGGTTCTCAATCACATCTGTTTCTATAAAGATCTGTTTGTGTTCATTTGTATTGAATGGATTTACATTAGCATAATTTGATTTTGATAAATCCCCCTTTCAAATTATTAGATCTGTGCAGTGCTGTGTCTGGGCCACACCAGTATCAATGGAGCTTTCCTGTCACTGTTGTCTCCCCATAATTGAGTATACTTCAGAATAGGGAAAGTGAGTATAGGCTTTCAGCAACGGGTCTGGGAGGCTTGCTATTCATTGCGCTTGAAGAAAATTGCAGAGCAGTTTGTCTCCACTCCCAGTAGGCTTGCAGAGAATCCAAGTGGGAGAATCAGTACATTGTGTCATCCCCTTATGTGTAGTCACCCATCCCCTTATGTGTAGTCACTGCATTTATCCCTGTGCTTGACGCATGAGTATTAATGAGATGTCGCATTGAAATCAATCCACTTTCATATTTCAGTATGGTATTGTTGGTAGCATTTTTCATTTGGGTTCATAGGTTGTGGGTTTGAGATTTGTCATTGACACAATTTAACAGTTAAATTAATGGTGTATTGTTGGAGGAATTGGCCATCGTAAGCAACGTTCTGCCATTTGGCAGGTTGAGGATCATGGGTCCCATGACATTGTTTACATCGTATTTGACTTTCCTGTGGAGTGCTGCAATGTGCTGCTAGTGACATTAATTATCATAGCTAAGAAATCTCTGATCCTGCTCCTCGGTCAGTAACTCCCATTCTTGTGGATGGAGCTCATGGATTTATCTAAATTCAAGGTGATTCCTGAGAAAACCTTGATCATTTGGGTTCAGAAAAATTGAAGAGGCTTTAAAAAAAAAAGTTCTTGTTTTATAGAATCTGGATGGATGATCTCCAAAGGAAATTTGTAATGCAGGAGGCTATATGGGACATTGTATGCATCACTGTTTTGAAAAAATGCCATCCATCCACCCTTATTTCACTTCCAAGAAAACCCCCCATATTTTTGCAGGTCAAATGTGGTCAGATCTGCCTCTATCTCATTTCCAGGCACAAGTTCCAGACTCACAGTATCAAATGGGTGAACTATACCCCTGCCCCACTTCAACCCTTCTACCAATTACTTTACATTTATGCCTTTGCATTCTTGACTGCATATTAAGGGATCTGGTCCTATTTTCACTCCAAGTACAAATGAGATTCTGTATTAAAATCTAATTTGATATTTCAGTATTTTGTTGGTAGCATTTATTCTTTGAGTTCATAAGGTATCACCATGTGGTATCAGGTGCCTGTTTGTACTACACACTGCCTTCTGTGGGCTGTAACAGAATATATTAAGTGGTGCAGAGGGACAAATTGTATATGCACTTCCAGCTTATCAGATGGACCCAGTATGAAGTTCACTTGACAAGGACTGAATTGCCATTTGGTTTTCCAGGAAATAATCGTAAGTTTAACACACTGAGTGCAATGTTATGTTTATTGCCCTACTGAAAGGGCTGGCAAATAGTTCAGCAAGTGCCCAGCAGCATTTGTTGCCATGGCAAAGAAGTTGTTTTCTTGATTCTGAAGTCCAGATGTCAAATGGTAATCGGGTTTTGTTTGTTCTCCAAAAGTTTACATCGGAGATAGACAAAATGCTAGTGTAACTCAGCGGGACAGGCAGCATCTCTGGAGGGAAGGAATGGGTGACATTTTGAGTCAGACCTGGAGACGAAGGATCTCAACCTGAAACATCACCCATTCCTTCTATCCAGAGATGCTGCCTGTCCTGCTGAGTTACTCCAGCATTTTGTGTCTATCTTTGCTGTGAATCAGCATCCATACATATGTGATTCAGCTGCAGCATGGTAATTTGGTGCAGAAACTTTCAACCAACATTGTGTTTTCCCACCCTCTTAATCTCGCATCAGCTGAGATAAGCTACCTTAAGTAGACATAAAAAGCTGGGGTAAGGCAGCTGGCCGGGCAGCATCTCTGGAGTGAAGAAATACGTGATTCAAGTCAAGACCCTTCTTCAGACCAAGAGAAGGGAGAAAGAACCGAGAGGTATGAGAAGGTACATGGAACAAATTAATGAAAGATATGCAAAAAGACAGATCAAAGCCAGCCAGTTATCTTAACATGGATTGAAAAGTGAACCCTTCCTGTGTGTGCAAAATGGCTTTCTGCTGACCTAGATGGTCGGGCTGAATGGAGGATTCAGATTCTTTAGTTTTGCAAGGAAGACTAAATGTCTGCATAATGACATTGTCCGCATGGTTACCTTCTGGCTTAAGAGGCTGGGGAATTAAGTCGATATCTACTATGCTACCTCTGGCTTAAATCCTGAATTACAAGGTTGCACTATATTTTTTCAGTACAGTGCCAGGGCCTCACTGAATAAAAGCTTGCTAGCCGTGTAGCAAAAGCACACGACTTTAGAGCTGCTTTTAATTTAAAATACGGCAGGAAACAGATGGTACTGGATCGACCGTTAATTATATTGTCCCACCCAGCTACCTAAGGAGAGTGCCATCAAACAAATATAAGGGAGGTGGGGATAAGTCTGTTAATGTTTGCCCTTATAAGTCTATGATATCAGGGACTTCACTGCAGTGGGGAAATGAAGGAATTGAATGTAAAACTGAGAAGGAAAATACTATCTTTTGCCTGGAAGTTGTTGCTGAACAGACCATGAAGTCAGGATTATCTGTCCGTGTAGGCTTGGCTAATTCAGATATTTTAAGAAAGATACATGCTTTGTATCAGAGCGTTGCCAAGTCTGTGTTTCATCTTTTGTAAGCTCTGCTCTTTAACCTTGCATAAAATGGATTTTAATTCAGCAGCTTAAGTAGTGTTGCAGATTTTAATAATGCTGATAATAAGTAACTCGAATCGCCACTGTGGTGTGAAATGCTGCTGAAAATAAAATCATTTGAAGAATATTTGAAATGCTTCACAGGCTGCCAGTACCGGTGCCAAAGAAAATTAAGATAACGCAACATGAATTGTAATGTATTTTCTTTTCAGGAAACATGTCCATCATAGTCTGTGGTAATGTTTATACAGGTTGTATTCTGCATGCCAAGAATGATTAGCATTTTGTGCACTCTGTTCCAGTCTCTGAGTTATTTAATTTCTTTGTAAAATTACTCCTGAAACATAGATTTGGGTCCAGTTGACAAAATGAATCCTTCTCCAAAATTCACTGCAGTTACTCACCTGGGCTTCTCGAACAGCAAATTACCCAAACCCACACCAAGAAGACAATGGCTTCAGCTGCATGGGAACTGTATCTTTAGGCTATCCATCCTCAGTTGGATGTTTGTTGTTGATACTTCAGTGTCATGGGGTGAGATTTTCCTAACCAACGATATTTTAAAGGTTCCTGACCTGCAGGACTGCAGATGATCTGGAAGGTGACTTGCTATTGCCTCGTGAATGGCAGGGTTGCTGAGGATGCTGGTGATGCCTGCACTATGTAACGTGAATCTAAAATAGTCTGCACACATGCAGGAGAATGAGTTTCAGAAGTCCATAAGTCAAAGGAGCAGATTTAGGCCAATCGGCCGATCAATTCTACTCCACCATTCAATCTAGTTGATCTATCTTTCCCTCTCAAAACCATTTCCCTGCCTTCTCCCCATAACCTTTGACACCCATGCTCATTAAAAGTCTGTCAATCTCCGCTGTAAAAATACCCATTGACTTGGCTTCCCCAAACGTCTGTGGCAATGAATTCCACCTATTCACCACCCTCTGAAGAAATTCCTCCTCATCTTTCTAAAGGTATATGCTTTATTCTTAGGCTGTGCCCTCTGATCTTAGACACTCCCACTAGTGGAAACATCCTCTCCACATCCACTCTATCCAGGCCTTTCACTATTCTGTACGTTGCAATGAGGTCTCCCCTCATCCTACTAAACTCCAGCAAGCACAGGCCCAGAGCCATCAAACACTCTCAGACATTAACCCAATCATCTCTGGGATCATTCTTGTAAATTACCTCTGGACCCTCTCCAATGCCAGCACAGCCTCCCCTCTGATAAGGGGAGCTTAAATGGAGTGGCCCCTTTCAATCCATTTAAAACAAGCACCCGTTCATTACAGGTTGCTAGTTTCTTCTTTGTCAATGGCACTGAATAATGAGAGGGCGTAGGTGTGTGAACGACGTGAATGGTTGCAGCTGGTCATCAGTAGCAATGAAGGGAATTGTTTCTAAAACTGTTCCCAATTTCATGGTTGGTCCATAGTTTCTCTAAGGGAGCCATGCTACTGGAAATATCAGATGCTTAGGTGGAGGTATTTCCCTTGTAACAGTTATATAGTTACAGCTGTGTTTGCAGGGTTAGCAAATCAGTGCAAATGTGATTAGCATACTGTGTGGTGCTCTCCCTGCTGCTACATCCTGTGAAGGGTTCGTTGGGCCATAGCTCAGGCTTCCCCCATTAGCTTGAGGGCAGACTGTGCAAAGTACCGCCAGTGTAGAGTCTACTTTGCAATGCGGAGCAGCCTCTCGCAATGTAGAGCCAAAGCTTGTGCTGATGCCTTGTGACGCCTAGGAATGGGCCACTTCATTAGTTCATCTGTCATGTTGCCTGTTTTATTTCAGTGAGACAAGTGGGATTAATGGTCTGAGCCCAGGTCTGACGTTGATTCCACACGATTACTCTGCATGCACTTTGTACAAACTGGGTATTTCACATAAATTATATTGTTCAATATTAGCATATGAATTTGTTAACATGTCTCTTTGCTGATTCCATTCTATCTTGGACCCTTATTCCAACTCCATGTTGACATAAAGTTAACAGATGACTGTTTTTTTTGCTGGTCACCATGGTCTGAACAGAGATTCACTCAAGAATTTCAAAGAATCTGGAGAGAATAATTTTCAGGTTACTTGTGTATGCGGCACAGTGGTGCAGTGGTAGAGTTGCTGCCTTGCAACGCCGGAGATCCGGGTTTGATCCTGACTACAGGTGCTGTGCTACAGAGTTTGCACATTCTCCCCATGTCTGTGTGGATTTTCTGAGTGCGCTGGTTTCCTCCCATGTTCCAAAGACTTGCAGGTGTGTAGATTAATTGGCTTCTGTAACTTGTCTCTAGTGTGTAGAATAGAATTAGTGTACGGATGATCACTGATTGGTGCAGACCCAATGGGCTCAAATGCTTGTTTCCACACTGTATTTATAAACTAAACTAAATTATGCCTTGCTATTTGCTTATCTCTTTGAACTTCAGTTTCCATGTCTATGTGGCATAACTTGCATGGTTGTAAATATCTAGGACTCCAATTTTAGATTTGTTTTCTGAGATTTGAATTGGCGCAGATTATGGTAGTTATTGCAGAATATCATTGGGTCAAGAAACATCTCAATCAAATTCTTCTTATAAATCTGCCGGCTCTTCCTGCAGTCCACTTGTAACTCTTAAGTTTTGACCCATGACATTTGTTCCTACCCCACCCTCTTAAGGATGGAGCTTCTGACAAACAGCAAGCAACACCACTGGTTTAAGAAGGGCTGGGACTTGAACTGTTTTCTCTGGTGTTCCAAGCACCTGGTCAAAAGGACATGTGAGAAGGCAGGATGATGCGTCAGTAACGAAATTTGATGGGCTTTTTTTGTGCCATCACATACCAGTTGGCCTTCAAGGTTGTAATTACAACATAAAGAACAAAATCTTGATATAACCTTTCTTATTGCATCAGATTAGGAGAATTGACTCCAGGGAAGTTTCCAATGTTAATGAACACATAATGTGCAGAAAGTATATTTTAAAGCTGTATATTTCACAAATTTAATTATTTTATATGCATTGATTTGCTATTAATGTTAGTTGGTTTCTTTCAACACAAAAATTGTAGTTACCATTGTGTTTTGAGTTTTCTTGGATGTTAAATGGTTCTCATTCAAAAATCCTCATTCACATGGTTCATTGAGGGGTAAACTCTGCATTAGAATTAGTCTGCAGGATGCATCCTTATGGAGGTACTGTGGTTACCTTGTCACTTCTCTGCAGTTACCAAACCCAGCTACTAAAAACCAACAGTGGAGCAGCTGGTAGAGCTGCTGCCACATAGCACCAGAGGCCTGGGTGTGATCCTGAATGTGCATGCTATATGTATGGAGTTTGCTCATTCTCCCTGTGACCATGTGGATTTCCTCTGGGCCCTCCAGTTTCCTCCCACATCCCAAAACCATGTGGGTTTGTAGGTTAATTGGCCTCTGTAAAAAGCCCCCCAGTGTGCAGGGAATGGATGCAGAAGTGGGATAACTTTGAACTCTTGTGAATGGGTAATTGATGATCGGCATGGACTCGGTTGGCCGAAGGGCCCATTTCCATGCTGTATGTTTTTTAAAGCATGTCACATTATATGTGTGTCTTAGAGAAAATCCTGTCTGTTCTTCCACTTTGACAAGTAAAGAGGAGGAATGTTCAGCATTATCTGACAGTGCCTGAAACTCCTTGCAATGACATAAAAACATTGCAGACCATGCCATGCTCTCATTTAAAAATAAGAAAGCCATGCATGACAATAAATCTCAAGTCTAAAAGCAGGCATGGCAATCACTTTTATATTTTCGTAAATCTCAGAGCACTCAAGATTGTGTGGATTGGAGCAAAGAATAAATTCATTTCACTGAATTAAAAGCAAGATTCACTGAATTGTGTTTTATAAATGTAAAACAAAAAGCTGCAATTTTATTAAATGGATGTCTGTTATGTTTGGGTTTAACCTCTTGGCTTTGGCTAGTTGATTTGTGGGAATTGGGAATTGGTATTAATTTTCTTTATTAGCAAGTAATCTGTTCAGTCTGCAGCTCTGATCCCATTGCCTTCACACTTACAATGCGGGGCTGTAAAGGAGAACCAGGGAATCAATGTTTCCAATATGTGCCCAAGAGGTAATTTCTTTAATTTAATATTTCCAAATACTGGAGCCAAACCACACAAGACCACGGGATTAAATCCCGATTCAAGTGGAATTAGGGAGGCTCTGGGGTAAGATTTTTGTTCTCTTTTGACGTTTGTTCTGAATGAAAGGTGCATTTGTAAAGGCACACCTGAGTGTGTGCTGTGCAATTGTTTCAATCTGCCTTTAGCTGATTTGGGGTGGATGGCTTTGGGTCCAGGTGGACGAAACACATTTAAAAGAAAGTCATCCTTACTCCATTTCAGTGCACTATTTGAAATATTTTTTGAGCATTAAAAGTTGTGTTTTCTGAAAAAATGTTTAATAGCTGAAAAGACTTGTACAGTTTCCATTCCTTTTTGTTTTCATGTTGGTTTTCCTGTTATAAAATATAATATATAAAATTTCATGTTTTGTGTATGAAATTTAATATTTCATTTACATGTATCATTCTTACAGATGATGGGTGGGTAACCTCCAGCTAAATTTCTGATAGCTTTGTGTGCAATAATATGTATTTTCTTTTGGCTATTCTGAAATGCCTGGCATCTACAATACATTTGCAAATTGGTTTTGAAATTCCTTCCCTGTCAATAACTAAAGATGTTGTGTTAGTGCATCAAAATTTGCCTTCAAAATTCATTGCAGGCGATGGAGTACTGATCCTACAACACACTTAGCAACTGATTATGGGGATGAATTTTGAGAATTATTCTTTGCACAATATACTAGAGACTGAACAAGTAAGTTGCCACAACTTTCTTTTTATAATCTATAAATGTGGGAAGGGTTAACCCAAGTGTCCAGTGAAGACTGGAACTATCCACAGTGACCTGATTTCTCAATCACAGCGTGGCTATCCTGGTCAACTCTAGTACCTCTTGGAAAGCACATTGTTCAGTCTCCTGACTGCTCATCTGAAGCAAATAGATTCTGACTATTTAATTTGGTTTGTTGGCTCACAGTTCAGTAATCATTCCTTGCTGATCAGCGGTGGTGGATTGCACAAGTGTTTGACCTGAAATACTGATAACTACGGAGTAGAAATCTGTCTGTAGTATGCGCTAAAGGGAATAGTAGCAGCTTTGCATTGTACGTTGCTTCTGAAATTTGGTTTCTTTGAAAGAAGTGGGGTGAAATGTGTTTCAACCACTATCATTCATGGTTAGCACAAGATACCAAGGACTTTTTTGTTGTTGTACAATATAGATGTGTCCAAGCTTGAGGAAGAAAATTAGGATAAATGAGCCAGTGGTTGGAAGGGGTGATTTCTTCAAGCACTTTATCGATATTCTGTGCATTGGTGATATACGAAAATAAAATGTGAGCACATCAAGCATTGATGAGATTGAGTACAGAAAGAGGACCAAAAAAACCATAAGCAGCTGACTCTGTTACCAGCTCTTTGCCTTAATTCAAAGCCAGAATGTCCATTTGGCCTGCGAAATTCCTTGTGGTCACATGCAATGCCTGTCTAAATCGAGGGCACGGGAAGTTTTCATGGTTTTGTAATGAAATAGATTTCCTTCTGGTGACTTTCTCACCCTGCAGTGGAATGGTGTCCTGAACTAAACATGTACAACTCGTACCATGCACTGTCAGAAAAATGAGGTGTAGCTGATTAGTCTCTGCTTGGGCACAGATCCAGGATGTCTGAACGATGATGGAACAGGATCAAGACTATCATTTATTATTTTAGACTTTAAGAAGTAGTGTGCCATTGGTGTTCGAGTCCGGATGGTGTCCAAATTATAGTATGGGTAGTAGTAGGAAAGGTTCCTGTGGAGTAGTGTGCCGTTTCAAATCACCATCCATGGGGCAGCAGGGATAGATCGATCCACAGTTTAATCGAGATAAAAGCACAAAGAATATAAATCTATTTTACATAAGCATTTTTCATTGGTTTTCCTTTTACTGCTGACAGACATGTTCCTGCAAGTGAAATAGGCAAAAGTGATATTTAATAGGAATACAATTTTCAGTGATTTTCTGAAATAGAAAATATCTCCTTAGTTGGGCCTTTTGGCATGGTTGTCAGTTTTGTTGACAGTCATAAAAGCAGGAGCTGCAGAGGGAAATGTATTGAAAATCCTTTGGAATTAAATTCTGCCAGCCATGATTAAAGTGTATGACACAGACATGTCGGATGCCATAGTCCTGTACTTTTTCGCTATGGCCTCTCCAGCTTCTGCCCTATTGAACACAACAATGGCCGTGCAGGCTTCACAGGTTACTGTTGCTACGGTTACTGTTGCCTTGCTAAATCATAATCATTACTCATCCTGTGTGGTGCCATGGTAGCTGTTGCTGGCTTCCAACAGGAGGAAGACTTGGGGATAATCTAGGCAGAAGAGAGGGAAGTTTCAGGCAGTGTAGGAAGGAACTGCAGATGCCGGTTTAAACCAAAGTCAGGCAGTGTTCTGTGAGGTGGGTTTTAACGTCCTGGCTCTGCTTGTATGAGGCAGCTGTTGATGAGCCCTTGTAAGTCAGTCTGTGTCAACCTGGACTCCTAATTGTCATGGAAACCTGAGAGAGAAATGGCATTGTATACTTTGTAACATTGAAAGGTTTTTTTTCCAGTTCTCGCCTGGGATTATATAGATAGCTCTGTGGATTCACTGATTTTTTTTTTACACTTCTAATATCATAAAATCCTTGGAAGTTTTGAACCGAATTGTTTGCTGCCCAATGGTGGTGTGTGAATAGAACAATGTATTTGCTTTGTCGTCTAAGCTACTGCGGCTCGTGGTGTTGTCCCACCCTGCCGGGCTGGACAAGCTTCAAAGGAGCAGACCGGCTTTTGTTTCGGGGTCTCCTGCAGAATCCAGTGACATTGCACACACTCGCATAGCCTGATGTCTTATTTACAAAGTGGTCTAATCTCTGTCGAGTGAAGGGCTTGTACTGCAGCAGCTTACAATCTCAACCAGTGGAGTGCTTGACTTACATCCTGAAAGTCAAACTCTAAATTTCCATTGAAAGATCATAGTTTGTCTATTAGGTATGGAAGCGATCTTGGTCGGACCAGCATTTTCTGATATTTACCTATATATTTGTTGTACAAATGGATGATGCCTTTAAAGGCTTTAAATCAATTTCCCTCCTGGGATAAATAAAGTTCTATCGTATCGTAAGTGCAGTACCTTTTAAAGTATCATCCATTGGTAAAACAAATATTTAGGTCAACTTATTATCAGAATGTGATGGTCTAACCACTATCCTTTCATGCCCAGTAGACGATACTGACTCTTCAATGGATATTTAGAGTTTGGCAGCAATTATATATTTTTGTACTACTCACTAAATTTCTAGCTGGTGACCAGGTCTAGAGTCAAGAGTGTAATTATCATATGTACCGAAAGGGTGACAATGGAATTCTTGCTTGCAGCAGCATAACAGGCCTGTAAACATAATAGAGAAACAAGGAACTGCTCTGAAGAAGGGTCCCAACCTGAAGCTTCACCTCAAGTCTACTCTGCCATTCAATCATGGCTGATCTATCTCCATCTACCCAACCCCATTCTCCTGCCTTCTCCCCATAACCCCTGACACCTGTACTAATAAACATTTAGTATTTGACTGCCAACCTAAGGTATAGTTTAGAGATATGTCACGGAGACACGTTCTTTGGCCCACCTGGTCAATACCGGCCATTGATCACCCATTCACACTAGTTCAATGTGATCCCACTTTCCCATCCACTCTCTATACACTCGGGGCAATATATAGCAGCCAAATAACCTTCATGTCATTGGGAAGATAGAGAAGCACCCGGAAGAAACCCACACAGTCGTCGGGAGGACGTGCAAACTCCACGCAGACAATGCCAGAGGTCTGAAGAAGGGTCTCTACCCGAAACGTCACCCTTTCCTTCTCTCCAGAGATGCTGCCTGCCCCCCTGAGTTACCCTAGCATTTTGTGATACCTTCGATTTGTACCAGCATCTGCAGCTATTTTCCTTCACCAGAGCCCTGCATTGAACCTACGTGTCTGGCAGTGATAAACAGCAGCTGCGTCCCTACACCGTCCACAAATGGCCAGTTTCCATTTTTGTTCAAGTATCAGCATTGGGAGGTGGTCAGGGAAAATCTGCTCCAAAATGGCTCAGTAGATTTATTCTAAAAGTTGCAAAGTTTTAATTGACTCATGAAATGACTCGAGTTACAGCCCAGGCCAGTGCAGACATAACTGTAGTAGTTGGAGATGCTGCCTCTGTGTTCCTGCATGGGAAGGAGAACCCTATCCAGAGTCTGCACTGCTGATGGCAGGTGCTGAATGAAATGCACATCCTTCAACAAACATGCTCTTTTCAGTCCAATAATTTGTAGTGCTCTGTAATAACTCTCACATCAATTGTCACTATCTGGGCAGTGCAATTCATAGATGTACATCCTGAAAGTGGAAGAAGTACCATTGCTATCCTCACTTAAAACATTATCCATTTGTGGAAAAAGGATTTTATTCAAACTACAGGTACTTGTCAGAAAATTAAGCTTGGGTTTAGATTTACTATTGTCACATGTACTGACGTTCAGGGAAAAACATTTTTCTGCATGCTATCCTATCAAATCAGATAATACTACACAAAAACAATCTAGCCAAACTCGAGTACAATATTAAGAGAAAAATGCAGAGATGCAAGAGTCAAGTGTTTTATTGTCATATGTCCTGAACCGGAATAATGAAATGTATTTTAGTTTAGAGATACAGCGTCGAAACGCCTTTGGCCCACCAAGTCCGCACCGACCAGCGATCCGCGCACATTAACACTATCCTACACACGCTAGGGACAATTTACACTTATACCAAGTCAATTAACCTATAAAACCTGTACATCTTTGAAGTGTCGGAGGAAACCCACGCAGTCACGGGGAGAACTCCGTACAGACAACACCCGTAGTCAGGATCGAACCCCGGTCTCCAGCGCTGCACTCTACTGCTGCGCCACTGTGCCGCCCAAATACTTGCAGCAGCACAACTGATATGTTAACACAGTACTCTCTAAACACCTTTGTAAACAACAAAGGTTCAGTATATATATTAACAAAAAACCAACAAAGTGCAAAGGCCCCCAGGTCTATGTAGTTCAGAACTTATTTGGAGGTTGTAGTGTTTAATAGCCTGATCGTTGGAGGGAAGAAGCTGCTCCTGAACCCGGACGTTAGTTTTCAGGCTCCTATTCCTTCTTCCCGATGGCAGGAGTGAAATGAGTGTGGCCAGGGTGGTGTGGGTCTCTGATGATGCTGGCTGCCTCAGAGCCAGCCAGCATCATCAGAGCCAGCCAGCCACTTTTTTTTTTGAGGGGGTGACTCCTGTAGACCCCTTTGATGATGGGGAGTTCAGTAGCTATGATGGTTATGCAATACAGTTCTCAGCATAGTTCACGTACCCGAGTCTAGAGACAAAGTCCAATGTCCACAATGGGGTAGAAGCGAATTGAGCAGTACCCAGGCATATGGACGGACTATTCAGAAGCCTGACAAGAGGGTAAGAAGCTGTTCCTGGGTCTGGTAGTCCACGCTTTCAAGCTACTGTACCTTCTGCCCGACGGGAGTGGGAAGAAGGAGGAGCATGGGACATATTTTTGGCTATGATGGCTGCTTCTGTAAGGCAGCTTGAAATTGATTGGGTTCATTAAACCTTTTGATACTTTGCATCTTTATTGCTGGAGGAGATGACCTCTTGAAGCAGAAAGTGTGCACTTGGCCTTGACAAGTACGGCATCTATAGAAAGATTCAAAGGAATTGGTTTCTGAACGGTGTAAATGGTAGGGAGGGCTGCTCTGCTCTGCTCTCTCCTTATTTGGTGTGAATAACAACAGTCTATATCTGTGCGGTGCTCCTGTGTAGCAATGGAAACGGATGTGGCTGAAGTCACAGCCTATTTCTTTTCTCCAAACTACTCAATACATCCAGCATTAATTTCAGTATCAAAGCATTGAAAACTGTTGAAATTAAAATATTGCCCTGCCTGTAACCATGTCGCCAGCATGATGTGAATGGGATGGGAAGCATGCTAGACATTTAAAGTGGCGATAGATTGGAAACATTGCCACGTTTAACTGAATCGCACTTTCATTAATTATAGACCACACTTGGTATATAATTACATACTGGGTGAAGTGTGTATAAACATTAGGGAAGAGCAGACATGACAGGTTGATTCATTCCACTTGGCTGCTGGAGGAGGGGAGTCGCTCACAGACTAATCCTCGCACTGCTTTCTCATTTGTGCAACCCATCCCACAACCTGTACCAAAGTACTTTCTCTATGAATGCTCCATCGGTGCAGATGCGTGAAGAGCATTTCATTATCTGCTGCCTGATTGGGTTTACATCAACAGAATACAGTAACTGCCTCCTAAGTCACTCCAGCCCATTGGACTCATTGCTGCCCCTGGTCAGATGGACTAAGGAGATGCAAAGGAACTAAAGTATCGTGGATGTAAACCTGATTTAAGAGTGGAATATGGTCTCAAGGGGTGACAGTGTTAGTGTTGCTGCTTTACAGCGCCAGAGACTGGTTTTATCCCGACAAGGGCGCTGTCTGTATGGAGTTTGTACATTCTCCTGCGTGGGTTTTCCCTCGTGTGCTCCGGTTTCCTCCCACATTCGAAAGACCTGCAGGTTTGTAGGGTAATTAGCTTTATAAATTGTCCTTGGTGTCTAGTATAGAACTAGTGCATGGGTAATTGTTGGTCAGCATGGACTCAGTGGGCTGAAGGGCCTGTTTCCCCGCTATATTTTTAAACTGAAACACAGAGGGTCATTCAGCCTGTCTGGAGTGAGGAGGCAAGCTTACATTTCAAATACAATCATCAGTCTCAATGCTTGTTCAAAGAGTTTGATCTAAAGCAGGCTCCCAGAGAGGTCTCTGGTTTGCTTCAGTTTGTCCTGTGTAGTTTAATCTTACCTGGGGCAGTGAGCATGTTTCTGTATCCCTTGACAGTGGAGCTAAATAGTCAATGCACTAATATTCAATCATTAACCTACATTGCAACTAAAACCTTTGGATATCTAAAACATAAATTAGCAAGCTGACTGGGAAAACACACTGAAATTCTGTTGCAGCATGAACTGTTGCAGTGTGATTTATTTTTCACAGAACAGATTACATTTATTTCATGCACCAAACAGTTTATGTTTTTTTGACCAAAGCCAATTGTATGTAATATAATCCTGCTGTTAGCATGGCTCCCAATTAAAAGTACTGCAAACAAAATTGCTGCCTTTTGAAATCGTGCTTAATTGTATTGGTGAATCGAGTGCAAAGTGAATGCACATGAACACCATGGGAGGTTGGGACTGGGCTGGCTGTGATCTGTATCCGAGTAAGCTGCAGCTTCTCAATGTACACGCTCATTGCCAAGCAGCTAATTTCTTAGTATTCATTGGTTACAAGAGCTGTATAAATGATGGTTACCCGGGTGAGGTGGTATCCAGTGGTTGAGGGTGAGGTGGCTGAGGCATTCGGGAGATTTTACTCAGCTGAGGAGTACGATGAATGCCAGAACTGGTTGGATTAAGATTTGTGGGGACACATGGCAGACAGAAAATTGGAGGCCTTCCCACAGCCATGGTGGATGAGGCTTGCTGTGAGTGCAGTGTGTGGTTGGGCCTGTTGTGCCAAAGTTTGTGAGTAGACGACTTCTGGGGTGGGGAGAGAAGAGAAGGTGGGGGGGGGGGGGGGTGGGGGAGAGAGAAAGAAGAGAACAAGGGGCGGGGGGGAGAAAGGAGAGAAGGGGTGGGGGGGTGGGAGAAAAGGGAAGGAGGGGTGGGGAAGAGAAGGGAAGGAGGGGTGGGGGAGAAAAAAGGGAGGGAGGGGTGGGGGAGAGAAAAGGGAGGGAGGGGTGGGGAGAGAAAAGGGAGGGAGGGGTGGGGGGAAAGAAGAGAAGGGAGGGGTGGGGGCGGACAAGAGGCATTGGGGGGAGAAAACAGGGTCTTCTTGCAGACAAAATCACTGCAGTCATAAGGGCACAAGCTGTCTCCAATGACTGCACACATTGTGTGAAGTTCTATTAAATAAGTGGAAAAGGATTAATAAAATATAAAGCTGAATCTGCCGGTTGCCCATCCCTGAAATCTAGCATTTATTTTTAAAAGCTCTGCAGTTCTCAAACTGTTATTATGTTCAGGGGTAAAATGTAAAGGCAGCTCTTCAGGCCACTCAGACAATGCACATAACGGCATATTTTCTTATGGCAAGTTTGAGGTTCACAGCTTCCTCTCGCTGGGTAAACATTTCACATACCCGTAAGGGAAAACCCTGGACATTTCCAGCCTACCCATCCTCGATAGCCAGAGAACTTCGCAGCATCAGCTTTATCTGGGAATAATACATTGAGACAGATGTTGGTCAAAGGGGTAGATTTTAAGAAGCTTTGTAAAAGCAGAAAGAGATGGAGACCAATGGTAACTGAAGGCCCAGTGTCTGTGGGTGAAACAGTTAAAATCAAGTAAAGTGGTCAAAATTAAAAGGGGAGGAAATGAGTAAAGTCAGTGGGATATAAAAACACGGGTTAAAATATTACAGCTGAGGTATTGCTAGACTCACTGCCAATGCCTTGGGGTGCCACATTAGTGGGCAGCGGTAGAGATACGGCCTCACAGTGCCAGAGTCCCATGTTCGATTCTAAATCTGAGTACTGTCTGTACGGAGTTTGTACATTCTCCTTATATGGGTTTTCTCCAAGTGCTCCAGATTCCTCGCACACTCCAAAGATGGATGGGTTTGTAGGTTAATTGGCTTCTGTAAATTCAAAATTGTCTATAGTAGGATAGTGCTAGTGTTTGGGGTGATTGCTGGTAGGCATGGGCCATAGGGCCCGTTTCTACGCTGTACCTCGAGTCTAACGTCTGAATGTAAGTCGGTGATAACCGAGACAAAGGCAGTACAGTCAAAGTTTGATGTACAGATTCAAGACAAAAAGAGTGGACTTCAGTAGAGCTTGTATGAGTCTGGTCAGGCGAAGCATATTACCACCAATGAAGTACTTTTGAAATGTAGTAGATATTGTAGGAAACAGCAGCCTATTGTGCACAAAAAACTCGCACAAATAGCAACACGAAGATGAGTGGAAAATTTCTTTAAACATCGTTGATTTGATGAATAATTATCGTTGGGAGAACGAGGGAAAACTTCCACTGTTTATTCATTGAAAACGGATGAGGCAAAATGCCTTTAATCACAGTCATGAGTCTTTAAAACTCTCTTCCTCACTAAATGGTGGAACAGGGTAAGTTTATGATAGACGTGGATAGCTTTGTGATAAGCAAGGAAGGTTACTGTAGGTAGACGGGAATGCAGAGTGGTGTTTACATTCAGATCAGCCGTGATCTTATTAAATGGAGGGGCAGGCTTGAAGAGCCAGGAGCCTTACTCCTGATATAGTTTAGGCAGCAGGGGTTTGTATTTGTGTCCCTTAAAATACAATCAGGAATATCTGCCTGTTTCTAACAAGGGTAAATCACGACAGGATTCAAAAAGAAAAATCTTACCATCTTCTGTGCCTTTGATAGCTATTTAAAACGGCTCTATTAAATTGCAGTTAGTGCCAGCAAGATACCTTTAACAGAGCACAGGCAGCACTTCTGTTGGGAATGGACAGAATACCTTTAAACATTTGTAGAGTACAACAGCATTATACAGTGATGCCTTGGTGTGCACTGCAATGCTCTTCCATTGTTGTAGAGTGCCAAACTTCTCCCTATCTATGTAGTCAATGAAAATAGACTGCAAGTGCTAGAAATCTGAAATAAAGACCTGACCAAGTTTCTTCAACCTAAAACATTAGCTCTTTTTCTTTCCTCAGATGCTGCCTAACTTTCTAAATATATCCAGCCAATTGTTTTTATTTCCACTGGTGCAGTGTCATGCAATGCTAAACCAGTGCCCACCATTACTATATTCCATTTTTATACAGTATACAAGTTTGTCTCTTGTCACTGGAGTGAGGTATCCATTGGCTGACTGGCCAAAATATCTAATGGTTGCCGGGGTGAGGCATCTGTGGGTTACTTGCGCCATCCCATGCTACTGAAACGACCCCAAGATTTCCTTTCAAGAGGAAGAAACTGCAGTGTCACAGAATTTAAGGGATAGACAATAGACAATAGGTGCAGGAGTAGGCCATTCGGCCCTTCGAGCCAGCACCGCCATTCAATGTGATCATGGCTGATCACATGGATCTACTGGAGACTGCAGGAGGGACTGGATGGCTAACTAACTCTTGTTTTAGCCTTTAGTTATAGAGATATAGCATGGAAGGAAACATGCCCTTCGGCCCACCAAGTCCTTGCCAACCGTTGATCACCCATTCACACTAGTTCTATGTTATCTCACTTTCACATCCACTCCCTACACACTAGGTGCAATTTACAGAAGCCAATCAACCTATAAGATTGCATATCTGGGATGTGGGAGCAAACCAGAGCACCATGTAAAGTCCACAAAGTCAGCGCCCGAGGTCAGGATCAAACCCGGGTAACTGGTGCTTCGAGACAGCAACTCTATTAGCTGCGCCACATTGACACCCTGGTTGATGATTATGGAATAGAATTTGAATAACTTTGATATAGAAATTCTTAAAGTTCCCAAGGAAACGACACATGTATAAGAATAGCGGCCATTGTTCGTGTCAGAGCAGAATGAAGGCTCTTGAGATGAAGGATTGTAAAAGCTACTTTAATTATAGATCGTCTTTTTAGTACAATGAATACGTTTCATGCAACTGATAATAACATCAATTTTTATTAGTAGATTTGCCTTGACCAGTATCTGGGGAGCCAAATTTACTGGGTCCTAAAGGTAACCTGCATTTCTGAGCCACTTCTGTTGCAAACCTGCAGGGCCAGCAATAAAACTGGTGAAATCTCCCTAGTTGAGATCAACCTACTTCAGCAGCCGACCCAAGACTGGGGTGCTCCCAGTGTGCTCATTTGACATAAAATGTGGATCAGTCACTACTAGTGATTTTTGTATTACCATGTGACAAGGGAAACTGCTGACAGCTTTTTCCCCCAGGCTAGTTTTATTGGATTTCTTTAGTAATCTGAATCTTTTCTAGGTTAGATGCAAAAAGCTGGAGTAACTTAGTGGGACAGGTAGCATCTCTGGAGAGAAGGAATGGGTGACGTTTCTCACCAGAGATGCTACCTGTCCCACTAAGTTACTCCAGCTTTTTGTTTCTATCTTCGGTTTGAACCAGCACCTGCAGTTTTCTAGGTTCATCACTGTTGAACACAATTCCAGTTGATAAACTCATTTTTGGAAAGAAAAGGAATTTGCATTTCTATTGGGCTTTTTTATGAAATTGGGATGCACCAAAAATGTTTATTTTTGAAATATGGTCACTGATATACAATAAGAAAATGTCAACACCATTTTCACACTCTGGTCTCTCTCAAAGTATTATAAACCAGTTAACTTTGTTTTGACAGTGGCTGAGACACAATTTGTTGACCAGGATACTTCTAAAAATAACCTGCCTCATATCGTACTTTGCGATGTGTTGCACTCATTTAATGGGGGTAAGACACAAAATAAAATCATTTGTTTTGGCAGTGTTTTTAAATATGAAGACACAAGTGTGAGGTGCTGTGTAGAAATCTGTTGAGCAGATTTACCCATTGGATATGAAAACTTTAGAGGTTTTTTTTAAATTAAGTATTTGAAATATATATATATATTTAGAATGCAAAATTATATTTTCCAAAAACCATCTGAACCTGGTACTGCCATCAAACGCAGTATTCAAATAGAAAATAAAGATATTTCTTTCAGTAAGTTTATCAAGCATAGTTGGTGAACAGGTCCATCACTGATTTCCCGGCACCTGTGCTTCTCCAAAGCTTTTCTGGATTGTCCATTTTGCCAGATCAATGGAGGTCATGGCCTCTGAGAGGATTTGAATGGTCTGCCTAGGTCGCTGAAGGACTGAAATATCAGCCTGTGAAGTCGGCGATGGGAACAAATCGGTCGGCTCCAGCCGGGCCAGAATTCCGGAGCCCCGGCAGCAGGGGGCACGTTCAGGCCACTGATTAGCTGTGGAATTCGGCTATGGGAACGGATGTGCCAGATCGGGTCAGACCGGTGTTCCAGAGCCCTGGCTGGAGGGGGCAAATTCGACATGCCAATCAGTGCCAAGTCCTGATGAGGTCGAGATCAGCCTCCTCAGTTAGGTCCAGTTCAATTTAGTTTATTGTCACGTGGGCCAAGGTACAGTGAAAAGCTTATGTTATGTGCTAACCAGTCAGCAGAAAGACAATACATGATTATATTCGATTCATTTAGTGTATTGAAACGTGAATAATGTTTAGTGCAAGGTAAAGCCAGGAAAATCCGATCAAGGATAGTCATCAAAGAGGTAGATAGGCCTGCTCTCTGGTTGTGGTAGGATGATTCAGTTGCCTGATAGCAGCTGGGAAGAAACTGTCCCCGGATCTGGTGGTGTGCATTTTCACACTTTTCGGTGGGACTTCCGGGGGGGATTTCAAGTGTGCTCTCGTAATTTTGTCTGGATTATAGGGGGTGCCAGGCCACCAGTTGCTGGAATATCAGTGGTGGTCTTGTATCTTTATATAACCACGCAACAAGACCTCCGGCTGTAAATAGTTGATAAAATGTGGTGATTGACATAAGACCCAAGTTGCACATTCAAGTAAATTGGGAAAATAAAACTATTCCAAATTGGAGTAACAGTTGTGTGTGTTGTCTTATTGCATTTTGTAATTCTGGTGAAGAATCCGAGGCCAGTTTGAGTGGTGGTGAATGGGTTTTAGTTTAGCACATTGAAACTGATGCTAAATGCTGATAGTAGAAACAAGCTGATTTTTGCACAGTGTTCCATTGATAATGTTCTGTGAGGCCTCCTTGCATTTCCCTTCAGCACGTATCAGGTTGGATGTTCTCATGCGTGACATTTAAACACGCTCTGTTGTTTCTGCAGCTTTCTCTGCCCTACTTCCTTTTCATCCTCTCGTGATTTGCATTAGGACGAGAGCAGAGGACCTGTTCGGAGTGACTTGGTCAGTATTTTCTACTGGATAACCTGTCTCCATTAGTTGGCTTTAGATTGTGATCAGATGAAGCGAATCTGGTTTCAACACGACCTGCATCGTGACTTGAAAACTATATTTAAAAGAGTTTGGGATTGTTGCTACTTTGCAAATGCATTCGATTTTTTAAACGATTTCCATCTCCTTGGTGTATTAGCCTGAATTTTATTGTTTAAAAAGTAACCTGGATTTTGAAATTGGGGCAATCAACAATCGTGGAGATTACTTCTGCTTTTAGAATGCCTATTAAAGTGCTGCTCAAAATAGCTATATAGGGGAAACCTCCTTGAATCAATGGCTGCCAGACACCACATACTGACCAGAAGAACTTGCCATGGTTTGCTGATCTTATCCATTCCTTCTTGGTGATGGTACAAATCTGTCACCAAGGGTCAGGGGGAAGGGTGAAGTTCTGATGCCTGGTTTCACTCTCTGTGTCACCGAACGAGTGGAGGTGGAGTTTAACATCATTGAAGGGCTCACTGTTCTATTTGCACCTGGTGCATATCCATGAGCCTGCACAACTGCAATTTTCTTCATCCTCCATCTCCATCAATATCCATCGGCAAAACGAAAGTAAACAAAATTATTGTGTGATGGGGATAACGTAGGCAAAACGCTGAAAAAAGTGGGTGGCATAGTGGTGCTGCTGGTAAAGCTGCTATCTCATAGCGCTAAAGACCCAAGTTCAATCGTGACTTTGGGTGCTGTCTGTGTGGAGTTTGCACATTCTCCCTGTGACTGCGTGGGTTTCCTCCGGGTGCCCCTGTTTCCTCCTACATCCCAAAGACATGTGGGTCAGGAGGTTAATTGGCCTCAGTAAATTGCCCCTAATGTGTAAGGAGTAGATGCAGGGATAACGAAGAGCAAGTGTGAATGGGTGATCGATAGCTGGTGTGGATTCGGTAGGCCGAAGGGCCTGTTTCCACACAGTATCTTTCAATTAAAAAAAACCAAATTTTACCCTACAAATTGTTGATATGCAGTAATACCAAACAGATCAAGGAGATGTTAAATGGTCAGCGGAATTAAATCTGACTGATACTTTTCATAAAACACCTGTTTGGAATTTCTTTAGGAGCTCTCCCATTCTGCCGAAATGTTGTACCAATGAATTATTTGCAGGTCTTATGCCAAGCAATTGGAAAAGCTGTGAGGATTGCAGGTGTTACTGGTTAAGTCTCTGCCTAATGGCGCTCACTTGGTTGAAGAATTAGTGGCCAGAAATCGTCCAATGAAATGTGGCCCAGCAGCAGACATTCAGGAGGGAATTAAGTAAACGGTGGCCATTATCGACAAGAGGCGGCGCAGCGGTAGAGTTGCTGCCTTACAGCACCAGAGACCTGGGTTATGTACGGAGTTTGTACGTTCTCCCCGTAACCGCATCGGTTTTCGCCGGTTTCCTCCCACGTTCCAAAGACGTACAGGAAGGCTAATTGGCTTTGGTGAAAATTGTAAATTGTCTCTAATGTGCAGGATAGTGCTAGTATATGGAGATCGCTGGTTGGCACGGACTTGGTGGGCCAAAGGGCCTGTTTCCACGCTGTATCACTAAACAAAACTAAATTAAACTAAAATATAATAGGTAACAGAAGAAGAGCAAACATATGTGGATATGAAGTTTTCCACTGCAACTCGTCTAGCTTTCTTTCAGCCCCACCCCTGCTATCAGTCTGAAGAAGGGTCCTGACCCGAAACATCACCTATCCACGTGCTCCAGATATGCTGCTTGACCCGCTGAACTACTCCAGCACTTTATTTCTTTCACTAAAACTACCAGTTAGCTACAGGTAAAGGATACTAACTCGACTAAAGCTAAATTCTTTAGGATGGTTATAGTGTAAGCAAACATCGCAGCCAATCTGCTCACAGCAGGATTCAACTAACACGATGAGAATAACATGTTTAAGGTGCTGGTTGCGGGATCAAGTCACAAGGATAACCCTGTTAAGCTATTCTTATGATATTGCCATGGGATTTAAAAAAAAACCCCAACTGAACTGGCAGACAGTGTCTTACTTTAATCTTTTATTTAGGGTGGGACCGCTGACAGAGCAGCATTTCAATGATTCAATGATTTCAAGGTTTTTTTTGGTAGTAGCAGTGTTTACCTGCTCAATGGCAACTGAAGTCAGGCATGTTGTGTTTCCACATGTGCTTCACACTGGAACATCATAAAGAACATCTGCCAGTCAACCCATATTTACCTGGATCCAAAGAGAGAGACACAAAGCTGGAGTAACTCAGCGGGTTAGACAGCACCTGAGAGGAACCTGCTAAGTTACTCCAGCTTTTTGTGTCTATCTTCGGTTTAAACCAGCATCTGCAGTTCCGTCCTACACTGACCAGGATCCACCTATCACTTGCAGGCTGTTGCCCCTCCTCTCTTTGTCTACCCTCTACTCCATCAATCTGAACACGTGTCCCAGCCTGAAAAGACATCCGTTCACCTCCCTCCACAGATGCTGCCTGACCTGCTGGGTTCCTCCCAGCACTTTGTTTTTAATCACAAATACATTATTGATCTCCCCACCGACAGTATGCAATCTGTGTTGGGAATATTGTGTTTTGCATTTAAACATTTGAAAACCTTGACTAAATTGGGTGCCTGAGTTTAGTTTAAATGAGAACTACATCATGTTCCCATTGTAGAATAGAACCTCTTTGGGCCTCTCTCCCCTCTGTCTCAGCCTGGTACCTGTTCCTTCCAAAGCAATGAGATCACCTTTCTGATGACTGGCATCTCCCCTTCTCCACTGTGCAGGAGAGGTCTTGGAAGTGAACAATAGAATAAAAAGCAGCAGCTTAACTTGCATTACGGTATCTTCTCCATCCCCCAGCAATACAAAAGCTGGCTTGTCCTCATTGGGGCCTACTTCAAGTTTGTCATTAACTTTACTGATTGAATTTTTTTTTTTCCCCGCACAGCTCCGGTATCCAAAGTCAGGGAGCCTCTCTCCTATCATCCTCCCACATGTTAATATAATATGTAACCAGTCTAATCTGGCCCATTACGATTACCTTTCCCTTTCTTCTCCTTTGGACAAATTTCCTGTTTGTAAATGAACAAACAAGATGTGAAGACAAAAAGGCCATGACAGAAAGTGACTACTTTTTTGTTTAATTCCATTCTTCTCTGTATTTTTTTTCCCCTTTAGGTTTTTTTTCAAATTAAATAAAACAAAGAGTCCAGTCACAGAGTGCGCTTGGGGAAGGAGGGCTTGCCTTAGGAATGCAGCGCACTGTTTGCTGTTTTGTACCTTCCATTCTGCCTTTTATTTGTCTCAGACTATTACACCAGTGTGCACGAGTGTGGTTGGTCAGTGCATGTTGGGAAGCGCTGCTGCTGAAGCAAAGATCTTTTTTTTGTTCTGAAGGCAGCATTTCAACCGTTTCTGTAAGGTCTGAGAATTTGCCCAATGCAAAAATTAGAATATGTAAAAATGCAGGTTATTTAGCTTTTGAAATCGCATTTTAAAGTAAGCAGATGAGGTTGGTGTTGTGAAGAGTGGGTGGGTTCAACAATTCTTAATGTTTTTTGTTTAAAAAATTTAAAAATTGAGGTATATGAGGTATCAAACACATTATTTTAATGACATTAATAGGTGTCTGATGAGGGGATGTGGGGGTGTGTGGTTCGACAATACTTGAGATGTTTCATGATACAGCATGGAAACGGGCCTTTCGGCCCTCCGTGTCCGCACCAGCCAACGATCGCTCGTACACTAGTTCTATGCCATCCCAAGTTTGGATCCTATACACTAGAGGCAATTTACAGAAGCCAATTAACCTACAAACCTGCACTACTTTGGAATGTGAAAAAAAGAAATAACATAACAAATACGAGGTGCTGGAAGCATTATTTTAATTATACCATTAAGTCCCTGACATTTATTTTTGTTTTCCCTGCTAAATGTTCCAACCTGCAAACATTCAAGCAGGCCTTTGGGGATTAGTGTCATTAATAATTAGTTGCAGTATTGATCTTTTGAATTGCTGATCTATTTTTCCCCCCATGTGCTAATTTTGAGGTCAGGGAAGGTGGAATTTTCATATGTCTAGATTTAAAACTGTAACTGCAGCAAGGAAAATATTTTTAGTTTAGTTTTAGTTGATAGTTAGTGTGGAAACAGGCTCAACGGCACGCCGTCTGCGCCGACCATCGATCACCCCGTACACTAGTTCTATGTTGTCCACGTTCCAAATCCTAGTATGGGCAATGTACAGGGGGGGGGTAGAAAATAGGTGCAGGAGTAGGCCATTCGCCCCTTCGTGCCAGCCATCCAAACATTCATACCTGTGGGTTGTAAGCTGCCCAAGTGAATTATGAGGTGCTGTCCTTCCAATTTGTGTGCAGCCTCTGACCCACTGAGTTACTCCAGCATTTTGTGTCTATCTTTGGTATTAACCAGCATATGCAGTTCCTTCAAATGGACATCGCCATAAACGTATGTATCTGCACTAATCTCAGTCTGGTCCAGTCTGTGATATCTTGCATTGCCCAGGCATGTGAATTTTCCGCGTTTACGCGGATTTCCATGTTTTTAAAATCCATTTTCTGCGCTTTTTGCATGATTTCCGCGTTTTTCACTTTGCCAAAATCACGTTTACGAACGGAGTAATCGGATCAGAAAAAAAAAGGAAAATAAACTATGTATAGACTTGTAATAAACACGAGGGTTCAGCTAGAAATCCCCCGCGCCCTGGAAGTCGCCCCGAAAATGTGGCACCTAGGCTGGGCAAGGCAGCCAATCTTAACCTCATCAGGACTTCCACGGCCGATCGGTGGGTTGAATTTGCGACCTGCGGCCAGCAAATCTATCCCCATAGCCGGCTTCCCTGGGCGGCTGGATAAACCAGCAAAGCTCTGGATCCAAGGGTGCCAGAAAATCAGTGGTGGAACTGTAATGAGTAAATATTAAATTTAAGTGCAAGATTATATAACTTTATTAATTAAGACGGGGTTAATATAGAAAACACAGCAGAAAAGCCAATTACCACCTTTTTGGGCTGATTATCAATTAATGTGCAAATTTACTTCAAAATGTTATTAGTATACAGTGACATATTCACATTATTTTGTAATGTTCATTTTTACTTTGAAATGCACTAAAAGAGGCTTGAAACGGGTAATTTTTCAAAAATATTCAAATTTTTGACCCCCGCTGTATCCTGACATGCCTGATTGCCAAAATACAGTAAACACTCGCTCCCCAGATGACAGCATTCAGGGGTAATTGATGGACACGTTGGGCTGAATGGCCTATTTCACTGCTGTATGGCAAGTGGAATGCGAGGCCATTTCACATAGAAACATAGAAAATAGGTGCAGGAGTAGGCCATTCGTCCCTTCGAGCCAGCCATCCAAAATCAGTATCCTGTTCCTGCTTTCTCCCCATAGCCCTTGAGTCCGTTAGCCCTAAGAGCTAAATCTAACTCTCTCTTGAAAACATCCAGTGAATTGACCTCCAATGCCTTCTGTGGCAGAGAATTCCAGTTTCACAACTCTCTGGGTGAAAATGTTTTTCCTCATCACAGTCCTAATTCTTAAACTGTGTCCCATGGTTCTTGACTCCCCCAACATGGGGAACATTTTTCCTGCATCTAGCCTGTTGTGTTGTTGAACTTCGGGGTGACGAACCCTTGCATCAATGGCAGTTAATCAAACAATTAACCTCAAGAACTTCATAAGTGGTGATATAACATGCCCTATTTGATGCTCCTGCTTTAAGGACAGAGCTCAGCGATGTTGAAGAAAGTAATGAAAAGCAAAAGGGCTTGTCAGAGGAACACCAACATTCTGTTGAGCAAAGCTGCAGAGAACCATGAGGGGAACATCTGTGAGTGACAAGAAAGTTCATTCAGTAGATTTTGAAAATGGGTGAGACCATCTTGATTAAAATTGAGAAGAAAAGAGAAATAAACAAACCCAGGATAAAGGCTAAAAGGAAATAAATCTTTGCAGGACCACACAATGAAGAAACTTTTTTTTTCCCTTCTCCCAGAGAAAGATTAAACCTTGAAGTAACTGAATAGCAGCAAAAAGTTGATTGCTTCCCCTCCTACAGTTCAAATTGATGAAAAAGGGCTCAATTGAAGTTGTGTTTGTTCTGTGTCTTAGACCATCAGTTTTTTTTCAGTGGAGTGGCAGAATATACTGGTAGGAAAGGAGCCAGGGTAAGAAGTCATTGCTGGCAAACAATTGCTTCTAATCCTCACAAAATGCTGAAGAAATTCAATTTATTCTGTATTGCCCAGAATGTTACCTAGGTCACTCAGCGATGGGAAAATTGAACTGGAAGTGGAGTTGGCCCCATCTTTGTCTCGCGTCGAGATGTTTAACCCAAGATGTAACAAAGATTTCTGTAGAGGTTGGTGAGAACTTTGCACAATATGTTAGCGGTAGATTTTTTTATTGGACGTTTTGTTTACTGGAGAACAGCAGGGGGCTGAATGCAGAGTGCAGTGTGAGAGCACTACAATTTCAGATTGAAATGATTTTAATTAACACTTGATGATAACAGTGTGTGGAATAAGTAGCTCTCATTGTTGGGCTTCCTGGGAGATTGAACGTCCTGCTTTACTCAGCTGTATGGCTTGATCGGCATCTATTTTGAAAGAGTTGGACCGGCCTCCTGATCATACTTTGCATTAAATATACTCTGTTTAAATTATGCATTTCTAGGAACGCTTTACAATCTGTAGTGTGATTACCTGGATGCATTCGTCAGTAGCAATGTTACAATAAGATGCGGCTATAACAACTGTGGACAAAACTTTTCATAGTGAAGAAACCAGGAACTGCAGATCATAGTTTACAAAACAAAGACACAGATGCAGGGAGTAACTCAACGGGTCTGGAGAAAAAGAATAGGTAACGTCTTGGGTCAGAACCCTTCTTCGGACTCTTTTTCTCCAGAGATGCTGCCTGATCGGCTGAGTTACTCCAGCATTTTGTGCCTATCTGTCTATCATCTAATCATGTTTTCCAGGGATGCTGTCTGACCTGCTGAGTTGCTGAGTCTTTACCTTTCATAGTGACTTAATTGGTGAAGGCATTGCTCAGTGTGCTACTGAATACCTTAGATTCGATGGTACTTGATTGTTACATATATCTAGGTACAGTGAAATTCGTTTTTTTTGCAAAAAAAACCCTACTAGGCACAGATCACGAGTCACTTTGATAGCGGTGAGCACCCAATGTCAGTGGTCGGAAAACTGGGAGACTGTGACACAATGGATTATGCCCCATTCTTGGTAGGGAGGGAACCACGTGTTCAGTGAAGTGCTGTAGTTCTGGAGTTCATTCTCTGCTTGTTAGTGTGTCATTCTTTTGTTCTGAAGTAGCCATGTTGTTGTATTAGCTTTGCCACTGAGTTCAGCCATGTTCAGTAGGAACTCTGAAGAAGAAGCATTATTTCAGTTCAGTGTGTCAAATCTCCTATTTTTGAACAGAATATGTGGACATGGGATTAGACACAGGTTTCAGGATGAAGAATGACTCTGTTTCTCCCTCCGTGGCTGCTACCTGACCTGCTGAATAGTTCCATTACTTTTGTTTTCATTTAAGATAATTGTGTTTTTACGTTTATTTTCCCCCAGAAAGTACACATTGGATACTAAAGAAACGTTCCATGTATGCAAATGTAATGCTACGTTAAAACTGTGATTTTCCTTAAAAAGTGCTATTATTTCAGTGCCCAATTTATAGTAAATGAGGCTGCAGCATGTTCATTGCACCCACTGCATTATGGATATAATGTTGTGGAAGCAGTGCCATAATGGATATATTTTGTAAGTCTGGCTGATGAAAAGGCAGCAGCATATTATGGAACAAATGTATGTTGGATCACGGGTTTAGTCTTTGAGCCTCAGCCTTTGGAGATGCACTTCGAAGCTAAATACTAAACAATTAAGGGTTTCCTTGTTGAATTGGCAATGGTATCTTGCAAATGAATTGCCAGGTTGTTGAGGACACCTTGAGTGAAATGAAGAAATGCACAGAGGAGATTACACTGAGAAATCCAATGGTTTCAAAAGCATTTGCATTCAGATTGAAAAATGGAAAAAAATAATCATCTTCAGCGTATCTTTCTCTGGATGCACAAGCAATCAACCAAAAGCAATTGCTATTTATTGTGGCATTAAGGAAAACCACATTTGAAAATGAAAAATGATATTTATTCTGTGCAGAAGTCTAGTAATTCATACTTTGCAAACTCTGGTCGTGGGTAGGAAGCGTTTGGCTTTCCACAGGAAAGTTGAGTTTACTTCAGTTCATCAGGGATAATTCTGGTTCAGTTTACTTCAGTTTATCAGGGATAATTCTGGTGGTTTCTTTTGGCTGCCTGATCAATTTTTCCAGTGTGAAGTGTGAAATGAAATCCAGAGGGTATTTCAAAATGGCAGCTTGTTTGCATGGTAATTCAATCCAGCACTAGCTAGAGCCAGCAAGTAACTCAGGCAGCAAGTGCTAAGCACCATGAAAGCTGTCCATTTGTACGTCAGAAGTGGAAACCAGGACAAAGATTCCTATCTGTCCAGCTACCGGCTTCATTCTTTCAGCTAAAGATGCAAAATGTTTTTTACTTGTCTCTCAAAAAAGGAATAATGATATTCTTTTAACAAACCTTAAGAGTAGGAACAGAACAGCCCAAGTTATAATCTTTTAAATAAAATTATTTTATATTTAGTGACAGCTGTTCACAGTGAACAGATGTACAAATTAGTGCTTTATGAAGAGTATCCATGTTACATGTGTCAAATGAACTCGTGAAGTGAGATCTACTTGTCTCTAAGGTTGGGAGGAATTTCCCCAGTGCACAGCTAGCCATCTTTTAAAACCTGGGATATTGAACGTAAAAGAGAACCTCATCAGACCTAGTAAACTGCAAATGTCAAGGACCAATCTCACCCCGGTCACTCCCTCTTCTCCCCTCTCCCAATGGCAAGAGGTACAGAAGTTTGAAAATGCGTACCTCAAGATTCAGGGTCAGTTTCTTCCCAGCTGTTATCAAGCTACTGAACCAACTTGAGTTGGGTCTCACCAGCTAGAGTGCAGTCCTGATCTCCCATCTACCTCCTTGGAGGCCTTTGAACTATCTTTAATCGGACTTTATCTTTCACCAAATGTTGTGCCCTTTCTCCTTTATCTGTGCATTGTCGGTGGCTTGATTCTAATGATATATAGTCTTTCTGTCTGGATGGCACAAACAAAAGCTCTTCAT
Organism: Rhinoraja longicauda; assembly: GCF_053455715.1. Classification (NCBI taxonomy): domain Eukaryota; kingdom Metazoa; phylum Chordata; class Chondrichthyes; order Rajiformes; family Arhynchobatidae; genus Rhinoraja; species Rhinoraja longicauda. The sequence goes on along the minus strand of NC_135953.1, from coordinate 79,135,587 downwards.
TATACCTTGGTGCACGCATGGACATATGGACCAAGTGCAGGCAGGTGGGACTAGTGTAGATGGGATATGTTGGCTGGTGTGGGCATGTTGGGCTGAAGGGCCTGTCTCCACACTGTATCACTCTATGACTCTATGACATCACAATAAAGAACTAAATTAAAACTAAATGTTAAAAGGAAACCAAAGTCCAGATCCAAACCAGAAATATGTAGCCATCTTGACCGCATCCAAGAGAAAAGGCAGATAAAGGATTAGTCGGGACTGTTCAGATATTGACTAAAGAACATTGAACAAAATGTGTTCCTTCATTTTCAGGTTGTGCAGGAGTCATGCTTGCTGCATGGTCACAGTGCAGGTGCATGGTCACAGTGCAGGTGTCCATGTGTGCTGCATGGTCACAGTGTATGGGGTCATGCTTGCTGCATGGTCACAGTGCATGGGGTCATGTGTGCTGCATGGTCACAGTGCAGGAGTCATGCTTGCTGCATGGTCACAGTGCAGGAGTCATGCATGCTGCATGATCACAGTGCAGGTGTCCATGCGTGCTGCATGGTCACAGTACAGGTGTTCATGCTTGCTGCATGGTCACAGTGCAGGAGTCATGCGTGCTGCATGGTCACAGTGCAGGTGTTCCTGCGTGCTGCATGATCACAGTGCAGGAGTCATGCATGCTGCATGGTCACAGTGCAGGACACTGCTGCCGCTGCTATTTCAGCATTGCATCAAAAATAACTAGACTTGATACTAATAGCTGATACTAGTGTGCCAGTCAGTACTGAAATAGCACATTTAGACTTATAAACATCCTTGGATTGAGAAAATGCTAGATGGTGTTAGTGACAAGTACATTAACTCATCTATTTAAAAAATGTCTGTTATTTAAAAGAAAGTGATGATTTGTTTGAAATTATTTTATTTCTAAACACTGCACAAATTAGGTATGTGTTAATGTGTTTGATATTAATATTATACCAAATGTCTTTGGTCCTTTTAAAAAAAAAAAAAAAGGTCCCCTGATAAAGATTTATTGACAATGAGTCTATATTTCTCTTTGTCCAGAATATATCTCTGTAGTCAGTCACTTGGCAAATCTGCCGATGGTCATTAAGGATTCTGTTGATTCTGGTTATTTGCATGCAACAGAATTGGCTTGCATTTTCATGCATTGGGATTATAGTTTCATACATTTCACTTTATTTTCTTTATCCCCGCATTTGGTTCAACTCAACAACCAACTTGAATTGCCCTCTGAAGAGGCCTTCTTTCAACTGGATAATAAAATTAGACATCTTCAGCGGCATATTGAAATTCCACTGGATCATACTATTAATACTTTAATTACCTTCCCCACTACTTTAAAAATGTTGTGTATGTGTTCAGTAAAGTAATGTCCACTATGTGGGAGCATGCTGTCAGCAAATTGGCTGCTAATGTTTCTCTGCGTGATAATACTTAAGTCTTATAATACAGGAAACAATGACTGTAAAACACTTTGGGACATTATGAATTCATGGCAGGAACCGGTGAAATGCAATTTCAGTCTTCTCTCTCTTCAAAAATGTGATTACATAACACCTCAGTGTTGTATTTTCTATTGATGGAAAAACATTTCTGAAATATTAGCACATCATCCAACAACCAATTTGTGGGAAGTAATCTTTGTGAGATGAATGTCAAGCAATCATGTACATGTGAACCATGCAAACTTAAAAACAAATCTCTCAATTTCTTATCTATATTCAAATTCATAGATACAATGGGAACGGAAAAAATAATTTGCAAATTTGAAATGCTCATCTTTTTTAATAACGGTGTGGCATGGTTGTGCAGTGGTAGGGTTGCTGCCTTGCAGCACCAGGTTTGATTCTGACCATGGGTGCTGTCTGCACAGAGTTTGTACGTTCCTCTGTACCTGCGTGGATTTTCTCTGGGAGCTCCGGTTTACACCCACACTCCAAAGACATACAGGCTTGTAGGTTAATTGGCTTGGTAAAATTGTAATTTGTCCCTAGTGTGTTCAGGGTAGTGTTAGTGTACCGGGATCGCTGGTCGGTGCGGACTCAGTGGGCTGAAGGACCTGTTTCCGCGCTGTAACTATACTAAATTAAAAAGTGTTTTGTGTAAATTGAACAATAAATTCGGTATTTGATTGGTAGAGGACTGAATTCTCCTACACTTTGTTTAAGCTGTCTTAAATATTTACCTCTCTGCATTTTGAATTGGTTTGCATAATATTGAAATCAGTTTGAAAACATGTAGACTGCTGATAATTGATGTCCAAACAGTTTGCACTGTTTGCCACCATGCTCGTCTCCCTTGCTAGCTCTTTATAATGAATGGAATTATTCTGCACCTTGCCATCATGAAGTATCCCATTATCAGTCGGCAGCTGGACATGATAATTGTGCACAGTAGTAGCCCACCAACAGCAGAGCAACAAACTTTATATTCATCATTTTGATGAAGGAATAACCCATTCTCCTTTCCTTTCAATGGTGCCAATGAGCTGTTTAATAATCATCGGAATCACTGAGTTAGTAGCCGGAGTTCAGGTAATATTATTCAGGAATTCTGTAATATTATCTTAGTTTAACATTCCTTCCAAAGGATGTAGCTTCGACAGTGCAGAAGCCCATCAACACAGGTCATGAGTGAGTAACGACTAGACTTAAGTTTAATGCACATGCATGACATTCCTCTGACCATTTTACCAGCTGTGCTAACCCTTTGTTTGAAATAAAAGACGCAAAATGCTGGAGTAGTTCAGCCGGTCAGGCAGATTCCTGGAGAACATGGATAGGTGACGTTTAGTTTTGGGACCACCGATCCATGTCCAATGGTGGTACAATGGTCAGAGGAATGTCATGCATGTGCATTAAATTTAAATTGTATTTTTCCTTGGCAAACCGCCTTCTGCAGTTCTTCGTTTCTACTTTATTTGAAATGGTTCAACACCTATTTTTAAATAATGTTTAGAGGAATATAATTTGAATGTTGTCTTTAACTGGGTCCACTTTCGCAAGGCAATAATACCTTTAGTTTCAAGTTGCTGGTGTACTGACCGCTGTGGCAGAAATCCTCCCCTCTAAGTGACGTTAAGAGCTTTCAGTGCTGCTTTTTGCGCACAAGTTGGTGCTCAGAGGTTACAAACCACTGAGGTGGACTTTGTTTTAAATCCCATTGAACACTGTGTGCAACACATCCTTTCCACCTAGGCTTTGCCAGTGGAATACTTCCCAAATTCCTAACCGAACTGTCCAATCCATGCCACCTTAATGCCTAAGGTCTGGTTCATTTTTTTCTGATGCTGTTCAATTAATAGGAGGTCACCTTGAGACCAAAACAGGTGAAGTTCTTTATTGTAAGTTTCTGGAATCCTGGAGTCCTATCCCTTGGGTTGTTTGCATATAATGAAATGTTTCTTTGCTTTAAAAAGATGGATTAGATAGTTCTGAGAGATTAACTTGGCTCTAAATCAATAAATCCAAGTGCCATGATTTGGAAAAGCTTAATGAACGATAGCAAATTTCAAGATCGTTGACCCACATGACCAGCCAAAGGATGATGGTTGGTTCTATGAGCTGGTCAAAGGACTTAATTCGGCCAAGAATGAGACTGAACAGTCATGGCTAGTTTCCCTTGCCAGCTTTTTGCCTCTTGTGTAGAAAAGCGATGCATGTTTGTGCCAGTGAAAGACCAAGAGTGAAAGGGAACGCTGTGGGATCCTGGTGAGAAGCTGCACAATTTCCACCAACAGTTCCTTCCATGCCAGGCTGTGGAAGGAGAAATAAACATGCTGTTATTCTGTTTATAAACGCAGCCTGTTTGTATTGGAGGAATGAGCCAGAGGCACGAATGAGAGTGCCAACCACCACATTCTGACGTGGAAAACATTGGCAGAGGCAGCAATCGCTAATGACTAAACAACGCACGCATTACCACTAATTGTACATCGTTCCTCTGCTCGGTGAGCCAGTGCCTGGGAGTTTGCTCGCACAACCTGGACCCCAATGGCTGGACTTGTAACCATCTGGCGGCTTTGAAGCCAGCATTAGCACTTTGAACCACGGCTGCTTTAAGATAAGCTTTTTCCGAGTGGATATATTCACACTTCCACATAGCACTATATCTGATTCAAAATATAACGGACGTAAAAGTCACACAAATACGACGGAGGAGCAGGAAGACGGTTGCAACATGCTTGAAGGGTTTTCTCACGTGGAATTGAAAGTGCGAGATGCCGCAATGATAATTACAGTATTTTGAGACAGTAGGCAGCCACAGGGACTGTTTGTGGAATCCTCTGAGAATTGACAGCTGAATGACAGGGTAAACACTCCTACTGTTTTCTGATAATACGCGCTGCGAGTCTTAAAAGAAGCGGAATATCACACAAACGCGTGGAAATAGCCAGAATCCAATTTTTATTAGAAGTTATTTGGATCAATGAGTGTAAGCAGCAATTTAATTAGTGGGTGTAAAAAGTGCCAGAGCTCTTTGGTTCATTTGCAGATAGCACAGTGGTTCTCTGACAGAGGGTGAAAGGATCTGTAAAAAAAGAATTCTGCACCAAAAGGAAAATAGGATGACAAAACAAACTGTGGACATGCTCATTAAAAAGGACTTAAATGAATGTAAACCAGTTATACTCTGGCTGATTAATTTTGAATACTTCTACAGTGTACTCTGAACCATTCTGCAAATGATGAGAATGTGAAGTAATTTTAGTTTTTTAGTTTAGAGATACAGTGCGGAAACAGGCCCTTCGGCCCACTGGGTCTGCACCGACCAGCGATCCCCGCATATGAGCACTATCCTACACGCACTAGGGTCAATTTTTACATTTACCAATTAACCTACAAACCTGTACATTTTTGGAGTGAGGGAGGAAACCGAAAATCTTGGAGAAAACCGATGCAGGTCACGGGCAGAATGTACAAACTCCGTACAGACAGCACCCGTAGTCGGGATTGAACCCGGGTCTCCGGCGCTGCATTCGCTGTAAGGCAGCAACTCTACCGCTGTGCCACCGTGCAGCCCCTGCATCTTTGGAATACACCTTATCGTAGTTTTAAACTGGTTATTTTATTGAGTGTATACAATTCATTAGTCTGCATGTTTTGCCCAAATAATTACGTCAGTATTTATTCTCCTCATAGTTTGTCAAAAAGCAGATTGCAGCCACAATGGAGTGTTAAATGTGGACGAATTGGTGTTCTCCAGTTTTATTCCGTTTTATTCAAATTAGTTTGAAAACATGTAGACTGCAGATAATTGATGTCAAAACAGTTTGCATTGTTTGCCACCTTGCTTGTTTCCCTTGCTAGCTCTTTATAATCAATGGAACTATTCTGCACCTTGCCATCATGAAGTATCCCATATCAGTCGGCAGCTGGACATGATAATTGTGTACAGCAGTAGCCCACCAACAGTAGAGCAACAAACCTTATTCTTCATCATTTTGATGAAGGAATAGCCCATCCTCCTTTCCTTTCAATGGTGCCAATGAGTTGTTTAATAATCTGAGGCCCTTCTGAGGCTAAGATGATGTTGACTATGCCTCTGGTAAGTTTGAAATGTGGCTGTGGTCTCTTGCCCAGTGCTCTGACATGGCAGCTGGTGACTCTGGATCCTACTGCATTCAGTATAAAATAAACTGAAGTGCAACTTCCCACACAGGCACTGTGTAATTATTATTGTAAATCCCATGCACTTATTTTACAGGTAATTGCCGTCCATTTCAGAATAATATAGCATTGACTCCTCTTTCTGTCACTTTAATTTTCACAGCTTAGTATTCAAGACGTTACATATTCTTGGCATTTATGCAATTTTGCGCTCTCACATTTAGAGATACAATGCAAAAACAGGCCCTTTGGCCCACTGAGTCCACGCCGACCAGCGTTGCCTGCAAACTAACACTATCGTACACACACTAAGGACAATTTACCATTTTACCAAGCCAATTAACCTACAAACCTGCACTTCTTTGGAGTGTGGGAAGAAAACGGAGCACCCGGAGAAAACCCACGCAGGTCACCCAACCCACATAGTCGCCCATAGTCAGGATCGAACCCGGGTCTCTGGCACAATAAGGCAGTAACTCTACCGTTGCACCACTCTACTGCATAATGATAAAGTGTAATAAACACTTCATTACTTTTCAATTGAGTTCAGAATGCAATTTTAATGATGTCCAATCTGTTTTCTGTGATGTGATGTTTGAAAACAGGTGAAGGATTTATTTTCCCAGAAGCAAACCATAGCTTTGACTTGCAGACTTTGCATAATATTCCCCTGGCACACAATTCTTTTTTATTTTGCTTCAACATTTTGTCAATGCTGCTCCTGCTGGCATTAATGAAAAGAGTAATACAACAGTTGTGTGGGGAAACCAAGGGTCAGGCACTGCCTTGAGTAGATGTACTGGAATATGTTCAAGAACACTTCACCCAGCCTGAATGAGTGCAGATCAGTCATCATCAGTTTCATCAAGGAATGCATTTATGACAGTGTTCTGACAAAGTTAGTTATGGTAAATCTTAACCAGAAACCTTGGATCAAAAGGTAGATTTGCTCCCTGCTGAAGTTTGGATCTGAGGCTTTCAAGAAGGATGATCCTACACTGTACAAGAAGGCCAAAATGAAGACTTTCAGGCATGACCAGAGAGGATTCCTAAACAAGCTGGAGGTTCAATGCAATCTTGCTTTGGGAACAGTTATTTCCAAGACCGCAAGAAATTGCAGCAAATTGTGGACGCAACTCAGACCATCACACAAAGCAAGTATCCTTCCATTAACTCCATTTATACCTCATGCTTCCTCGGCAAGGCCAGCAGCATAACCAGGGATGAGTCGCACCCTGGCCACTCCCTCTTCTCCCCTCTCCATTGGGCAAGAGTTATAGAAGTGTGAAAATGCACACCTCCAGATTCAGGGAAAGTTTGTTTCCAGCTGTTATCAGGCAACTGAATCATCCTACTACAACTACACAACGTCAGATAGACACAGAAAGCTGGAGTAACTCAGCGGGACAAGCAGCATCTCTGGAGAGAAGGTATGAGTGATGTTTCGGGTCCAGAGATGCTGCCTGTCCCACTGAGTTACTCCAGCTTTTTGTGTCTATCTTCGGTTTAAACCCGCATCTGCAGTTCCTTCTTAGACAACTTCAGAGTCCTGAACTACTATCTACCTCATTGGTGACCCTCGTACTACCTTTGATCAGACTTTGCTGGCTTTACCTTGCATTAAACATTATTCCCTTATGTATCTATACACTGTAACTGGCTCGATTGTAATCATGTGTTGTCTTAACCGCTGACTGGTTAGCACGCAACAAAGCTTTTCACTGGATCTATACACGCTGGTGGATGGATGCCATTCACATCATCAGCAACATAACCTGGTCTCTTCATACTGGTGCAGTGACCAAGAAAGCCTTTACTTTCTTTGGAATCTGGGGAAACTCATCCTGTCCACAAGAATTATTTTGAACTTCTACAGATGTACTATGGAAAGTATTCTAATGGGATGCACTCACCCCGGGTATGGCAACTGCTCTACTCTTGACTGTTAGAAACTGCGGAGAGTGGTGTGGGGGGAAACCGGAGCTTCCGGAGAAAACCCATGCAAGTCACGAAGAAAACGTACAAACTCCATGTAGACAGCACCCATAGTCAGGATCGAACCCGGGCCTCTAGCGCCGTAAGGCAGCACCTCTACCGCTGCACCCAGATTTAAGAACATTTTCTTCCACATTGCTATCAGTCCTGAGCCAATCAACTCTTTTACACCCTGTTCCCGGGTGTGTCGTCATGTACTCTTACTCTTGACTCTAATGTATTTGGTTATTCTGTGATTGTGCTTTTTTTGCACTCCTTCAGATTGCACTACAATCTTGGAGCATTGTGCTGTTTTGCATTCATTGTTGTTTTGTTGTAGTTAGCATTACTGTGGGTATACTAATTCCTTTGTAAGTTTCACGTTCACAAGAAATTTCATCGTACCCTGCTGAACATGGCAATAAACTAAGCTGAATTTGAATTTATGATGTAAATTTATTATGCCTTCACATTTCATGTTAATTTGAGTTTGTGCCATATCCAGTAAAGTTGATTTAAGAATCCTAATTTTTTAGTGGTGTGATTTAGAATGCAAGGATAGTGTTCATTTGCTAATTTTATATATTCATTCATTGTTGTTGAAATGATAAAGAAAAAAACAGATTTAAAAGGCTATTGCAAGATGATTTTGCATTCAATTCTATTTTTATCCAATACTCAATGTTTAATCCTGTTGTTCCTCTTCCCTTTATGATTAAAGCATATTTCTTTGCACGTGTGTTATTTGTTAGCTTTCTAAACTATTGTTTGTAGGAATTCTGCATGAATCTATTAAACATTCATGACATTATGTGATGGTTTAAAATGCCTTTTAGAAAATAGATGCAATGATTAAATCACAGAGTGCAGAAATGATCAGTGGTGTTATGGCAATTCTGAACACCCGCTTTATGTTGGGATGAAGTCAAGGAGAGTTCAATGTCGTGTCAAATCCCTACTAAACTTGCACTAATGACAGGAGATTCTGTGTAAACCAGACTTTTTTTTGGTTAAATCTACAAATACTGGGCAAAGGTAACCATAGACACAGATTATTTAGCAAATACAAATTTGCTTGGTCAAAACTCCGAAGATCAGTGTTCCCATGAATGTTTGCCATTTTTCATTGTACTTTTGAAACACTGACTTCTGCTGTTTGGGTTCCTTGGCTCAAGAGTTCTCCTCTCTGTCACTCTGTTGATAAATGGAAAGGCCTTCAACGTAAATCAACAGTAAAGCTAACAGAGGTAAATGCCCTGTCTGATGACAAGCGTGTGCTGAAGCGTCTCGCTGGTGCTGGGAATAGAGAGCACAGCCCGAGCCCTGGTAATGGGCGCTCAGTCTGTGCCGAGAGTAACATTGGAGTCAAGTAAAGAGAGTCATTCGAGGGGAGAGAAAGGGGGTAGGGTGGGGTGGAGTGGAGTGTTATCTTACGTTTGAGCCAATTGATTGTAAAAAAGGGAACTCTGATCTTTGGTCACTTATGAAAGATCACAGACAAACCAGAGTTGGCCATAAAGCTGTTTTGTTGTTCTGTTTGAATATGGCCTCTAAGGAAAGGATCAGAGGTCAGAGAAGAAATGTCTTGGAATCTGTAGGTCTGAATAATGGAAATGTCAGGGAGAAGAGGGGAGATGATATGGTAAGGAGTTTTGAATAAGCCTGTATTTTAGTGATGACAATTACAGTATTTCAAGGGCAAAGACAAGGGGGAGACAGGATCTAAATGTGACTGGTGGATATAGGTTGCTGTGTTTCCCGATTTGTTGACTTGGACACGAGTTATAATACAGAAATATCTTGGATTTTTACACAATAGGAGGCCTTGGATAGTATTCCGACACTTTAAATTGAAATGTCTGAATGCGTTGGAGTGTAAGTATGAAGTTCTTAGCAAAGAGGTTTAAAGCTGTATTTGAGCAGAAGCATACTCCCTCATTAGTATTGACGTATACTAGCATAGAACAGTTCTGAAGAAAGGTCCAGACTTGAAATGACGTTGGGGTGGTGCAGCGGTAGAGTTGCTGCCTAACAGTGCCAGAGACCCGGGTTCAATCCTGATTATGGGTGCTTTCTGTACGGAGTTTGTTCATTCTCCCAGTGACCACGTAGGTTTTCTCTGGCTGCTGGGTTTCTTCCCACACTCCAAAGATGTACCAGTTTGTAGCTTAATTGACTTCAGTAAAATTGTAAATTGTCTCCAGTGTGTGGGATAAGTGCTAGTGTCCTGATCGGGGTGATCGCTAGTGTCCTAGCGGGGTGATCGCTAGTCAGCAGTGGGCCAAAGGGCCTGTTTCTGTGCTGTATCTCTAGTCTAAAGTATCCATGTTCTCCAAAGATACTGCCTGATCTGCTGAGTTACTCCAAAACTTTAACACCTTCTTTTGTAAAACCGCATCTGCTGTTCCTCGCACATAGAATAGAGCTGCTCTGGAACTGACCCTTTAGCCCACAATGTCCGAAAATGAGTTCTAAAATGATGTTGTTAAACTAATCACCTCTTCCTGCAAGTGATCCGCCTCCCTCCATTTCCTGCATATCCATGTGCCTATTTAAAAGCCTCTTAATTTCTTTAGTTTAGTTGAGAGATACAGCGCGGAAACAGGCCCTTTGGCCCACCGGGTCCACGCCAACCAGCGATCCCCGCACATTAACACTATCCTACACCCACTGGGGACAATTTTTACATTTAGCAAGCCAATTAACCTACAAACCTGTACATCTTTGGAGTGTGTGAAAAAAAACGTAGATCTCGGATAAAACCCACGCAGGTCACGGGGAGAACGCACAAACTCTGTACCGACAGCACCCGTAGTCGTGGTCGAACCCGGGTCTCCAGCAGTGCATTCGCTGTAAGGCAGCAACTCTACCGCTGTGCCAATAGTGCCCTGTTGGCCACTATTGTATCTGCCTCCATCACAGGCAGCATCAGTGGCAGAATTGAAAATGAACTGAGGAAAGCAAAATTGAGCTCCGATTAATAACGGAGGAAAAACTCCTCTTTGTATTGGAAATAAATACACACAAGCAGAAGAGAAATAAAAAGAGAGCATGTGCCATCTGTACAGTGCAAGTAAAAAGCTTATGAGTTAATGAATTGATGTCAATTGTCATGCAAATCAAAGAAAATAATCATCTAAGCCTAATGTTTGGCTGATGTCTCTTAACAGTTTTATTCTCATAATGGCTCTGACTTTCATTGGCACAACTTTGGTCCTCATATTGATAAACAGCAATAAAAGTTTCCAAGGGTGATGGAAAGACTGGAGGAAAGACTAGGTGCTGAGAGCTCTCTTATACCTGCATTAAGGAGGCATTTCAACACACTTGAGCAATTACAACACTTGTGAAGCCATGCGTCCCAAACATTATGGTGCCGTGATATGGGGGACTACGTATAAACACAGCTGTGATTTCTACATGGTGAAACCAAAGTGTATAAAAATACCCTTTAATAAAATCTGGCAATGTGCACTTTAACCACATGATTTTTTTCTATTACAAATCTAAAATTGTGGGGTGCAGAGGCAAATAAACAAATGATGGGTCTTTGTCCCAGACATTATGGAAGGCCCTGTAGATAGATGGATTCTGCTCAAATTTTCCATCTGTTCTGATGTGAGGACATGTTGGGGGATGGTTTCTGCAAATCTATTTTATGTCACTAAAACTTGCTAGGACTCAGAATCCCACAGTGCGTTGGAAGTGTTGGGGGGTGCGGTGGGGGGTGGTGGCCGGGGAGCAAGGAAGAAACCAATTTTTGTGCATTAATATATTTTCCCATGGATGTAATTATATAGACTATACATTTTAAATCAAAAAGGTTGTGGCTTGAGAAAAACAGTTTATAGATAACACAATCAAAATGAAAAACTAAAAGTTGAATCGATGTGGCTAAAATTATACAGATTAAAAAATGTGCTATCTTTGTTATTGTGAGTTAGTAAGAGGTTGCCCTTAACTATCAGTGTCCCTGTGCCTTTTGTTTTATTAAATGAAAGTACACAGAATTCTCATTCTGCTCCTGCCGTTTGTGTGTCTGGTTTCTCTTAATTAACTGCCTGCCTTGCAGAAGGCAGTCTGCTCATTTATTGCGTCTCTCTGTCACACACACACTCACACCCACTCACACTCACATACACACACACACACACACACACACTCACACAGGCACACACACACACTCACACACATAAGCCCAGGCACACACGCACACACACTCACACACACACACAAACACTCACACACACACACACGCTCCCACTCACACATACACTCACGCAGACACACCCACACCTGCACATGCGCACACACTCACACACGCAGGCACACACATGGGCACACACACGCACACTTTGCACATGCAATAGTAAAATGGCTTTTCCGTAGTAGCAGCATACATTGTGACTTCAGCCACCAAAGAGACTCCGAGGCAATGTTAACAGTTCATGTTGCTTGCAACCAGGTTTTATTTAATAATCTCTTGGGTCTTAAATAGGTGTTGTTTTGAGGTTTGTGGGCTTTTACTAATCTTGATCCTTGAATAAACATTTATTTCTCTCTTAGAAGAGATTTTGTTTGTCAAAAGAGACCGTAGCAGTAACTGGTTTACAGCAATTTTCACCTTATAAATGTGAATTTCTTACATGAGAAATGGTATAAAAATCAAAATGTTCCTCATCATTTGGCTTATTTAGTGCAGGGGACATTCTCTGTGGTTGCCATAACTACACCAAAATATCACCTAAGAGATGGAAAAGACATGTACATATATGTACTAGGCTGGACCAACCAACAGTAAACAAGAGGATGGGCAAAAAATAGACTGCTTGTCTTTTGTTATCTCAATGACTTTTGGTTGCTAGTGGTTACGAGAAAGATCATGAAAGACTCTTCAAACTGGGATACTATTTGTGCAGTAAAACCATACATTCGAATTCTTAGATTCAAGGTTAGTCATAAGTAATATTGTAATAGATAAGGCTGTAAATTATTTCCAAGGTAAGATAAGTCTTCAAAATAAATCATATGACATTTCCTTAGATTTTAGTTTCTTTATCTGTGAAAATTAAATTTCTAAAATCTGTTAAGTGAATACCAGTGGTTTGCTATCTAATACTGAAGGCAAAATCAAAAATTCAAACAAAAAAAACCCACAAGGACTATCCATGGCCACAAACCGGTCATCACAACATTGATATATATTTTTAAAAGTTTTTATCATATAAAGTTGGCACAGTGGTGGTGCAGTTGGCCACTGATCATTTCTGAACTTGGAATCATTTTAATTGCCGAAAAAGCCATCACATTAAAGATGGACAAATAAAGATGGGCAGGGGATAGATTAGGGTAAAAATCAGATAAAGCTGAGAACAGGGAGAAGCCAGAGTCTGCAGAGAGACAAAGCGTGATTAACAATAGCATGGATAAAGTTCTAAGGCATGTACTGTATAAAGCTAAAAGATAATGCCGTCAATGGGCACTCAACCCCATAAATCATTGGCAGTAAGCCTACATGAGTGGAATAAGGGGGTTACAACAGCTTATTCTTTCTGCACTTTGTTTCCCTCAAGTCAAATAATTGGGACTGAAAAGCTATATAGTTTAATTACTTATGGTGAGAGGATGGATCTCAGCGGGTGGATGTGTGAATTACCACTGAAGAATTCCGCTGAGCGGTGTTACAGTGGCTTTTTAATGCAATGGAGAAACACAGATGACGGGCGGCCTTAAGGTTTCAGATTTTCATGTTGAAGGGTTTGATGTTTTTTTTATTGCCTCTCTCAGGAGACATGGTGGCTATTTGTGGCAGGGGGAGCTGAGAGTCATGGCTTATATAAAGTTGTATCATGATTACCAGACAAAACAGGCTTGGATACTGATCATTAATTTCTGAAAACAAATACCAATTCCAAATGTCCTGTCAAATGGTATGTCTTGAGTTGGATCTGTTAACTACCCAATACTTTGAATCGTATCTACTACGCTTTCTATTTTATACTATCACAGCTATGTGTGATATTGCCTCTCGGAAGGAACTCGCAAAGTATTTAATTATCCTACCCTCTCCCCAAACATTTGTTGAGGTTTTATTCAAAATTAGGCAAGTTATCGTTGAGTAGATAATCTGCTACTCTGTGCTTAATTTAAGCTGTTTATTAGATGTTGAATTTCTTGAGTGTCCAGTAATTTAAATAATCTTAAGGGTTAAAATTTGTGAATTAGTCACATAAACATGATAATAATGGTCCAAACCATAACTCGCTGTTGTTTACTCTCTTCACAGGGGAGACTGCTGTCTGGCATGTCAGTTTAACTGAACCATAATTAATACTCTTGATAATAAAGCTCCATGTCAACTGCCCCTCAACAATTAATGTTAGCTGCTTAAGATGTCTTGCAGAGGCTGACAGTTTTCTCACAGGCAGCCCCTGATGGCTGCTCATGTGATAAGCCTTTGCGGCGGCATACATCAGCAATGGGAAGGCCCATGCTGCCAGAGTAATGTGGTTGGATTGTGCTCTTGGTAATCACAGGGCAGCCACAGGTAATAGGCATGGTTGACTTGCTGTGGTACTGGCTGGGTGCGTTGGAGCAGTCACCTAGCAACAGGCCAGCGTCTAGTTTCTGCACCGTATGTGTCCTTGACCTAATGAAGTTAAATAATCCTGTGACACTACAGTCAAATGTCTGCTGTGGGAGTATGACAGGAATTCCTCTTCAAGTGCCAGCGAGAATGCTAGTTAGAAAACAGCTGGCCACCTCCTTAATTTCCTTTCTGTGCCTTGGTTGTTTCTTGGCAGGGTGTCGCTTTGTGCTACCATTTTGAACAGCGGGATGTCCCAGCCTGAATATTATCTTCCTGATTTGACTGCACTACTCAGCGGACTCAATGTGCAGCATGAAGATTTTATCTTCATTCAGTAGAAAGATCAGCGAAAATGAATGAATGCTTGGTTGGATAAGCAGGTCGCAGGCCTGAAGGTGCTGCAAAGTCTCCGAGCTCTGATTTGTTACAGTTTTCAATCGGCCTGCACGCTGAAGTTTCTTCTTTTAATCGTCAATGGCATGCAGCCTTTTCAACACAAATTTTAGGCAGGACTAAAATATAAATATCGTATGAAGAAATATCGTATGAAAAATATGTATGAAGAAATGAGGATACTATATTAAAAGGTTTAGACAGCAGTATTATTTTAAATTGGCTTGAGTCCAAAAAATATTTGATCTCTCAGATTTTTTTGACGGTCTCAAGGAAGTCTTGTCTTCATTGTCTTTAATGAATGCACTAATCATTAGATTTCCGAAGCCTGTATATGGGACCACCTGAATCCAATCATTCGTCATGGGCTGAGGTGCACCCAAATCTATGATGCCTAATTTTTTTTTAAGGACAGCCTCGCATAATCTGTTTAATGCTTTTTGTGGTCTACTCCTTTTATATGAAACACAAGCTGTCAAGGGTATTAGCCTAAGGGGAACACAACACGTTCCCTTTCCTTGCCTTTAAAAGGAAATGTTAATATTACAAGAAGGGGTGTTGTTTTTAGTCTGTGCTTTGTATCCTCGGCCATAATGAGGTTCATGATCTTTAATATAGCTTGGAAACAATTTTACAAGTTGTTCATTTCAATGCTTTCAGGTGGAAAAGCTCTACCATCACGTTATATTTAAATCATTTGGTGATAATGTGTGAGCTAATGTGAGCACCAGCAAGAAACTACCTTCTCACTTAAGTTCATAAGTGATAGGAGCAGAATAAGGCCATTTGACCCATCAAGTCTACTCAGCCATTCAATCATGACTGATCTATCTTTCCCTCTCAACCCCATTCTCCTGCCTTCTCCCTATAACCCCTGACACCTGTAGTAATAAAGAATCTATCAATCTCTGCCTTAAAAATATCCATTGACTTGGGTTCCACAGCCTTCTATGGCAATGAATTCCACAGATTCACCACCCTCTGACTTAAGAAATTCCTCCTCATCTCTTTTGTAAAGGTATGTCCTTTTATTCTGAGGCTATGGCCTCTGGTCCTAGACTCTCTCACTGGTGGAAACATCCTCTCCACGTCCACTCTATCCAGGCACTTCACAAAAGGCCAGCAGATTTTGATGCTCAGGCACTTGTAACATGTCAAAGCATGGGTGGTCAACCTCAGACATTGGGAATACACAGAAGAGGGCAAAGCATGAAAGCTCAGGCCTGCTAGCACCATTCCTTTGCTGTACAGTGGTGCTGTTATTTATAAACCTGAGTCCTACTGTCAGGATTCAATTCAGATATTAGACATTTAAAGACTTTCCCAGGCCAGAACCTACCACATATTTCTGTACTGAGTTCGATGAGATGAGGTGAGAGAAAAAAAATCAGAGATGAAGTGAAATTGCTTCTGTTGATAATTATGATGAAGTTGGCAGTAAGTTTAGCAAATGTATTTCTCTCCATTTCAGCTTATTTATTATCTGTTTACAATATGCACATTGTTTTTCTTTTGTGATATATGTCAATGTGTCAGATACACGTTATAGTTATAATAACTAAAATCAAATGTTTCTAAATAAATAATGGTACTTTAAATATGTATGAATTTCTGATTCTCCAATCAAACATACTTTGCAATTTGGTGTTAGTTTTGTTTTTGTGCAGTTCTGGTTTGATGTCACTGATCTGCTACAGTATTTAGATTGGCTAAAATATTATTGCTAGTTACTTAGTTTAGTTTAGAGATACAACGCGGAAACAGGCCCTTCGGCCCACCGAGTCCACACCGACCAGCGATCCCCACACACTAACAATATCCTGCACACACTAGAAACAATTTACAATTTTACCAGGCCAATTAGCCTACAAACCTGGATGTCTTTGGAGTGTGGGAGGAAAGCGGGGCTCCTGGAGAAAACTCACGCAGGTCACGGGGAGAACGTACAAACTCCGTACAGACAGCGCCCATAGTCGGGATCGACTATGTCTCTGACGCTGTAAGGCAGCAACTCTACCACTGTGCCACCGTGCCACTTATGTGAGGAATGTAAGATCTCTGATTCTGCTAATTTAAAAGACTGGGTGCGTAATCTGTTTTAAATTGCAGAACAATAGCTGCACTCTCAAGTCTCGCTACACATTAAACATGGTTCAAGATTGTTAACGGTCTTGGACTGGTATCAATCCATTAATATTAAATGATCACCTTGCCAAAATAATGTCAGTTGTTAAAATAAATGAAAATGAATAAAAACTGTAGATTATAGAAATCTGAAACAAAAATTAAAAATGGTGTATCCATTCAGCAGATCAGGCAGCATCTATGGAGAGAGAAACAGGGTTAACATTTTAGGTTGAAGAAATGCGAAGAATTAAATGGATCTTTTAGTTATCGATAACTTGATTTCCTCCACCAGGAAATGTACCTAAGAGCACGAGGATTGTCCCACTTTTCATTCATGCTTCTTTTGGTGTTGGTACTACATGGATAATTGATCTGACTTCTCCACAGATATGGACTATCAAACTCACGCACCGTTTTCTGCTTTGACTTCAGTAGCCAGTTAATGAAAGGAAAATTTATAGCAGTTGAAGAGATACCAAGTGTTGTACGGATCACATTGGGGAAGTGCAAATGTCCTATGGAAATTAAATCAATTGTTGTCAAATCTTCTTCACAGTGATGTTATCGACACATTTTCTATGGATGTCAGCACCATCAGGTACTTTGTGAGGTGATATTTTATTTTGTTGTACAGATGCCCTAATGGATAGGATTCCTGCAAACTCTTGGGAGCAGGGTATCTTTGGTTTGTTTTGGAGGCTGTTCGCCTCACCATTCATTTGTGATGGCAAGATAAACTGTGGAGGTTGATATGCAGTGGCAGCAGATTGCATCCGAACTGACTTTACTGTGCTGTCTCGGTAAGACTTTCTCAATATTTACAACGACTGCTGGGATCTCGTGCTTGGTATGGCTGCCACAGTGGAAGGTTCAGACGAAACAATTGTAGTGGGATTTTGGACCCGCCAGCAATTTGGCAAGCCATGCCCATGACACTGCAACTCCCTCATTAGGATCTGGGTCTTATTCAGTTTAAAGTGAAAGACAATGGAGGGAGCTGCTTGATTACCTTCAGCATTTGCCAAGAGTTGGCCTGTCCATGCAAACATGAATGAACTGCAGCTATTGACTTCTTACGCTTTACTGTTTACTTGCCAAAACTAAAAAACATTCCGTGTTATGCGCATTGACTGGGACCAATTTCCCCTGGATGCCATCTGGCCGGTGGGGTCATCCGTGCCCAGTAAATCCAAGTTTGCATGAAAAGCATTTAGTGTTTGCCCTTGTTCTCACTTCAGAAGGAATTTTGTTTTTCCTTTTGTGCAATTTATTCTTGCTTCGAAAGGCTTAAAAATGAGAGCCTTGTTTCTGAAATAATGGCTTAGTGTGGGCTTACATTGTTGATCCTCTCAGTAGATGCAATATAATCTGCTTTGGTAATGTGAATTTTTAAACAATCACCTTCTTCGGAATTAAACCTTGGATGCTGATGCACAATGTGTGACCGGCCAAACTACAATGATAGGACTGAGATTGAGGGCGTGCAGCGTAGGTTTACTAGGTTAATTCCCGGAATGGCGGGGCTGTCATATGTTGAAAGACTGGAGCGACTAGGCTTGTATACACTGGAATTTAGAAGGATGAGAGGGGATCTTATCGAAACGTATAAGATTATTAAGGGGTTGGACACGTTAGAGGCAGGAAACATGTTCCCAATGTTGGGGGAGTCCAGAACCAGGGGCCACAGTTTAAGAATAAGGGGTAAGCCATTTAGAACAGAGATGAGGAAAAACTTTTTCAGTCAGAGAGTTGTGAATCTGTGGAATTCTCTGCCTCAGAAGGCAGTGGAGGCCAATTCTTTGAATACATTCAAGAGAGAGCTAGATAGAGCTCTTAAGGATAGCGGAGTCAGGGGGTATGGGGAGAAAGCAGGAATGGGGTACTGATTGAGAATGATCAGCCATGATCACATTGAATGGCGGTGCTGGCTCGAAGGGCCGAATGGCCTACTCCTGCACCTATTGTCTATTGTCTATTGAGAGTTGTTGGCTGGTATTGTATATCAGGGACACATAGGATCTGCTTGCGTCCGATGTGGGTTTGGCCTCCGTGGGTCTATCGCATCTGCATTCACCCAGTGCCCTTACTTTCCCTATGAGAGCTATATATGACTAAACAAGGTTCATTTTAAGATGTGTGTTTTTGGCGCTGGTGCACTGCACAGTTTCACAGGAAAGGTTGCACGAAGTAATCTCAGGGAATGATGCAGTGGGATGAAAGATTCCTCAGACCACTTCGATGGTTCTGTTCCTCTGATGTTCCTTTCCTGCTGTGTTCCAAAGCTGTAGAGCTGTAAAGCGTTTGTTTCCAGAGACAGCATCTATGTTACAACATTTACTGCAGGGTACTTCTAAAAAAGAAAATTACATCATAACTTTGCAGTAAAATAAATAAAAGCTACAAAGATACGGGGAACCACTTGTAGCATATGAGTAGGAGGGAACTGCAGATGCTGGTTTATACTGAAGATAGACACAAAATGCTGGAGTAACTCAGTGGGTCAGGCAGCATCGCTGGAGAAAAGGCATAGGTATCTCTAGCCGGGAGGCACGGTGACCCAGTGGTCGAGTTGCTGCCTTACAGCGCTTGCAGCGCCGGAGACCTGGGTTCGATACTGACCACGGGTGCTGTCTGTACAAAATTTATACGTTCTCCCCGTGACCGCTTGGGTTTTCTCTGAGATCTTCGGTTTCCTCCCACACTCCAAAGACGTACAGGTTTTGTAGGATAATTGGTTTGGTAGAAGTGTAAATTGTCCCTAGTGTGTGGAGGATAGTGTCAATGTGCAGGGATCGCTGGTCAGCACTGACTCGGTGGGCTCTAAGGACCTGTATCTCTAAACTAAACAATCTATTCCTTTTCTCCGGAGATGCTGCCTGACCCGCTGAGTTACTCCAGCATTTTGTGTCTTATCTTCCCTTGTATCATATCATCTGTGTTGTATTCTTCATGCATTTCAATGTAACAGTATGGTGGAATACTGATGAATCACTCACATGATGAATGATACTCACGTTCATTTGAAGGAGATGAAGAAGTCTGTGCCTGCATGCAGCAAGATCTGGACATCAGTCTGGCTGGGGCTGACGAGCAGCAAGCCACATTTGTGCCACGTGCAATGTCTGTATCCAACTTCCCCACTGGTCTAGCCCAGGGTTGGGGCTATTGATGGTCATGTAGAAGGTATTGCCTCCAGCTTAGTCCCTTGCTGTTTCTGGATGCTGAGACTTCTGCTGGGAAACGCAGGAACTCCTGAACTTACCACGGGGCTTACAGTACAAGATCCAGTTCAGAAAATGGACTAGTGATCTGCTTCATGATTAATTTTGATCGTTACCTCCATTCTGACCTCTGCCTGCTGATGTTAATTAAGGCACTGCAGTCTCTTATTCCTGTGTCAGCCTTGACACTGCATCGACCTTTAATGAACTGTAGATGCTGGTTTAAACCAAAGATAGACACAAAAAGCTGGAGTAACTCAGCGGGACAGGCAGCATCTCTGGAGAGAAGGAATGGGTGATGTTTCGGGTCGAGACCCTTCTTCAGACTGAAGATCCCACTGAGTTGCTCCAGCTTTTTGTGTCTATCTTTAGTGAACTGTGCATTGTGAGTGATCGGTGAGAAGGAAAGAGCAGCTCATTCCAACATTATAATTTCTACATCTGCACACACAGAAGCTGCTGTATTGCATTCAAAAACTTGGAGTCTTGGACAGTTTATCTCTATTTCCTCAGCCCCTTCACTCCATATCTCAACGACCAACTCCTTCCCCTCCACCCCCATCCCCACCCCCACCATTTAAATTACTAATCCCAATGGCACAATTCCTGCCTTTGCTAAATCAGCACAAACTAATGATCAACCCTTAGTCTTTCGCACACAGATTTTAATGAATAAACTGGCTGAGCCTTTGGGGAACTTCAGAAGTAGTTCAACATGAACAGTCGTTGAACAAAAGGCGCACTTATAAATGGACGGAAATGTAGATTTTAAGAATGTTTGACAGTGAACAGGAGCAAATGGTCTACCGTGTCCTTTGAAGGATGGTGGTGGGTAGAGGTGGAGGGGTTGATGGAGTGTTGGCACTGGCTACTGTCTCTTTCCCATTCCAATGTGTCAGGCATGAGAGAGCAAACAGCAGGAACTCCTGTTGATTGTTTGGGAAATAGCTGGAAGCCCTTTTTTAGAGTTATGTTAATAACACGTTCCACTTTTAGAAAGGGAGAACAGGGAGTTGATAATAACACGGTTAATCCAGCAGGGCAGACTTTCACAATTTAGCTTTTTCCTCGGGTTACAAGAGAGAACAAAAGAAAAACTTTAATTGCTTAATTGAAGTAAATTGACTGAAGAGAGGAGGAAAAGAAATTGCAGCTGTTCATTCATGAACTGCGAGTGCTTGGATTTGGGGATCTTTACAGTGGTCAGCTGAGTGCAAAAGCCCAGTTGCAACAAAGAAAAGCTCCTTCAGGAAGAGAGGTGCTTGTATGCTGGATGTGTGCACCTGTTTAATGAAGCTTCTTTTTTAACCCGTGAAGCATCAGAATTGGGCGTACCTAAACACGACCTGTGTTCAACCCCTGTTATGAAGGTTTGGATGTTACCTTGGTCCAGGTACTCACCCCAAATGTGTAGGAAGGATCTGCAGATGCTGCTTTACACCAAAGACAGACACAAAATGTTGGAGTAACTGAATGAGCCAGGCAGCAAAAAGAATAGGTGAGGTTTCGAATCAGAACCCTTCTTCAGACTGAAATTAGAGGTGGGCGAGATAAATTGGAGGCAAGAAAAGGCCAGAAAAAATCAAGGTCGTCAACAGA
The DNA here is from genome assembly GCF_053455715.1 of Rhinoraja longicauda. Lineage (NCBI taxonomy): Eukaryota > Metazoa > Chordata > Chondrichthyes > Rajiformes > Arhynchobatidae > Rhinoraja > Rhinoraja longicauda. The sequence continues at coordinate 79,114,057 of NC_135953.1, read as the reverse complement.
TGACCTCGGGACAGGTGAAGCCCATAATGGCCCACTGTTGGCTGGGGAAGGTGTGGTAACAATAGTGATACAAGGAAGCGACAATTGGAACTGGTAGGATGAATAGGGTGGGGGAGGGGAGGGAGTGCAGGTGTTACTTGGAATTAGATCAATTTTCACTCATATTTTGCTTGGGCACCTTACAACCCAATGGTATGAATGTTGATATCTTGCCTCCAGTTTATTGCCCCCTTCCCCTTTCCACCTCTAAGTCTGAAGAAGGGTTCTGACCCAAAACATCACTTATTATTTTTCTCCAAAGATGCTGCCTTTGTTCACTCCAAATATTTGACCTTTCCATCAGCATTAAACAGTCTGACTCGAATGGACCATCACTATACTGACGGGTGAGACTGCACCAGTAGGTTACAACACATCTTAAAAATCCAGGTTTAAGTGGCGAGGTCAGAATCAAACAATTATATCACTCTGGAGTGTTGTGGTTTCTGACGCTGTTGAGGGTTGGGTGTGAAAAGTGGCATGACCTTGATCTACTCACCAGAGATGTCTCAAAAACCCGAACTGTGAAAGGAAAAAGGAGAAAGAGTAAAAAAAACAGGGATTATGTCCAGCTCAGTGGTAAGTGGCAGATCGGCTGAAGTCTGAATGTTCAGTCCTGACGCCTATTGATTGGAGAGTGGATAAGCTTGGATAAAACTAGTAAAGTTGACTCTGGCCTGCCAAACGATCCTGACAACCTAAACTTAATGCAGCTTAATGTTGTTAAATAGTGCATTTAAAATCACTTAGGCAGAAATGACAGTGGCTATTAGGGCGTTTTATCTTTTTGACATACTAATAGACTCAACTGAAATCAACCCAAGTCTCCCATGATGTCAGAGCATAAGTAATGCCTTTTGATTGTAGGCTCTAGTTTGGTTGCATTGAGTGGAGGATTTAGGTAAAGTGAAGGTGAGGGAAGGACATTTGGCAGAGCAGGGGAGGACGACAGCATTGTCTGCGTGGGAGTAAGATTCAAAGGTAACAAGATGCACATGCATCACATCTATATCCTCTTTGTGGAAAAACTGCTGGCAATTGCACTCATTTTTCTTTTGTCCTTTTATTTTGTTGAGTGAGAAAAGTGGCCCCTTAGACACCTGTTCATTGCGTGTTGCCCCAGTCAGGTTGGGATTACCAGCGTTTGCCCCACCTGATTTCCAGTGAAAGTTGCCCTTCCATCAAAGCCCCTGTTCAGTTGTGCAGATGACAACCTGAGAGGGTTAAAACAAAGGTGGTCACTCTAGAATTACATTCTCCCACCCATACTTACTTATCCTGTCTATTATTGCTTCAGAACGTCATAACTTCACTTCACCGGCACAGGAATCCCTGCACACTATGGCTTGGCAACATAATAAGCAATTAAAAAATAATATGACACAGGTGCATGCTTGGAGGACAATGCCTTTTGTGTGGACTGAGAGAAAAGAGTTAAGAACTGCAAGCAGGAGATACTCAAGGACCTAAGAGTATGAAGTGCCAATTTAAATTGAATAGCTGTGTAAGCCTACCTTTCTCGGCGATGTATTGCTCGTAGCTTTTCATTGCTTTATTGTATTCCAGTGTCTTCAAATTCCTTTATACACCCCGACGGTAAAATGCAGAATAAGAAAATAAATCCATGCAATGGGTGGTGGGAGTCCACTTTTGAAGCAATTTAATAGACTTTACAGAAGGTGAGAGGAAGGTGACCTGTTTTGGTATCAAGCCATGCAGAACAGACAGGACCCAGGTTTAATCCAAGCACTCTCTCTAACTGTGCAAACTTAGTGTTCTAGCCTCACCCAATAAATCAAAACTAAAGCGGAAGTTGCTGCAAATCATTTATTTATCTGACTGCATAGTATGGCCATTCTGTTGTGGTAATTTCTTATAAATGCAGCAATTTTCAGGCAAGCGGTGGGATCTGTTTATTTGTTAAGCAATAGCCTCCAGGATCAGGGTCTGTCCAAACTGCTCCTGCAATTGTTAACATGAAACAGCGTCGGTCTCATTCACATATCTGCTCAGGAACACTTGCTACTTAGTCACATCCGGTGAAATACTCAAAATAATTATTTATTACATGCGGTTATTTTTACACGTCTTTTTCTGTTTTTCCATTGGTTTTCCCAAAGATCCAATAGGGATGTTATGAGAAAAGTAGAAGCAAAGAACTGAAGATGCTGGTTTACAAAAACAAAAGAGAAAGTGCTGGAGCAATTTGGCAAGGGGTGCCTGCATCTCTGAAGAGCATGGATAAGTGATGTTTTATGTCTGAGGCCTGCAATGTCACCTCTCTATGTTTTCGAGAGATGCTGCCTGACACGCCAAATTACTCCAGCATGTTGTGTCTTGTTATGATAACATTGCTCTATGACGTATTTCATTGTATTCCTACCTCTTTTTTTAATGAAGAAAAAAATCTGAAATGCACTGCCTTTATGTAAATGCAAATGGCATTCCAGTGCAGGGAGCACAGCTTCATTGGACATTGGAGTTTGCGCCATTGACACATAAATCTGATCAGAATGTGTAGGAAAGAACTGCAGATGCTGGTTTATACCAAAGATGAACACAAAATGCTGGAGTAACGCAGCGCGTCGGGCAGCATCTCTGGAGAAAAGGAATAGGTGACGTTTTGGGTTTGAACACTTCTTCACACCCTTTCCCAAGTCTTTATATCTGTTTGTGTATATATCTGTTCAACCTGGTATCCATGTCCAGGCTATGGTCTTGTTTTCAGTTTATGCAAAACTTGTATCCTTGAGGCAAACTCAAATAATAAGCACCTGTGCCTGTTATCCTTGCACAGATGCACTTTTTACCAAGCATCATTGATGCATTGTGGTGGTAGATAACCACAATTGTTTAAACAGTCACGCAAAAACCTCGCCTGTTAATGTCTTTAACCAGTTAGTGCAAAAATTGCTATTTTTCAAAAGCTTTCACACTCTGACTCATCGACTAGATACAAATAGGACAGGAAAGAAAGTCATTGAAATTCCTGACCGACAGTTCTCAGCCCAATCTTTTTCTCTTCTCTAAATCCTTGCCCTACCCTATACGATCCCTGTTCTTCACCAAAAGTGAATTGTCTGTATTATCTGATTAAAACCTACCATAAAACTGGCAGATGTGTTCCCAAACTAATTTAGGATTTAAGAACTTATCTACACAAGTTCTCAAAGCCTATCCCTTTAATCATGCTCTCTATAATATTTTACTATTTATTAACTTCAAGTAAAGGTTAGGAAAATATGTACAAACGTGATACAGATATGTGCGACTAGTGTTTTGAAATCATGTGAAATACTACCAAGCCTATTCTTCTTTGTTACACTGATGCAACTTCCACCACTATCCTTCCTAACCCCATCAAACAAAATGTAGATGCATAATTATCTGTTGGTAGAACAGGTTATCCAGCAGACTATATTCATGTCATGGGTTTTTTTTGGTAAGAATTTCCTCTTCCCCTTTAGTAACTGAGTTGAAGGAAGTAGCACTGGAAAGGGAAAGTGGTTCAGGCATACATCCAAAGTAGTTGTTTTACACCCATTCAATCAGCCTTCCCGAGGGAATTAATTCACTTTCCTCTGACCATCTGAGGGTCATTTATTGAATGCCTTGTGACTGTTATTGACGTGTCTGAACAGATGTCAATATGATCTTTGGCTTCTTTGATGTGTTCTTTGCTCAGCCTCTTGATTGTGGTGCGTAGCACCATATGGAGTGTGGTCAGGTCAGGCAGCAGTGGGAGGGTTTCTGCTTGGACTACTCCAGGGTTTCCCAATGATTCTTCTGACTCAGTGCTTCCATTGTGCATACGGATGACTTCGATGCCTGTATCTGTTCCATATAACAACTACAAAGCTAACTTTTAACAAGAGTCTCCATTAGTAATTTGATCTTATCAAGGTCTTGTTCCTAGGATACAGATTTTAGCGTGCATTCCTTCCTTTCAGCATCACCTCAACCTTTCTTTGATAAAATAAACCAGATTTTACCCTTCTGGTAACATTTTTCTATTACAATGGGTTTCACCCACTCCTGGGTCCATGGATGGGGCATTAAAAATAATTCCCCGATCTTTTTCAGGATGCATTCACTTTGATTTTTCGAGGAGTGTAAAATCACAGTGGCTGCTCCAAGGCTCCCAAATTTTTTCTTGCCAAATTCTGCTCAAATGGGTGCCGTCGGATCAATTTTGGAGATGTGAGTACTTCGGAGTTGAGTGGGTGTAGACTGGGAAAATATTCAGTAGAAATGAATGATTACTGTGAGCTGTATAAACACTGGCAAACACCGTGTTACATGGGATTGACTTGTACTTACAGCTGCTCATCTTCCATGATGGTAGTTTATTCCATAATTGCATTTAATTTTTGACACCACAGTGAAACAATTCAGAGGAAAATGCTTGAATTGTGATTTGATAAATGTAAAGTTAAGGGTACTGTGAGCGTTGCACCTAAATCATAATTTGCAAACACACTGCAGTTATGAACTCCCCTATCTTTTAGCACTCTACTTCAAATTAATATCTTATTCAATCTTCTTTTAACAAGGGTGTTTCTGATATAATTTTTATATCTCCTTCTCATCCTAAAGGACACAGACTTTTGATAGGAACTGCAAAGTGTCTTAATTCAAAATCCCGATGAACACAAGTTCTGGTCCTGACGCATGGCTTGGGAGGCAAGGATCCTCCTAAGAAATTTGATCCATTGTAGAGTTCAACAGTCACCAGAAGGGTTTGGTGTATCTGCTAAGCATCTCGTTCTTGTCTATTCAGAAGACTATTCTACTTCCAAGAGCATTGTGACTTGGTCTGAACCTTTCCCCCCCAACTGATATTAGCAAACTCACTTTTCTGATTATTATTGCTCTCTTTGTCTTGAGATTCAAGTCCATAGCTTCCTGAAAGTGGCAACACAAGTAGATAAAACCTACCATGAAGAGTGATAAAGAATGCATATGGTATGCTTGCTTTCATAGGTCAGGGCATTGAGTATAAATGTCATGTCATGATGTAGCTTTATGGGAATTTGGTTATGCACATTTGGAGTATTGTGTGCAGTTTTGGTTGCCCCATTATAGGACGGGTGTGGAGACTTTTGAAAGAGTGCAGAGGAGGTTTACCAGAATGATGCCTGAATTAGGGGGTATTTGCTACAGGGAGAAGTTTAGGAGACTTGGGTTGTTTTTTTCTGGAATTCAGAGGTTGCGGGGAGACCTGAGAGAAGTATATAAAATCAGGAGAGCCTTAGATAAGGTAGACAATCAGAATGGAAAAATCAAATACGAGAGGGCATAGCTTTAAGGTGAGAGAGGCAAAGTTTAAAGGCAATGTGCGGGGCAAGCTTTTTACACGGAGGGTGGTGAGTGCCTGGAACATGCTGCCGGGGGTGGTCATTGAGGCGGACACAATAGTGGCATTCAAGAGATTTTGGATAGGCATCTGGAAATGCAGGAAATGGTGGGATATGGATTCTGTGCAGGCAGTTTAGTGTTGGACTTGGCATCATGTTCGGCACAGATAATATGGGCCAAAGGGCCTGTTCTTGTGCTGTACTGCTCTATGTTCTATGATTTTCCAGTGTCTTTTGGGATCCCAGCCAACTGCAGGCTGTGCTGTATTAACTATACACAGGAGTTTGTTAAATTGAGAGGATCACCTTGTCTTCTATTAATTGTTTTGTAGCAAACAAAGAAAGAAGAGCCACAGAGACTGGCCACGTGAATGAATAATTTATTGGACGAACTTTGATTTGGCACAGATCATTCAAAATGAAACACTGGCAACACTTACAAATGGTAACCAAACAAAATGAGAATTGCAGCAATCATTACTTGAGTTTTCACCGGTGAACGGTTTCTGAGACTGACCTTATCAAGCACTAATTAAGTCCTATTCTATGTGAAAGGGTGATCATTCCATGTTGCTGTATTATGAGCACTGTGGGAAAGAAGCAAGGAATGACAACTGCTCAGGAATCATTTCAAACATAATTGACTTTGTTCTCAACTTTCATCATGTTTGTCAAAGGAGAATAAGGAGGTGCAACATTTTGGGTCAGGATCCTTGGTGTCCCAACCTGAAACATCAGTCTGAAGAAGGGTCTCGACCCGAAACGTCACCCATTCCTTCTCTCCCGAGATGCTGCCTGACCTGCTGAGTTACTCCAGCATTTTGTGAATAAATTGAAATATCATCTATCCATGTTCTCCAGGGCGACACAGTGGCGCAGCGGTGGAGTTGCTGCCGTACAGCGCCAGAGACCCGGCTTCAATCCTGACCACGGGCGCTGTCTTTATGGAGTTTGTACGTTCTCCTTGTGACCGCATGGGTTTTCTCTGGGTACTTCGTTTTTCTCCCACACTCCAATGACGTGCACGTTTGGAGGTTAATTGGCTCATTGGCTTTGGTAAAATTAGTAAATTTCCCTAGTGTGTAGGATAGTCTTGGTATGCAGGGGTGATAGCTGGTGGGCAAAAGAGCCTGTTTCCACGCTATATCTCTAAAGTCTAAAGGTGTTGCCTTACCCACTGAGATACACTAAGCCAGCATCTGCATTTCCTTGAGTCTTCATTGTTCAATTGTTACTGGACTACCAGTACTACCAGTAACAGTGCGGCTCTACAGGAGAAGTAGTTGACAGCGAGATTTGCTAGTGGGAGTGATTGCTGCTGATTGCAGCAGGCGAGGTGAGGGTGAGGGGTGAGGGGTGTTGGGTTGCAGCCGACCCCAGCGCAAGATTAATGCTGCAGTTCTAAGGTGCAAAGCCACCTCAGCGGAGAATGATGAAAGGGTAGTGCAGCGGGGCAGAGCCCAGTCGGCAGAGCAGTCACCTAGACGAGGGGAAACTAATGGTGAACACCTGTAGGGTCAGCAGAGAGGCTGCCCAGGTGCGCTCGTGGTGACTGACCTGACAAACGGTGTTAAGCTGGCTGCCGAAATTACCAGCAACCCTGTCGACTTCTGGTAAATTTATGATTTTATTCTGTTTGAAAATGGCTGAAGGAGTCTCATCATTCAGCACTTCAATCCCAAGTGGTCAGTTGTTCGGTGACCTGAGCGACGGGTGTGATCTCCGCAGTTAATAAAGCAGTACGGGGCATGAACCCCCAGGTGGTGTTGGGTGTGATCTGGAAGGAATTTTGCAGGTGGATAGTTCAAGTATTCCCATCTGTTGGAGCACCACGACCAGCAGGGCAATCTTCTCTCAGCTAGCAGGCCGAGTGAGCACTTTGTAGATGCGGTCAGGACCTTGAGGCTAAGTGCACCTTGGCACTTACAAAGCAGTTACCATGCGTTTGCGTCGTCGCTGATGGCTAATGGAGGCCACACAGATTTAGGGGCGACACAGTGTCGCAGCAGTAGACTTGCTGCCTTGCGGTGCCAGTGTGGAAGGGCAGGGGGACCTGCTGCCATGTGCAGCGGCAGGCTGTAGATAGGACTTTTCGGTGCTTTGTAACTTTGTCGGCGCCAACACATGGTGACACTTGTGTACTGCTTAGGTTGTATGCAAAACAAAGCATTTCACAGTACCTACATACCCTAGGTACATGTAACAATTATGTTTTATTAGTTCATTTATTCACCCGTGTTCAATCCTGACTACGGGTGCCGTCTGTACGGAATTCCTATGCTCTCCCTGTGACCACATGGGTTTCCTCTGGGTGCTCCGGTTTCCTCCTGCACTCCAAAAACGTGTAGGATTTCTAGGTTAATTGTCTTCTGTAAATTGTCCCTAGTGGAAACCACAAAACTAGTATACAGGATGATCGCTGGTCGGCACGGTCTCGGTGGGCTGAGGGGGTCTGTTTCCATGATGTATCTCAATAGACAATAGACATTAGGTGCAGGAGTAGGCCATTCGGCCCTTCGAGCCAGCACCGCCATTCAATGTGATCACTGCTGATCATCCCCAATCAGTACCCCGTTCCTGCCCTCTCCCCGTACCCCTGACTCCGCTATCATTAAGAGCTCTATCTAACTCTCTCTTGAAAGCTTCTAGAGAATTGGCCACTGCCTTCTGAGGCAGAGAAACTAAACTAAACAAGGAAGAAGGGTCTCGAACCGAAACGTCACCCATTCTTTCTCTCCAGAGATGTTGCCTGTCCCGGTAAGTTACTCCAGCATTTTGTGTCTATCTTTGGTTTAAACCAGCATCTGCAGTTCCTTCCTAAACAAATACTGTACCCACATCAAGCATCAGTGCATTGGTTAAAGTTATAGTTCCCCAAAATGTATTTGTGACATGAGACTGAGGCAAGGTAGCTTTAAAACGAGGGCAAGATTACCCGACTCCTATTTTTCCTTCCTTCCTTCCTTGTTCTGAGGAGTTGGTTTAAATTGGGGAATAGTGGATTCTTGAATACAACCATTTCATCCGATAAATAACAGAAACCAACAATTTTTTCGGAAGGCTTTGAAATTTGGAGTGACACTGATCTACATTGAAAACCAGTTTAGGTTCCTCCACATATTAAGCAATTATGCACAACCTGGGCATTTCTGAAGGTAAGGAATGGCACTGTGGTAACAATGATGGCGAAAGCTGGTGACGGGCTGTGATTTGACCCAGTGCATCCTCAATCGATCCTGTGAGACTGCAGCTGCAATAATAGATTATGTTCTGGATCTAAAGAAGGCCACATCAGGGCAGGAAACAAAAATAATGAATTCCTTTACATGCTACCACTTCCATCTTTTGAAAGGACCCTGCAATTTGTTTTGGAGCTATTGTTCATTGACTTCATCTGGGCTTGACATGTGTCCTCTTGGAATGAAAGATTGCCATTTCAGCCTCTGTGGCACTTTATATGTTAATATACTTTTGAGAAGACAAACAAAATGCTGAAATAAAGACACAAATGTTGTGAGTTGATAATACCTTGTAACTGATTTTTTTTTTCCTAAATGGAGTTTTGTTATTCAGACTCCAAAAAACATTGTCTCCTTTGGGGCCTACATAATGAAAGTAAGCCTCTCAAGTGTGGTAGAGCAAATAAAAGTTGTCTCAATAGGAAAACGTATTTCTTCCATCTTAGAAAAAGATGTAATGAAAGTAAGTCTCAAAAAGGTTCTCTCAATGGGAAAACAGATTTCCGCACTTACGGAAAAAAAGATATTCAAAGCCTATTTCTCCAGTTTGGTTAATTGACTTTTTTTTAAAAAGTCGTTAAACGTTCAGTCTTCTCCTTTCAATTTATTTTTTCGTCTGAAGTAACCGTCCTATTAGCGGCCGGCCGGCCTTTAGGTTGGAGTGGTGGTGCAGTCTCTGGCTATTATAGTAAGCTCCATATCCTGCGTGGATGTGTCGGGCGGGAACTGACTGGATTAGCATGGTTAAGTCTGTATACAGCTGGGTTCCTCTAATAGCTGAGAACGTCGCAGAGAGAATAAAAGAGAAACTCCGGCAATGAATGAAAACCTGAAAGGAGTATAACTTGTAGAAATTCGGTTCCACTTTCAAAGCCTTTCCCTTTTAAAAATGCTTGCAGTTTTCCCACCGCTATTATAAATAAGTGAAGGGCTGCAAAAGCTGAAATCGTGAAATTACATCATTTTTAAGGTCTTGCTGCTGATGTATTACAAGAGAAATCAAGATGCATTTTAGCTGTAATTGGGCAGTGAAGCCCCTTTCTTGCCCCTCCATTCTCAACAAACTCCACTGGTTTGGAATTGGGGTAGGGTGTTTGGGAGGGCAGAAACGTAGGGCTTGGGGCATAAAGTTTTAAAAAAGGCATAAAGTTTAAAGCCCGTTTCTCAAAGGCAAACAGCTTCTAGCCACACAGTGTCATTTCTGGACTTGGTCACGAGCTTGTAAAAACTTTATGGATCACTTGAAAGCAAGCTGGTGGCTGTGCTGCAGTGTTGATATATGAAGTAATTTCAAACTAAATCTCTAAGAGACTGGCAACGGCAAGAGATTTCACACCCAAAATTCTCGCCAAGTGACATAATTTGTCAAAATACCATTGGTGCATTAGTTGAAGCAAAGCATCAGGGAATTAATCAGAGATCCAGAGGAACGGATTGATGTAGGAGTTGAGAGAACAGCGTTTAATCAAACATTCGAATGTCATAAGCAATTTAATATTTTACAGTCATGTAACCGTAAATTATAGAGTGCCATGTTTTGAGTTGGATTTTCATCTTTTTATGTCATTTTGTAAAAGCAGACTTTTCAAACATAAAATGCACACTGCAAGGGCACTGAATATTACGATATAGACATGTTAAAACTGTACTTCCTCATGTCACAGCAACATGCAACTGCTAAATAAACAGAGTTACAGTCTGAAGAGCCAGAGGTTCCAGTTTCTGGTCAGCCCTTCACTAAAATGCTCCAGTGTGATTTACAACCTGCGATCAACACTGAGATGAAAAACCTTGACATTGAGGTGAAGCCACACTTTTGCTTTGATAAATCGTGAATAGGCGACCTGCAGTTAATAGTTTTGCTCCCTCTATTTACTTCACCCTACAATACCATTGGATTGCTGCACCCGGTCTGTGCGCCATTCACCTCCACTAAAAGTGGGCTCCTCTGGGCAAGAGTTGGGTGGGGGGGAATGGTGCGGAGAGGGAATGAGCCAATGGCTGTGGTTCCCCATTAAAATAGATTTTGTTTTATTACTCGGGCAGTGGGGAGCATTTCGATAGTACGTGACGGTATAAAATGTGCGATACCAATACATTTATTCCATCTCTCGCAAATCCGCTTTGAAGTCGACGAAAATGCAAATCAAGAAGATGTAAAATGGGCTGGCATCTGGCTACTGCTCAGCTTACACTTTGGTACAAGTAAAAGTATTGTGAGGCCATTAAACAGAATGACCTCCCAAAGCTTCCTTGAAGCCCTGCAAACACTTAGCACGTGGCTGAGAGAAATCTCTCTGTTAAGTTACTGTTAAGTTGCTGCACATTTAATTCCAGCCCACGGGCAGCCCTTTGCTACTGTGATCGGGGTGGTTTCTACAAACATAAAAGTTCTTAAGTGAAATGGTGGGATTTTAAATTGCCAGTGCTCTGGTACAAACCAAAATGTTTGGACTGGAAGGTGAAAGGGGTTGATGCAATCACACAGCACTTAGACCTCCAGAAACTGCGAGAGTCTCGACCGTGAGCCAGAAGTAAATTGTGGCAAACCATTTTAATGACCAAAGTGACTGCATTCACTAATTTCTTGCTAAGCATTAGTTAATTTGGTTCTTTTGTTCTGCCCCAAAGCCATCCTGGAGCAGCAGAGAACTGCCACTGAAGTTCCAAAACATTTCCTGAAACCTTTGACTCGTGAAATGACCTCAGAATCGTGTGGTATTTACAGCATGGAGGTGGCCCGGCGTGTGTATGTGCTGGGCATGCCATGGCATTGCCCTCTTGCTGTAACCTCTTCCTGTCCAAGAATGGAGCTGAGGGCCCTACAGGCAAGGTGGGATGTAGCAGGAAAGAGAGGAGGTGCAACAGTAACAATTTAGAGTGCCCTCATAGTAGTAATCCGACACCTGGCCACATTAAGGAATCAAAAGCTTGATTAATGAGGTAAATTCTAAGCCAACATTTAACAGAGAAAAGGAAAACAGTCTTGGGGGGAGGGGTGTTGCGGGGGACAGTGAGGGAGTTAGGGCGTTTCGGGTAGATTAAGCTGTTTGTGGAGAAACAATTAAGATTGGATCTATAAAACGACACAAGTAGATAGAGTGGTAAAGAAGGCATATGGTATGTTTGCCTTCATTCGTCGAGCCTTTGAGTTTTGGAGTCAGGAAGTCATGATGCAGCTTTATCTCATCCCAATCGTCTCAATAAAGGAAGGATTTGGAGGCTTTTGAAAGGGTGATTAGCTGGCTTACCACAACGATGTCTGGGTTATAAAGTATTGGGTACAAGGAGAGGTTGGAGAGACTTGGATTGTTTTCGCTGAAACACCAGGGGTTGCGGGTAGACCTGATAGAATTAGATGGAATTATGAGAGGCATAGATGGGGTAGACTATCACAACCTTTTTCCCAGAGTGGAAATCTCTTCACATACATCCATGTCAGTATATCCTCAGCGCCTTTCTCTTGTGCGCATCTGTCCATCTTCCATCAGGCTATTTGCCTCAAATTTCTCGTGTGGTGGCAACTTCCACATGCAATGATACTTTATTGTCACATGTACCTAGGTACAGTGAAATGCTTTGTCGTGCATACAACCAGGTAAAATCATATAGCAGACCTCACCTCGGCAGAACACATGTGTTGCCACAGTTCTGTCGCTGACAAAGTTACAAAAGTTCACTGAACAGTTCACTGTCTTCCGCCTGCCGCTGTACGTGACAACCACCCTTTGAGTCGAATATTGGGTTGCCCATGAGTACAATGAGTGATAACCTTTAGATAATTGAGGGAATCAAAGTGTAACATGGTTAGTGTAGGAAAGTGATCTTGAGGTAAACAGAGCATAGATGGTACAGATGATCTGAAGGAGGGTCTCGACCCGAAACGTTACCCATTCCTTCTCTCCAGAGATGCTGCCTGTCCCGCTGAGTTACTCCAGCATTTTGCGTCTAACTTCGAATTAAACCAGCATCTGCAGTTATTTCCTTCACATAAATGGCACAGCACATGAACAGGCTCTTCAGCCCACAATGTCCGTTCCAAACAAGATGCCAGGTTAAATTAATCTCCTCTGTCTGCACATGCTCCATATTCCTCCATTCCCTGCATATCCAGGTGTCTTCCTAAAAGACTCATAAATGCCGCTATCACATCTGGCTCCACTTCTACCCCTGGCACTGCATTCCAGGAGCCCATTACCTTTTATGTTAAAAAAATTGTCCCACATATTTCCTTTACTTTTGCTCCCTCAACTTAAAGCTATGCCCTCTAGTCTTTGACATTTCCACCTTAGGATAAAGGTTCTGACCGTCTCCCCGATCTATGCCTCTCATAACTTTATATACTTCTATCAGGCCTTCCCTCAACCTCCGACATTCCAGAGAGAACTAGTCCAAGATTGTCCAATCTCCTTTTAATTAATGCCATCTAATCCAGGCATCATTCTCGGTTTTTTTAAAAAGCACCAAGATCTTATTGAAGACCAACCACAATCTTATTGAATTGTAGAGCAGTCACAAGTGGTTAAATGGCTTACTCTCCATTTTCTTACATTCTTGAGAAACAAGCCTGAGGCTAATTCACATTATCTGATAGTTAGAATGCCACCATTCTAGTAGCAGCTAACATGCCTTAACATCTGACACTCTTGCAGTCACACGGCAGCACGTCTATTTCCACAGGAACTTTTATCTTTGCGACAAAATATTACCCGACATACAGCGTAAGAATAATTCTCTCAGTTTCCATTGAGCATCAGGGTAGATTTTCAATCAGCATTGGCCCAGATTTATCTGGTTTGTGCAATATAATGCCCTGTAAGCAGCAGCAATCACACATTGCTTCTCGAGACATAATGTCGTTACTGAAATCATCAGTAGATTGTAACCAATCTTGGACGGGTGATCCAGTTCTGGAGAAGATCGCAGCGGAGAGAGCTGAAGAACGGAATGGGCTGTCATATTTTGAGGCACAGTCCCCTGCCCTTTGAGCATTTGGCTCTAAAAATAATCCCAAAGGTTCTGCTGGAATCCTGCACTCGAGCCGTAGCTGCCAGAGTCTGCACAAGCTGGTAGGTAATGCATTGTCGGGACTTTGATCACAAATGTTTTGAGTGAAGGGTCCCCTTTGAAACACTTCACATCAGCTCTCTAATCGAACCAAGTGTTTTGAGCCCCAACTGGTTTCCTGAATCCATTGACTTAACGTGTGAACATTTCATGTTAGGTAATTGCATAGGGATTGCCCATCTGGCTACTTATTTTTAGCGGTGAGTAATGGATATAGTGGATGCAGTCTTCTACAGTGGCTAGCCTTCCTAAAATAAAAAGCCATAAGAAATGCAACACTCATTAACTCAGCTCATTTAGAGCTGCCACTTGTGGGACTGGCTCTTAACCCTTTGAACCACAGGATTTATTAATCAGGAAGACTAATGCATGTTCAGAATTCTATAGATAACCACAAAAAGCTGGAGTAACTAATGCATGTTCAGAATACGATAGATAACCACAAAAAGCGGGTCAGGCAGTATCTTTGGAGAAAAGGAATAGATGACCTTTTGGGTTGAGACCCTTCTTCAGAATACTATATTCTAGTTCGTTAACTGGCATTAATACTCTGTGAGTTGCTAAATTGGAATTCAAAGACAATGAAACTAAAAATCCAAGCCAGAATAAAATGAAAGGGGAAAGAATCGAATATCAGTGAGAGATTGATCAGGAGTGAGTAATAGACTTTGGTGTGGTTCTAATTTCACCTGTATTCTTCTGGAGAGTTTTGCTAAATACCAACGCTTAGTAAATAAAACAGAGAACTGTGTCAATTCCTATATAGTGCTTTGGAGTCAAACCCCTCTGGGCCTACTCTTGGCTTGACACTATCTGAGTTAAAACAAGATGTCCAGCGAAAATGGCCTGCACACATATGGCAATGAGAACCTGATGCCCAAATCTCACTGTGAAATTGGATTACATTACGGCAGGTTCACGACTCAAAACAGGATCTGTCCATTCAAATTTATGCCATGTACTCTAAATATTATAGTAGAGATCCCCTCCTGTTCGTCAGTGAAGTATAGAATTCCACCTTTTTCTTTAAGTTAAAATCATGTTTAAAAATTACTCCTTTTAATAACCTTTTTGTTTTCTATCCAAATGCCTTCTAATATGATTCAACATTAATCTTTTTAATATAGATTCTGAGAAGCACTTTGGCATGTTTTTTCAAAAATATATGAAAGGTGTGTATATGCATGTTGTAATTGTAGAACACAAATTGTTGGAGTAACTCAGCAGGTCAGGCAGCATCTCTGGATGATATGATCAGTGATGTTTCGGGTTGGGACCCTTCTTCAGGCTCTGAGCACAGCACACCGGAGACGGAGACACATAGTAAGCCTGATTTGCTCACAATGCATCTGCAAGTTGTTATTGCCTTAGAGACATTTGGCGAGTCAAACATTTTATAGCTGCAAGTTTGCAGTTTGCTTCATCAGCTTTTAACAATGTTGATGATGGAAGTGACAGTATTCAGCCACCATGCAATGAGAGCAATGAATATTTAGATTTGCTCATTGACTCTGAAACCCAGAACTTTCGAAGAGTCAAACAGCTACAAAGTCTGTTGAATAACTCTGTACACTGTTGCTTAATACTTATCTGAAAGACAGTGCATTGGTTGTTTGAATGGATCACCCGATGTTCAATGGGGCTCAGTGAATTGGATTTTTAATATTTTGTCGATACTGCTAGCTGACACTGTGGCTTCCTGGCTACGAGTTATAGTGGTGTGAGTTCACATCTTTATGTGCCATAAGCTTAAGAAGATTTTTGTTTAAACACTGAAAATTAAACTTTACAACACAACTCATTTGGGTGAAGGAGCTGAGAGCCAATAGTTGCTGGCTCACTTCACACACATCTGGATAATAGCTAATGTGAAATGGCCCTGTTAAAACATCTGAAGGACAGCACTCCTCCCCGGCTCAAATCAAACAAACAATGGTGACAAACCTAAAAAGAAAGCCAGAACATGGGGAGGGGCAGCGGAGACTGGAATTTGGGCTAGTGGACAGTAAATAATGTGCCCTACATAAAGGTAAACTATTGAGCTGCTAGGAACCTCCCCCACTTCCCCATACTAGTTCCCATCCTCAGCACTGCTATTCCTCATCCTCCTCCTGGTTCTCGCTGGTGTTCAATTCTTCTCTTTCAATCAAGTCCCCCTTTCTCCTTGTGCCTGCTTGCATAGTCAGTTTTAAGAAAATATTTATCATGTTGATGACGATTGCTGCCGGTGATTAAATCAACAGCTGTCAACCATACCTAGACACAACCTAGCAGATGTCAATGGGATGAGATCTGAAGTAGGCATCCTTTTTGATTTTTGTCTCTTCATTCCTGTAACTGGTTCTCAAAGGTCTAATGCAGGATTTCACCTACAATACAATATGGTAGTAGCAATTCTTCTGCTGTGCCACTGTGCCAGTTGAAGATGTTGGTGAAGACTGTGGCTAGTTGCCAGCAGGAGATGGGGGGGGGGGGTGAGAGGAGGGTAGAGGAGGGGGGGGGGGGGGGGGTGGGGGGGGGGGACCATGCCTAGATGGAGCTTAGTTTGCCTGATCAAAATGGATGTAAAAGGTATAGATGAGCTGGTATAGTCAAGTCAAGTCAAGTCAATTTATTTGTATAGCACATTTAAAAACAACCCACGTTGACCAAAGTGCTGCACATCTGACTAGGAAAAAAAGAAACATACAGTGGCAGGCAGCCAAACACAACGGCGCGGCCATCTTGAACAAAATGTTAATTCAATCACCCACAGTCCAACAATAAAAGCACTAAACAGGCACCCAAATTACCCAACCCCAAAAACCCCCCAAAACACAGTCCAACAATAGAAGCATTAAATAGGCATTCAAATCACACACCCTAAAACCCCCAAAAACACAGTCCAACAATAAAAACATCAAACAGGCACTCAAACCACCCAACCCCCAAAAAAACACACAAAAAAGAAACATCCATCAAAGAAACATCCATCACAGTGAGTCTCCTCCAGTCCTCTCCTCACTGTGATGGAAGGCCACAATGTCTTTCCCTTCTCCCGCTGTCCTCGCCCGCAGCCAGGTTGTTGTGGTTGCAGGCCGCACCGGACGGTCCACAGCGGGCCAAGCCCAAGGCGCGTCGCGTCGCAGCCACTCCCGCAGCCTTCGAAGACGGCCGGCTCCGCCGATGATAAGTCCGATCCGGGGCGGGCGAACACGCTGTCGCTGTCGCTGCCGCTGTTGTTGCACGTCGGGGCGGTCGTGGCTCCCGACATTGAAGCCCCCGCCCAGCAGAGAAATATCCCGCGGCCATCTTAGGCCGCGCCGGACGGTGAAATGTCCGCGCCCCAAGCCCCGCGATTCGGGGCGGGCGAACACGCTGCCGCTGCCGGAGTTCCCGATGTCGGCATCCACGCGGCCCGAGCCTAAGGCGAGTCGCAGCCGCACCCACAGCCTCCGAAGACGGCCGGCTCCGGTGGTGGTAAGTCCGATCCGCGGGCTCTGCGAACCAGAGCCCTGGAGGCCGACAGCTCCAGGAGTTGGGCCGATGGTAGGCCGCAGCAGGAACGGAGACACGGCCCAGAAAACAAAGGTCGGGTCTCCGTTCTGAAGGGACACATATTTATAGTGTTACAGTTTCCCCCTCCCCCCCACATACACACATAGTACACAAACACAAAAACACCACATCACAACTACAATTAAGACCAAAAAAAACAACAAAAACACAAAGACAAATGGACCGCAGGTGAGCGGCAGCTGCTAGGGCAGTGCCGCCATTTTGTTGAGTATAGATGAGCTGGATGTCACCCGTACTCGAGTTTGTAGACGGTGATTGCATTCAGACCTTGCCATGATTGTCCAGCATCAACTTGATTAATTTCAGCCACCAGCGTGTGTCAGAAGTTTTGTGGTGGCCCTGACTGCCTTGGGAAGACCATACCTGGCCACCTTGTATAGTGCAGGATTACCCTTCTCGAAAGCCTTGGATCTAGACTTCAGCAGAGAGCAAACCTCCCTGTTCACTCAAAAGTTTCTGGCTGGGATAGATTCCAATTGTCTTTGTCAGTTTGACAGTTGTCAGTGCTTGTCTTCATGGAAAGTGGAAGAGACAAGATCTATAATTGACCAAAACTGGAGGAAGGTGGATGTGCCGTGCCATTTTAATGCCACTTTGACTTTAGACTTTAGAGGTACAGTGCGGAAACAGGCCCTTCGGCCCACCGAGTCTGCGCCGGCCAGCGATCATTCCATACACTATCACTATCCTACACATCAGGGACAATGTACAATTTTACCAAAGCCAATTAACCTACAAACCCGTACATCTTTGGAGTGTTGAAGGAGACCGGTGCACCCGGAGGATGCTTATGCAATGGTCACAGGGTGAATGTACAAACTCTTTACTGAGAGCACCCATAGTCAGATTCAAACCCAGGTCTCTGGCGCTGTAAGGCAGCAACCCTACCGCTGCACCACTGTGCTGCCCTAGATTTGCCATCAGACTTGAAAGTTGTGGCACTGAAGGAAAATCTACAAGTTTCTGGATATGTCATGAAGAATCATGATTGCACTCACACTGTGGATGTCTAATTCTAATTGATTATTGAGGTTGGAGTGGTGATGAAATCCTTGCTGCGCACAGTGAGATGTAACCACAGATGAAAAACCCCCCTCTCCAAGCAGGACAATGCCAAGCCGCACCATCATCTCCCGCACATGGATGGATGCCAGTACCTAGGACCTAGTGGTGATGCAGCAGTTTAGGATATTTGACTGAAACATATTTGATGTGCTCGAAGTGACTGAATTATTCACGATCAATATTGCACAAAGCAGTATATTATGCAGAGTGACAATAATTAATTTGATCAATAACATGGCTGCAAATTCTGGGAATTGAAACCACGTGATTCTGCACATCGCTGATCAATAATTCACTCAATCTCTCTTCAGAATGATCTGATATGATGAATAAACCTTGGCAAAGTCACATATATATATATAAAACAAGTGAAAATATAAAATAATGAACTGAACCGATGAACGAATGTTGCAAGGTGGTTGTGTCATAGAACATAGAACAGTCTGGAATAAATCTGAAGAGGGGTTCCAACCTGAAAAGTTACCTGTTCCTTTTCTCCAGAGATGCTGCCTGACCTGCTGAGTTGCTCCAGCATTTTGTGTCTATCTTTGATATAAACCAGAATCTGTAGTTCGTTCCTACGCATAGAACAAGACAGCACAGGAACAGGCCCTTTGGCACACAATATCTATGCTCACAGATTGGAAAAAATTAGTAATTGTGACATCCATGAAGTATGCAAGATGAAATACTTTTCATACTAGAATCTGTACAACTCAGGAATGTGGGTCTAAAACATTTGCGTCAAACATGTTAAACTGATTTCCTATTCCTACCCCTCTATTCCCTGCACTTCCATTTGTCCTTCTAAAAGCCTATTAAACAACACTATCATAATAATTGTGCAATGTTATATTATTTCAGAAAAAAGCAACTATTTTAAAAAGAAGGATGATATTATTCAGCCCCAATCTCAAATTCAGCCGACCTATAAACCCTTTGAACCTATCTTCTGAGTTTGGAAGAAACCTATCACTGATTAATGTCTGTGTTGACAGAGTACGTTGAAAATAACAATGACAAGATTATCTCTTCTCTCCTTCGGAGTGAAGTAATACAAAACCCATCTGGTACCTTTCACAAAGCTCAGCACCTCTCACTGACAATGTCAAGGTGGGCTATGGCCTTTGAAATTCTCTGACAATCCAGATTTCAACCTTGTGAATGCTTCCATTTTATTATAATGTTCAATTGCTTAAAGGGCACGACAGGTGTGCAGGGTTTATAATAGCATTACATTTGAAGCAGTTTGATTTATCTCTAATTGTGGCTAGCTTCATTCATTCCTGTCATGCTACAATTTGGTTAAAGGCATTGCAGCAAATCTTTTCACCTGTTCAATGAGATGCTTTCAGCACTTGGGTGGGACTTTGAGCTGCCGGAACAAAACGGTGAGCTAACGGAGACGCAAGGGGAGCTGCAGATGCTATTTTACAACACAGGATACAAATTGCGTCGAAAGGAACTGCAAATGCTGCTTTACAACATAGGACACAAAGTGCTGGAGTAACTCATGGGGTAGGCAGCATCTCCGGAGGACACAAATAGATAGTGTATTCGGTGAGGCCTCTTCTCTGATCGAATTTGTTTAAGGAAATGGTTTGAATGAACAGTCTGTTAAATGGATTTTCATTTGAGTTTAGACAAATAACTTAATGGCAGAGCTGAAGTCATTTTGTATTTCTGGGTAATTTCAGTTCCTTGGGGAAGATTTGTGTTTGTTAAAAGGATGTGGGTGAATTTGTATGTGGAAGAAAGAAATTGTGTTTTTCAAAGAAACCTCTTTTTAAAAATCATTATCTTTATGAAAAGAAATACTTGTATTCATATGCAAGTCGTTCACTGCCCTGGGGCAGTTCAAAGTGTTTTTTTGCAGGCCAGTGAAGTCCTTTTGAAGAGCCATCACTACTTTGAACCTGTGCAGGAAGGAACTGCAGATGCTGATTTACACTGAAGATAGACCCAAAATGCTGGACTAAAGGTATGTAGGTTAATTGGCTGGGTAAATGTAAAAATTGTCCCTAGTGGGTGTAGGATAGTGTTAATGTACGGGGATCACTGGGCGGCACGGACTTGGAGGGCCGAAAAGGCCAGTTTCCGGCTGTAGATATATGATATGATATGATATGAACTCAGCTTATCTGGAGAAAAGGAATAGGTGACTTTTGGGTTGAGACCTTTCTTCAGACTGAGAGTCTGGATAGAGGGAAACTATATGCATGAAAAGGTTCAGAACAAATCAGAACCGGCACCAATGGCGAAGGAAAGATGGAGCCCACAATGGTCCATTGTTGGCTATGGAAGAAGTGATAACAAAGGGATTCATGGATGTGCTGCTCTTCGAAAGTCAGTTACACACAGCAGGTGAAGTGGGTGAAGAAAGCACTCTATCACCATGGATTAATTTGTGATCCTTGATCTTCATTCAGTGCGGCTAATTGACAATGGCAAATCATTGAATATAATCTTATTCTAAGCCTGTGTCCAAAACTACACATTTTGGTACCCCTCAGTGCAATAACGCTGGGATCGATTATTGCAGGCCAAATTTAAAGCCCAGAGTAAAATTCAGTGAAGATAGACACAGAATGCTGGAGCAACTCAGCGGGTTAAGCAGCATCGTTGGAGAAAAGGAATAGGTGACGTTTTGGATCTTCAGACTATAATTCAGTGACTGTACAGATTTGGGTGGCACAGTGGCATAACTGGTAGAGCTTCATAGCACCAGAGACCCTGGTTTCATCCTGCCCTCGAGTGCTGTCTGTGTGGAGTTTGCATGTTTTCCCTGTGACTGCAAGGGTTTCCTCCTGGAGCTCCGGTTTGCTCCCACATCTCAAAGACATGCGGGTTGCAGGTAAATTGGCCCTAATGTGTAAGGAGTGGATACTAAATTTAATTTAACATAGAACTAGTATGAATGGGTGATCGATGGTTGGCGTGGACTCGGTGGGACAAAGGGCCTGTTTCCATACTGTATCTCTAATCTTTAAAAAAAACATCAGTTTGACAACTGCCCAACCACTTTTATGAAATAAGGAAGGATATTTAAAAAAAAATCTTTAATGTACAACAAAAGGCAACACAATTCCACAGGTATTTTTTTTAATCTCTCAAGGATTTTGTAAGATTCTGGGATTTTTTTTTTCTGATTCTTACAATGTGGTCAGGCACAACATAGTGAAATTCAGTATTCTAAACTCTGCATGTGATGGAAGTAAGTTAGGCTTTTCATTATCAGATTAGATTGAGGTTCTGATATGAAATGTTTTAATTGGATGAAAATCCCTTCAGGACTTGACAATGACAGGCTGCTTGGCATGACCAGAGGATGCAAAATGTCAGCAATCTGAGTTTCCCAATGAGGGTACTTAGTGGGAAATTAGCACGCTGCATTTTCAATGATATAAAGGCACACACAACTTATCTACTAAATGATAATTTTTAAAGCTGAGGTTCCTGGCAGCACAAAATGCAATAACATTTGAAACAGCTGTGTTTAATCTGTCAGATTGTGCTGGTGATAAATGTAGCCAGATTGTCAAAGAGTAACATCGGGTTGTGTGTGTGGAGCAGACTTGCTGCGTTGTACATTCTGCACAGTACTTCAGAAGTAATTAAACACTACAAGCAATTGCAGACATAGCTGTGTCATCTGCAAAGTTTAAAATCTCAGCATATACTAGGTGGGTGTCCAAACTTTGGGTGGCTTCCAACTACCTCTGATATTTTCAATCGCCTCTTCCTTTCTTATTGCATGCATTTGTTTAAACATACATAGTTAGGTATTTATACATATGCACACGCACACTTGCTGATAGAATAATGTGTATATTATTATATACTGGACTGGAGGAGACTCACTGTGATGGATGTTTCTTTGATGGATGTTTCTTTTTTTGTGTGTTTTTGGGGTTGTGTAATTTTAATGCCTATTTAATGCTTTTATTGTTGGACTGTGGGTGACTGAATTTCGTCCAATATTGGATGACAAATAAAGCTATCTTGAATCTATCTTGAATCTTGAATATATAATTGAAATTTAAATACCTTGCTGAATGCACATGTATGTACAGATGTATCATTGAGCCTTCCTCTTAATGATCGATTTCTTACTTTTGAGTCATTAATATAGATGGACACTTAATATTTAGTAACCGATGCACCATTACCATGGGGCCTGTATACACCTCCCACTTTAAAAAAAAATCGATTAATAAATCTCCACTGACTTCTTATCTCTTGCTTTATCTTTCAACATACTATCTACCTCATTGGTGACCCTCAAACTATCTTTGACCTTAATGGCTTTATCTTGCACTAAACATTATTCCCTTATCATGTATCTGTACACCGTGGACGGGCCGATTGTAATCATGTATTTTCTTTCTGCTGGCTGGTCAGCATGCAACAAAAGCTTTTCACTGTACCTCTGTACATGTGACAATAACTAAACTGAACCCGGTGCGGTTTTAACTACTATCGTGCCTAGTCTTCCTCCTGTTGGCCTACGCTTTCCTTTCCTTCCCCTTCATCCATCTATTATTTACCACTGATAGACACAAAATGCTGGAGTAACTCAATGGGTCAGGCAGAATCTCTGGAGAGAAGGAATGGGTGACGTTTCGCGTCGAGACCCTTCTTCAGAATCTTCTCTCATTCCTTCTCTCCAGGGATGCTGCCTGTCCCGCTGAGTTACTGCAGCATTTTGTGTCTACCTTCGATTTAAACCAGCATCTGCAGTTCTTTCCTACTACTATTTACCACCCTTGTACATGTACTCCTTATATATATTGCTGCAAGATTGTCAGAATCGGGATATATATATATATATATATATATATATATCCCGATTCTGACAATCTTGCAGCAATAATCTATGCAACGGCGACCACGTGCACTAAGAAGCTATGATTTGGGGAGCCTGTTTCCATGCTGCATCTCTAAACTAAACTTAACATTCAGATTAATCTTTTGAGTCTTTGAATGCTACAGTGGCACAGCTAGTAAAGCCATGACTGTATGGCTCCATCCTGATCTTGGGTGTTGTATGTGAGGAGTTTGATCATTCTTCCTTTTACTGCATGCATTTTGCTCCCACCTCTCAAAGACATGGCTTGCTAGGTTAATTGGCCACTTTATATTGCACCTGATGTATAGCTGAGTGGTAGAATCTAGGGAGAGTTGATAAGTGTGTGGGAAGAATCAAAAATAGGGTTAGTATAAATGTGTAGTTAATGGTCAGTGTGGATGGTGGGCTGAAGGGCCTGTTACCACGTTGTATCTCTCTACATTATGACCACAATAGATGGATTGCCTCACATTTCGTATATCATTCAGTGCTTCCCTTCGTCTGTACCTGGAGTATCTCATTTAAACCAGAATCACTTAAAAACATCTGCACTGTGGTTGTGTGCCAGAAAATATGGGAGCATTAAGGAAGATTTCTATTATTTTTGTTTGTACAGTACATTTTGTGCTGTAGCTTGACATGTTACTGTGCGTGCAGCACCAATCTTCTTCCCTTGACTTTAATTCCTCTAGTCCAGCAGGCACAACATCCTGCTTTTTATGTCCACAGTCACTCTCCCTGTCAGTGGTAGTCTTTTTACTCTCGGTCTCGCTTCAGGAATGATATAATTTTGGCGGCTTCAACCATTAAGCTTGCAGATCCTGTGGCTGCTGCCAGAACGTCACTGTGTAATTCCTCAGGACATGCCTTGCCTTCGCGGGAACAGAACTGATGCCATGTTCGTAGACTGTGAAGGGACTTGCAACAAAATCGTATATGCTATGGTGCGAGGGGAAAGCAACCGTAACTTTAATTGGAAAGCCACTGTGGCTTGTAGAACGCTGCTGTTTGTTTTATAATACTTCACATTTCCTTTCTAGTCCATTCTATACAGCGGCTATCAAAGTTCGCAAGGTGGTTCCTTTTCCCTTTATCTGTCGTGAGCAATTTGCCAGAGCTTCACCTCTCGCACAGTCGTACCTTAATGTTTCTGACATGCTCAACTCTCCTATTGGTTTCTGAAATGTTTGGTTTGAATTGTGCATTGGCAGGGTGTCACCAATTTCAGTCTGAAGAAAGGTCTCGACTTGAAATGTCACCCATTCCTTCCCTCCAGGGATGCTGCCTGTCCCGCTGAGTTACGCCAGCATTTTGTGTCTATTTGTCAGCAATTTAACTTTGAGTATTTGAAAAATGTATCCACGGGAACACCAGGTTGGTGTTCAGTGGAGACTGAGAGTATGAAGATTACCACTGACAGGGAGAGTGACTGTGGACATAAAGAGCAGGATGTTGCGACTGCTAGACTTTAGTGGCTGCCGAGTGGCGCAGAGGTAGAGTTGCTTCCTTACAGCGCTTACAGCAGCAGAGACCCGGGTTCGATCCCGACTACGGGTGCTGTCTGTACAGAGTTTATACGTTCTCCCCGTGACCTGCGTGGGTTTTCTCCGAGATCTTTGGTTTCCTATCACACTCCAAAGTATTGGGATAAATGTAAAATGATCCCTAATGCGTACGATGGTGTTAATGTGCGGGGACCTCTGGTCGGTGCGGACACGGTGGGCCGAAGGACCTGTTTCCGCACTGTATCTCTAAACTAAAAAAACGAAAAGTATTGGTGAGGGCAAGTTGGGCCCAAAGGGCCTATTTTCACACTTTATGACTTTATGAGTACATAAAACACTCAAGATGTATTTGTCCAGAGCAGGAATGAGAAGAAATAAAGGGCTATGTAATGAGCAGGGATAGGAATGAAGGGAAATCAGAAGTGTGAAGAGCTCTGGTGAGCAATGTATTCTTGATTAGTAAGGGCATCAAAAGTTATTGGGTGGGTGGGGGAAAGAGGTAGGAGAATCGAGACAGGAGGGTAAAATAGATCAGCCATGGTCAAATGGCAGCGGAGACTCAATGGGCTGAATGGCTTAATTCGAATTCCGCACCTACGTCTTATGATCTTATGGTAAAGATTCACTGACTGTGCGGCACTTGGGAGTGAAAGAACTCGGAAGCAGAATGTTGCAGTAAAGAGGAATAATAATGGAATTTGAAATGTTGAGTGAAATTGCAGTCAGGTGATTGATCTTATTACTAGAGCGAGTACACTCAGTTATGGAAAATATGATCACGACAAGGGAAGAGCAAGTAAGATGAAGGGATCCATGAGGATTCAGGAGAAATGAGCCCGAAACTGGAGCATTGTGATAAGAGGTTGGGCACACGAGGCATGGAAAACACACAAACCTCTGACTAGTCTGAAAACACTTCATCAACTTCTAAGTAATAGCCTTTCTTTGGAATTTAAGAGAGTATAAGATTTATTGGCTTACCCTGAAGTTCCCTTGTGAGCTGCTGTCTTATTGTAAATGTTTAATTCCTTATATGTTAAAAATATTCTGCCGATACAAGACTGTAATAATGAAACTATTGCCTAAGGCTGAAAAAGATACTTTTCATTGTTAAAACATATTTCTAAATTCGAACCGATCTCTAACCATTTCCATCTGAGACCACTCGTTAATGTTTCTGCTTAGTTTGTAAGAAATTGAAGATATTTTTGCTGGACTTGTCATCACAGGCTGCCTGACCTCTTTGCAAGTTTATTGTCCGTGATATTTGCCATGTTAATAGGTAATGGAAGAATCCTGCCCCAGATGTGATTAATTTCTAAACAGATTACTACCTCACTGTTTCTTATTGGGTTTCAACCGGTGTAAGCCGCCATCTATCTACGTGCGGTCACCCTTTCACTGCCCCACCCCACTTCCACTGCTATTTCACTGCTGTCAACACTTTTCTTGAATCAGGTGCCAGAAGAAATGAAATATGTCTTTTTGAAAGCTTTAATGTTCAGTTGTTGCACTGCCAAGAGTCCTCCAGATCCACTTGTGGGAGGTAAATTAAGATTTTCTAAATGTTGTAATTTAAAATTTCACAACATCTTTCTGGTAAAGAGAGGCATTTGTTTGCCTCTTGGAGCCTGAAGGAGGGTCCCAACGCAAAAAAAGTCACCGATCCACTTTCCGCAGAGTTACTCCAGTGCTTTGTCTTTTTTTGTAAACCAACCAACATCTGTTGTTCCTTGCTTCGCCAGTTGTTTGTATATTGCTGACCATCTTGCACTTTGCTAGAGGAAATGAACAATTGTTTGGAACATCCCACCTGATAATTTCCAGTGGCACTGGCTGATATCCTGAATTGTATCTTCTGAGGTAACAGCGTTACTCTGAATAAAACGTGACCAACAAGTTTTGTCAGGCAAGGTTGACATTGGAATTCACATCCATAACTCCTGAAAGTGGCAACACAAGTAGATAGATAGTGGTAAAGAAAGCAAATGGTATGCTTACCTGCAGCCAAAATGGTACACGATAGTGCAACAATTTGAGGCCCACCTTACCATTGGCCTGCAGTTGAAATAGTTGTTATATTTTAAAAATTATTCACATTTTAAACTTTAAAAAATCAATTTTTAAACTTTAATAAATCGCTCCTACTTTCCCTACTCGTCAGCCGCGCCTACGCAGTAATATCTCCGTGTCCGACATCACAATGGGAACCCAAAGAGTCCGTGCCTGCACAGTAGGGCCCGTTGATCTAATACTTACTTAAGATGGCTGCCAGATCCGCGCGTGCGCAGAACAAATGGGTCCGCGCCTGCGCAGTTGGGGCCCGTTGATCTAATACTTACATAAGATGGCCGCCGGATCTACGTGAGCGCAGTTGGGGAGGGTTGCCGTTCGGAGGGGGGCGGGACCTGCCCGAATTACAGGAGTGGCGGCCAATGGGGGGGGGGGGGGGGTGAGGAAAGCTCTCCTGCTGCTGGCTACGGCGAAGGCTGCCCGAGGTTGGGGTGAGTGGCTCCTTCTCACCTTTCCTCTGCCCCTCGCTTGCCCCTGGCCCAGGGGGAGACTTCCCGGCCGGCAATGGGTTCACGGGTCATCAGTTGGAGGAGGGTTGCCGGGCCCGCAGGAGAGGTTTGGACTCAATGGGGGTTGCCGGGTCCGCAGGAGAGGTTTGGACTCAATGGGGGCAGCCGGGCCCAGAGAGGTTTGGGCCCAACGGGTCCACGCCCGTCTAGTTGAGTATAAAATTCAGGAAGCCATGCGGCAGCTTAATAGAACTTTGGTAGGCTACATTTGGAGTATTGTGTGCAATTCTGGTCATCCCATTACAGTAAGGATGTGGAGGCTTTGGAGAGGATGCAGAAGTGGATTTCCAGAATGCTGGCAGGATGAGGTGTATTATTAGCTGTAAGGAGAGGTTGGACAAACTTGAATTGTTTTCTCTGGCGTGTTGGAGGCTGAAGGCAGACCTGGTATAAGTAATGGGGGACATAGATATGGTATACTAATGGGGGACATAGATAGGGTGGCCAGTCAGAACCTTTATCACAGGGTGGAAATGTCAAAGACTAGGAGGCATAGGTTTAATGCTTTAAGGTAAGAGGAGTGCAGTTTAAAGGAGATATGCAAGATAAGATTTTTGCACAAAGAGTCCCTGGAATGTGCTCCCTGAGTTGGAGATGGAGGCAGACAAGATAGTGACATTTAAGAGGCCACTCTGCATCAGAAGCTCTGGATTTAAGCTTCATGCCAGGATGAATGAATAATTATGGTTGAAACTTCAAGATTGTATGACATTACCAGATCTCCAACTTTCAACTGAAATGTTAAATCAAAGCCTAATTTAGATATAAAGATTTACATTATTCAGAAAATAATTTACATTATTCAATATCGATGTCCAAACTCTGTACTGGATCCTAACCGATATCTGTCACAAAGCAAACTTACAAAACTGACGACTTGGAATTTTTCTCATTGTAATTTACGGGACTTTGTTATTGAGTTAGATTCTGCATTTGCCTACAAATCGAAAATGATCACCTTCTAAAGTGAACTAAAACAGAGATACTCAACAGATTGGGCAGCAACTGTGGAGAGAGAAAATAGTTCACCTTTTCAGCCCCAAAACCTTTTTGCTTGAGCTGCAGAGCTGCTAAAGCAGTCGTTTTTGGCATCCTGAGCACGTGAGAGATATTGAATATAAATGTAGTTTTCATCTTTTCGCCCTTGCATCCTCTTCTCAAAAAGTGAATTTAAGGAATTAGCCAAAGAAAAATAACTTGTGGCATCATTTGCAACTTGTGGAGCAAACAATTACTACTTGGAGTATAGCTGCATTTGACGTGTTGGTGGGTGCCTGTAGCTCTTTTGGATCCCTCCAAATGTGCTGCTTTGCGTGGAACTAAGCTGTGTCAACAAGCAACCTGAGCATGCTGAGCATCACAGATGAGACTTGTCCCCGGTTGATCTGTTGAGCAAGGCACTTTTTGATGGGGAGTCTGTGATCAGAAGGAAGAACAGTAGCAAATGTATTTATTCCCCCCCCCCCCCCCCCTTTCCCACCGCCTGCTGCTGAGTCAGTAAACTGAGGCCACTTGCAATTTCCCATCAGTGTTCCAGCTGAGGAATAGTGCAGGCGAGTGGTCAGCTCAGAATAAATAATGCTTCATAACGTGCCCAGGGTTGTGTTTCAGATAAAGCAACTAGAAGGAACGTTTCCACCCAACACGCCCGCCCCCCCCCCCCCTCCCAAAAAGCTTAAAAACCATGTACCTGTACTTTTACAGAATTCCTAAGTATTTAGGCAAAGGGGGGGGGGGGGAAATAACAGAAGTTATGGTTTACCATGCAATGTTAAAAATGGATACTTTACACTTATACTCACTTTTCCATGGAAATGTAAGATGGATAACAGAACCTTTCCTCAAACAAAATGGATAAGCAGAATCGACATGGCAGAAAGAGTCGTAGAGTAGCAAATGACCAATTTCATTCAAGAGCTGCTTTGATTTGGCATTGAGAGACATCGACAGGATAGACAGTCAGAACATTTTTCCCATGGTGGGGATGTCAATGACTGGAGAGCATAGGTTTAAGGTGAGAGGGGCAAAGTTTAAAGGAGATGGGCAGGACATTTTTATTACAGAGAGTGCTGGGTGCCTGGAATGCACTGCCAGGGGTAGTGGTAGAGTCAGAAAAGATGGTGGGATTTAAGAGACTTCTAGATAGACACATGGATAGCCATTGAATGGCGGTGCGTACAGGCTCGAAGGGCCAAATGGCCTACTCCTGCACCTATTGTCTATTGTCTATTGATACGCAAGGAATGGTCATAAGGAATAGGAGTAGAATTAGGCCATTTGGCTCATCAAGTCTACTCTACTATTCAATCATGGTTGATCTATCTCTTCCTCCTAACCCCATTCTCCTGCCTTCTCCCCATAACCTTTGACACCTGGAGGGGTATGGATCATGTGCAGGTTGTGGATTTGTTTAATTCGGCATCAGGTTTTCTACGCCGGCACCTCCAGACTAAGGAACAGCCTCATCCCTAGAGCTATAGCTGCTCTGAATCAGTCCTGCTGAGAGCCCGCCATGATCTATCTCTGCCCCCAGGGTCATCTGGCACAACTGACCCCTGCATGAACCTTTTTTGCACTTTACCTCTTTCCCCCTTTTTCTTTTTCCTTCCCCCTCCCCTTTCTTGTTGTTTACATGTTCGCCGTGATTTATTTAAATATTTGATTTGATAGCATCGATATGGAAGCGACAATCAAAATCTTGTTGTACTTGTACCATGACAATAAAAGATATTGTATTGTATTTGGCATGGACATTGTGGGCTGAAGGGCCGGTTCTTGTGCTGTACTCTACTATGGCGGATTGAGATAAACCCTTTACTGGTCGTGTTGTGAGTTCATGCCAGGACTATGAAGCTCTCTGCTGTCTGAGGTGCTCTGAGACAGGCCGATGCTAGATATTCGTGGGAGTTAGGTACTCGTGGGAGGCTGAGATCATGGTCCAGAGGCAATCGTAAAGCTGGTGATGATCCCTCTTTCTCTTCAGTTGAATCCAAGGAAGAGTATGAATTGTCACTTTATTTGATGTAAAACCGCAGAACTCATTTACATTACACTTAACATGCTGCCCCTAATGTGGGATGATTTTTCGCAAGGTCCAGGCGTACAACCTGATAACCTGCCTTGCCCCATTCCTTTATTAAAAGGAACTACAGTCTCAGAACAATTTCCAACTGATGGCTATTTATGTTCAATCATTCTCCTGTAAATTGTAGCTTGAGCATTGCAGTTAGAGCTTAGTTGTTCCCCTGATACTCAGTGCAGGTATCTGTTTCTCTCAGTTAACACTATGATCATTGTTAGTTGACAGTTCATGAGGAGTGCTGTAAGCTTGAAATTGTGGTGCCCTAAAGGGACTTCTGAGCTATTTAGATTTCTGGAAAAGCTCATTAGTAGTTTTATAATATTTAAATGTTTTATCTCGCTCTGCTACTTGTCTATAGAGGATAACAACTATTTTCCTCTCTGAAGTACATTATCCAATTAGCATTTGAGGCTTAACTTTTCTCCTGTTTTTATGAGTTGAGGCTGCTTTTACATGTTTTGTACTTCTATAACAAGTTCTTTTCCTAATAGGATTGCAGTTGGAATTCTTAAGGGTTTACATAATCTTAATTCAAGCTGTGAACATGCTGAAGGTAGACACAAACTACTGGAGTAACTCAGTGGGTCAGCTAACATCCTTGGAGAACGTGGATAGGTGACGTTTTGGGTCAGGACCCTTCTTCAGACCTGAAAAAGGGCTCCAACGTGAAATGATGTGTCAGCTATCCATGTTCACCAGGGCTGCTGCCTGACCCACTGAGTTACTCCAGCATTTTGTGTCTATCTTTGGTAAAAACCCAGCATCTGCAGTTCCTTGTTATTGCATACTGTGAACATGCTAGTCAGTTTGTGCAGATTCTGTTATTCTACAGATAGTGTTATCGCAAAGCCAAATGATCTCTGAGATGGGCATCCTATTTCCATGTTGCACTGCAATACAATATTGGTGGTCCGTGTCTATTATTGCAGTTGAAAACCTAAAAGCCCTCATGAAGGAGGAAACATTTAATGAATTTGTTCTCCAATGTCCTCCCATCTCCAACATCATCTCCTGAAGTACATATAAGGTATTTCTAGAGTGGACAAAGACCATGGCACTGGAGTCATTCAACGGGTCAGGTGACACCTGAAGACGGAATTGACCAGACTTTGGAATTCCCTGACTTTTCCACCATCAATAACATGATCCCACCACCAGTCACATCTCCCCTTTCCCATTTCCATTTTTGCAGAGACCACTCCCTCTGCAACTCGTTGGTTCACTCATCTGTTCCTACTCAAAGCAGCTCTCCCCAGGTACTTTCCTCTACAACTGTAGGAGATGTAACACTGTCCCTACATCTCCTCCCGGGACCTCAGCAGCATTACCAGGAGAGACGGAGTATTCAGTGTTCTTAATGTTGCCTCCTTTACATCGACGAGACCAATTGTAGACTAAGTGACCATAATCGTGCCACCGTTCTGTGGCATGGTGGCGCAGCGGTAGAGTTGCTGCCATGCAGCGCCGGAGACTCGGGTTCGATCCTGACTACGGGCGCCGTCTGTATGGAGTTTGTACGTTCTCCCCGTGACCTGCGTGGGTTTTCTCCGAGATCTTCGGTTTCCTCCCACACTCCAAAGACGTACAGGTATATAGGTTAATTGGCTGGGCAAATGTAAAAAATTGTCCCTAGTGTGTGTAGGATAGTGTTAATGTGCGGGGATCGCTAGGCGGCGCGGCCCCGGTGGGCCGAAGGGCCTGTTTCCGCGCTGTATCTCTAAATAAATAAAAATCAATCACCTAACACTTGTGCTCCATCTGACTCGGCCTGCAGGATGCTAACCATTTTAACTCTCTTTCCCGTTCCCATA
Source organism: Rhinoraja longicauda (assembly GCF_053455715.1). Lineage (NCBI taxonomy): Eukaryota > Metazoa > Chordata > Chondrichthyes > Rajiformes > Arhynchobatidae > Rhinoraja > Rhinoraja longicauda. The sequence continues at coordinate 79,081,903 of NC_135953.1, read as the reverse complement.
TTGACCTTTCAGTCCTGGGCCTCTTCCATTGTCAGAGTGACACCATACACAAACAGGAGGAACGGCATCTCGTATTCTGCTTGGGTAGTTTACCATCCAGCGGTATGAGCATTGTAACCTCAAATTTTAAGTAATGTCCCACCTACCTCTTCTCTCTTTCTGGTGCACACCCATTTCTCCCACCTTCCCCCTGCCCCTTCCACGTATATATCTCTATCTGGCTTGACTTTGCACTCCTCTCCTTATCTGTCACCCTATGTCTCCTTTTCACCTCTAATCTTTATCACTTACTCCACCCATCTGCCAATCAAACCCCATCACATTGAATTGAATACTTTATTGTCACATGTGAGAAGCCACAGTGAAATTCTTTGCTTGCATAGTCAAGGTTCCCACCCTGTATCCACCTATCACTCGCTAGGCTCTGTCCCACCTCCACTTCCCTTCCAACTTTCTACCCCGCTACAACAATCAGCCTGAAGGAAAATCCTGACCTGAACCATCACCTATTCCTTCCCAGTACAGATGCTGCCTGAACCATTGAGTTACTCCAACATGCTGTGTTTTGGTCAAGATTCTAGCATCTGTAGTTCCTTGTGCCTCAATTTCTAAAGCATGCATTCACCTCACCACCTCTGGAAACAATTTTCTGTTTATTAATTTAAATTTGGCACGTACATAAATATCAACGTATGTATGAATTTTGCTCTGGTGTGAACTACAATTGTATATATATCTAGTAAGATTCAAGATCAAGATTCAAGATATCTTTATTTGTCATCCAAAAAACAAGTTTTTTGGACGAAATTTCGTCACCCACAGTCCAACAATAAGAGCAATAAAATAAGCAAATTACACAACCCCAACCAACACAAAACCCCCCAAAAAGAAACATCCATCACAGTGAGTCTCCTCCAGTCCCCTCCTCACTGTGATGGAAGGCCAGAATGTCTTTTTCTCTTCCCCTGCCGTCTTCTCCTGCGGTCAGGCTGTTGTCGTTGCCATGTTCCAGGCTGCGCCGGACGGTGAAATGTCCACACAGCTCAGCTCCTGAAATTACAGGCTTGGGCTGATGAACGAAGTCTAGTAATTGGACTAGAAAGAGCACATTTGCACCTGTATCTTTACTTTAAATCAGCAAAGCCTATGTGTTACAGCATGACGTACATCTAGTAGAAATGCGAGTTAATAACAAAGATTTTACGCTCGCAACCTATGGATTCAATTTTTTCTGCCAAGTAATTATTGGGTCCCCAACACGTTAGTGATGTAATGGCTTGTAAAAAAGACAACTGTGCAATAACATTGCTGTGAAAGTGAACCCTGACAAGAAGTGCCCAGTCCAATTTCTTGATGAATGGGACTTCAACTGGAAAAAGGCACAAATTCTTGTAATAAATGTTACACATGGTCATCCGGTAAGTGTCTAGGAAGCAGCAATTTGTGTAAAAAGCAGAGTTGGGGTATTAATTCTTCTTAAAGAGGCTAATCAGATGTGTGATTTTTTGATAATGTTTCCCAAGATAATGTTTTTGTCACAGTTGCCTGATGTGATGATTTTGCTAGATATATCACATTTAATATGGGAGAAATCCAAACTGTAAGTATCCATCTGTTTGCACTGTGATGCTTCCACATTTAAACGGTGCATGTCAGCGTAGAGACCACAAACTGAAAGTAGGTTAAAAGTTTAGTAAGTTCTGAAAAAAGAAATTAGAAATGGTTGGCAGATATCTGTTCTATCAAGTGGCTAGTGAATAAAAGTGCCCAAAATAAAGCTAACAATCGTGCCAATCCAAACATACTGAAGAAATTTCTAAATATTTTCATAATTACACAACCAGATGCATAAATAATGCAGTGCATGATAGAATGCTTGCAATAACATTTGGGGATTTTATTTATGAAAACGCTGAAGGAATTATGATTCTGCAGCCCAATACTTCTGGAGGAAATGTAATATTGATTTGTTTCTAGTCCACCAATTATATTTGGAGCCAAGCAACCTTGAGAGACATTCCATGTAGTCAAATAGACATCGTTCAATGCCAAAGGGAAGAGGGATAGCTGAGAGGCCCAGGGTGGGGTGCAAGCAAATTGGAAGAGGATTGGTTAAATGCAGAAGAGAAGTGTGAGAAGGGGAGGAGAGGGAAAGTGCCCAACTTACTCTTAGAGCAGCTTGTAATGGAGCCTACCAGAGAAAAGGCCAATCCGGATTTAATGTTGTCCAATGAACCAGATTTGATAAGAGAACTCGAGGTAAAGGAACCGCTTGGAGGTAGTGATCATAATATGATTAGTTGTAATCTGCAATTTGAGAAGGAGAAGGTTAAATCGGAAGTGTCAGTGTTGCAATTGAACAAAGGGGACTATGAAGGCATGAGAGAGTTGCTGGCCAAGGTAGACTGGAAAGGGATCCTAGCAGGATTGACGGTGGAACAGCAATGGCAGGAATTTCTGGGCATAATCCGGAAGACGCAGGATCATTTCATTCCAAAAAGGAAGGAAGATTCTAAGGGGAGTAGGAGGCAACCGTGGCTGACAAGGGAGGTTAGGGATGGAATAAAACTAAAAGAAAAGATGTATAACACAGCAAAGAGTAACCGGAAGCCAGAGGATTGGGAAACTTTCATAGGACAACAGATGGAAACAAAACGGGCAATATGGGCTGAAAAGATGAAGTACGAGGGGAAGCTGGCCAAGAATATAAAGAAGGACAGTAAAAGCTTCTTTAGATATGTTAAGAGAAAAAGAGTAGCAAAGTCAAATGTGGGTCCCTTGAAGGCAGACACGGGTGAAATTATTATGGGTAACAAGGAAATGGCAGAAGAGTTGAACAGGTACTTCGGATCTGTCTTCACTAAGGAAGACACAAACAATCTCCCAGGTGTACTGGAGGACAGAGGATCTCGGGGGGTAGAGGAACTGAAAGAAATTTTCATTAGGCAAGAAATAATATTGGGTAGACTAATGGGACTGAAGGATGATAAATCCCCTCGGCCTGATGGTCTGCATCTCAGGGAGGTAGCTCTAGAAATAGTGGATGCATTGGTGATCATTTTCCAATGTTCATTAGATTCAGGATCAGTTCCTGTGGATTGGAGGATGGCTAATGTTATCCCACTTTTCAAGAAAGGAGCGAGAGAGAAAACGGAGAATTACAGACCTGTTAGCCTGACTTCGGTGGTGGGAAAGATGCTGGAGTAAATTATTAAAGAGGTAATAACAGTGCATTTGGATAGCAGTAAAAGGATGTCCAAGTCAACATGGATTTATGAAAGGGAAATCATGCTTGACTAATCCTCTAGAATTTTTTGAGGACGTGACAAGTAAAATGGATGAAGGGGAGCCAGTGGATGTAGTGTATCTAGACTTTCAGAAAGCCTTTGATAAGGTCCCGCAAGGGAGATTGGTGACTAAAATTAGAGCACATGGTATTGGGGATAGGGTGTTGACATGGATAGAAAATTGTTTGGCAGACAGGAAGCAAAGAGTAGGAGTAAACGGGTCCTTTTCAGAATGGCAGGCAGTGGCGAGTGGAGTGCCGCAAGGCTCGGTTTTGGGGCCACAACTGTTTACCATATATATTAATGATTTGGAAGAGGGAATTAGAAGCAACACTAGCTAGTTTGCGGATGACATAAAGTTGGGTTGCAATGTAAACTGTGAAGAGGCTGTTAGGAGGTTGCAGGGTGACCAGGACAGGTTGAGTAAGTGGGCAGATGCGTGGCAAACGCAGTATAATATAGATAAATGTGAGGTTATCCACTTTGGCGGCAGAAACAAGGAGGCAGATTATTATCTCAATGGAGTTAGGTTAGCTAATGGGGAGGTGCAGTGAGACCTGGGTGTCCTTGTACACCAGTCACTGAAAGTTGGCATGCAGGTACAGCAGGCAGTGAAGAAAGTTAATGGAATGTTGGTCTTCATAACAAGAGGATTTCAGTAGAGGAGTAAAGGGGTTCTTCTGCAGTTGTATAGGGTTCTGGTGAGACCACATCTGGAGTATTGTGTACAGTTTTGGTCTCCTAATTTGAGGAAGGACATCCTTGTAATTGAGGCAGTGCAGCGTAGGTTCACGAGATTGTTTCCTGGGATGGCGGGACTGACATATCAGGAAAGATTGAAAAGACTAGGCTTATATTCACTGGAGTTTAGAAGGATGAGAGGGGATCTTATAGAAACATATAAAATTATAAACATATAAAAGGACTGGACAAGCTAAATGCAGGAAAAATGTTTCCAATGTTGGGCGAGTCCAGAACCAGGGGCCACAGTCTTAGAATAAAGGGGAGGCCATTTAAAACTGAGGTGAGAAAAAACTTTTTCACCCAGAGAGTTGTGAATTTGTGGAATTCTCTGCCACAGAGGGCAGTGGAAGCCAAATCACTGGATGTATTTAAGAGAGAGAGTTAGAGCTCTACAGTTGTATCGGGCCCTGGTGAGACCGCACCTGGAGTACTATGTGCAGTTTTGGTCTCCAAATTTGAGGAAGGATATTCTTGCTATTGAGGGTGTGCAGCATAGGTTCACTAGGTTGATTCCCGGAATGGCGGGACTGTCGTATGTTGAAAGGCTGGAGCAATTAGGCTTGTATACACTGGAATTTAGAAGGATGAGGGGGGATCTTATTGAAACATATAAGATAATTAGGGGATTGGACACATTAGAGGCAGGAAACATGTTCCCAATGTTGGGGGAGTCCAGAACAAGGGGCCACAGTTTAAGAATAAGGGGTAGGCCATTTAGAACGGAGATGAGGAAGAACTTTTTCAGTCAGAGAGTGGTGAAGGTGTGGAATTCTCTGCCTCAGAAGGCAGTGGAGGCCAGTTCGTTGGATGCTTTCAAGAGAGAGCTGGATAGAGCTCTTAAGGATAGCGGAGTGAGGGGGTATGGGGAGAAGGCAGGAACGGGGTACTGATTGAGAGTGATCAGCCATGATCGCATTGAATGGCGGTGCTGGCTCGAAGGGCTGAATGGCCTACTCCTGCACCTATTGTCTATTGTCTATTGTCTAAGGGCTAGTGGAATCAAGGGATATGGGGAGAAGGCAGGCACGGGTTATTGATTAGGGACGATCAGCCATGATCACAATGAATGGCGGTGCTGGCTCGAAAGGTCGAATGGCCTCCTCCTGCACCTATTTTCTATGTTCTAACACCCACGCTGATCAACATGCCCTATCTACAGTAATACCACCTGTTTGCGTTTGGCACATATCCCTCTGAATCTATCCTATCCATGTACCTTTCGAATGACTTTGAAACATTGTGTTAATACCTGATAGTACCTGCCTCAACTACCTCCTCTGGCAGCTCGAAAGTATAGAGGAAGGAGGAAGTGAGGGGGGGGGGGAAGGTTGTGGAGTTTGTGTGGAGAAATGGATGGGTGAGCAGATGGATGGAGTGGAGGTGCACTAAAGGTTACTGAGCAGTAGGGTAAATGTGTGCTTAGCTCAATTGTTGGCAGAGTTGTGTCAGGCCCAAGAAAGCTGGAGTTGGAAAAGGATGACTAGGCTAATGATCTGCCATACATAGACAATAGGTGCAGGAGTAGGCCATTAGGCCCTTCAAGCCAACACCGCCATTCACCGTGATCATGGTTGTTCATCCACATTCAGTACCCTGTTTCTGCCTTCTCCCCATATCCCTTGACTCTGCTATCTTTAAGAGCTCTATCTAACTTTCTCTTGAAAGCATCCAGAGAATTGGCCTCCACTGCCTTCTGAGGCAGAGAATTCCACAGATTCACAATTCTCCGAGTGAAAACGTTTTTCCTCATCTCCGGTCTAAATGGCCTACTTACCTTCGTACCTCATCTTTTCTCCCCGTATTGCCTTTTTAGTTATCTTCTGTTGCTCTTTAAAAGTTTCCCAATCCTCTGGCTTCCTGCTCATCTTTGCTATGTTATACTTCTCTTTTATTTTTATACTGTCCTTGACTTCCCTTGTCAACCACGGTCACCTCTCTTACTTCCCTTAGAATCTTTCTTCCTCTTTGGAATGAACTGATCCTGCACCTTCTGTATTATTCCCAGAAATACCTGCCATTGTTGTTCCACCGTCTTCCCTGCTAGGGTCTCTTTCCAGTCAAGTTTGGCCAGCTCCACCCTCATGCCTCCATAGTCCCCTTTGCTCAACTGTAATATTGACACTTCCTATTTTCCCTTCTCCCTCTCAAATTGTAGTTTAAAACTTATCATATTATGATCACTACCTCCTAATGTCTCGTTTACATTGAGTTCCCTTATCAAATCTGGTTCATTACACAACACTAAATCCAGAATTGCCTTCTCCCTGGTATGCTCTAGTGCAAGCTGCTCTAAGGATTCATCTCGGAGGCACTCCACAAACTCCCTTTCTTGGGCTCCAGTACCAACCTGATTTTCCCAGTCTACCTGCATAGAGGCTGCAAGAATTATACAACATGGAGGTATCTTCCAGAACACAAGAGATGGGAATTGAGGCAGATGAAAACAGAATTGCAAGGTCACTTTGCGTATGGCCACTGACAAGGTGGAGTCACTCAGGATTAAAGTGGGTTGTGAGGGATAGACAAGTAATTTTACCAGATATGTATTTTCCTCCCAACAGTCTGCTGACCTCCTCGTCGCCTCAGATTTTGCCCCCATTGCAGTGAATTTCCAATTATTTGAGGCCACCTATCATTTCCTCGCCCTGCAATCATTCCCACCGAAGCTCTGAATCCCATTACCCCCCCCCCGCCTTCCAAATTGCCAGTCTCTGATCCCAATGGCTGAAGTCCAGCACACATTTACAATGCCTGATGTACATAATGCCCAGTTATTAGTTCTCTCATTCGCCTCCACTCCTTCTGCTCAAATTTTGTACAATACACACTTTAACTGTTTGAGAAATTTTCCGACAGGACCGAGCCCCTCAGTGTCTCATAGCATCTCATAGCATCAAGACCTTACTCCTCAGTCCTTTCCCACAAAGCCTTTTGACTGCACCAAGCTTCAGTGCATTCCTTGGCACATCATCCCTCAGTCTGGAATACACTATTGGCAGCATTCCCAAAGGACATCTTGTACTTGAAGACCAACAAGCTTTCGGCAGACCAAAGTTGACTTCAGCTGCAACTTCGGAGATGTGATCCAAATGAATGAAATGCCATTTGTGTCTCCAGTGGATGACTAGCCACACTTGCTCAAGTGAGGCTGCAGTGCCACAGTCCTTCTTCCTCCCCATTAAGACCTGCTTTTCCATTTAAACTCAACAACATTTTATCACTGCAAATGATTTCACCATAACGAGAGCTGAACATTGCAACTCTAAATGACTAAGAGTGCCCTCATGGAGTGGCATCTGGCTAAATACATCGACAAATAAAGAGAATACAATGTAACTTTTACAAAGACCGATCACAAAGCCAATCGATATTCTTCCGTGATTCCATCAAATAATGCACAAATGTAAAATGGTCTTGAATGGAAGATCCAGCGGCCACTCAGTTTAGTTTAGTTTAGAGATGCGGCGTGGAAACAGGCCCTTCAGCCCACCGATTCCGTGCTGACCAGCGATCCCCACACACTAACACAATCCTGCACACACTCGGGACAATTTACAATTTTACCAAGGCAATTAGGCAACAAACCTGTACGCCTTTGGAGTGTGGGAGGGAAAACTGAGATCCCGGAGAAAACCTGCACGGGTCACGGGGGGAACGTAGAAACTCAGTACGGACAGCATCCGTTGTCACAGGCGCTGTAAGGCAGCAACTCTACCACAGCGTCACCGTGCTGCCAGGTTTGTTCAAATATTCAAACAATTGCTTTTTGGTGAAAACTAAAATCACTCCAGCAGTCCTTGTTTGTGCTCCTGGGGTCAGTCTACAGATAAGCAATGAGCTGTACAGTCAATGCAGTTCTTTCAACACTGCAAAGGCCTGTCTCACTACTACCTGTGGTCAAGATTGCCCTCTGCCCAACATTTTTTGGAAATTAATCTTGCACCTCACTTTGAGTTTCTAATGCATTTACTTTTGATGTGTCTGGAAAAGGCAAATGCTGATTATATATAATAAAAATCCAGTTTCCCGAGCGACAGCATTGTTTTCAGTGTGGAGTGTAAGACGAAAAGCTAACCAGGAATGTGATTGAGCAGGTAGGAAACATTAATTATCTTTAAATTATTCGGCACTTCACTTTGCTTGTTAATGTGCGTGAACAGGTTTAATGCATTAATCTAAGCAGAGGCATTGAACTCCAAACTGATTTTATCTGAGTTGTACTTAATCCTGCCAGCTCTTCGTCTAAAGTCATGGCCAAATGAGCTGTACACATTTTATAGATGGATTTACAAATTGTCAATAAAGTGCCCTAGTGAAACATAACATCAGCAGCTATAATAGCATACAATTATTGGGTAATTTGAGAGTGTTTTACTTGTCAAACAGAAATGATACATCTTATTGAAATGGAATTTCACTAAGTGTCAGTCGTGGCTGGGCAGATAGTGCACTTGTCCCTGAATTACATGATCCTGCTTTAAGACTCAAGAGCAAAATCCTACATTGGAAACACAGTGAAATGCCATAGGAGTGTTGCACTATTTGAGCTGATGTGTTTCGGCTGAAGTGTTAAACTGAGCTCTCTCGGCTCAATGTAAAAGATCCCAAGGCACTATTTTAGAGAAGCCATCATTTATCTCTGTAACTGAAACAGATTATCTGATTGTCATCGTGCCTTGCTGTGCAGAGAGTATATCTGTGTGTTCAGTATGTTCAGTGTTGATAGCATTGTTGCTCACCTTTCATTGGTTCTGGAACTGAATGGCTTGCTAAGCCATTTCAAATGGCAATTAAGAGTCGATAACATTGAAGGTTATGGAAGAAAATAACTGCAGATGCTGGTACAAATCGAAGGTACTTATTCACAAAATGCTGGATTAACTCAGCAGGTCAGGCAGCATCTGAGGAGAGAAGGAATGGGTGACGTTTCGGGTCGAGACCCTTCGTCAGACTGATGTCAAGGGGGCGGGACAAAGGAAGGATATAGGTGGAGACAGGAAGTTAGAGGGAGAAGAGGGGGGTGGGGGGGAATAGAGGGACAGAGGAACTATCTAAAGTTGTAGAAGTCCAGCGGTATGAACATTGACTTCTCCAACTTTAGATAGTTCCTCTGTCCCTCCCCCCCTCCCCCTTCCCAGTTCTCCCTCTAACTTCCTGTCTCCACCTATATCCTTCCTCTGTCCTGCCCCCCTGACATTAGTCTGAAGAAGGGTCTCGACCCGAAAAGTCACCCATTCCTTCTCTCCTCAGATGCTGCCTGTCCCGCTGAGTTACTCCAGCATTTGGTGAATTGAAGGTTATGGAAGTGAGAATGGCAGAATTTTCTGAAGGGAATTAATGAACCAAATGGGATTTTATATAATGTTGTAATCATTGCCCTCCTGTCACCAGAACTACCAACAGCAGATACGTCAAGGTCCTTTGGGTGGCACAGTGGTAAAGTTGCTGCCTTACACCACCAGAGACCCAGGTACGATCCTGACTATGGTGCGCTCTGTCTGGAGTTTGTATATTCTCCCCACGACCTGTGCTCCGGTTTCCTCCCACACTCCAAATGGGTACAGGTTTTTTAGGTTAATTGGCTTAGTAAAATTATAAATTATCTCTCGTGTGTGTAGGATGGTGTTAGTGTGCGGGAATTTCTGGACGGCACGGACTTGGTGGGCCGAAGGGCATATTTCCGTGCAGCATCTCTAAACTAAACTAATCATTTGAAAAAATCACAAATGCTACCTCCATAAAATCCCCCACCTTCATTGGAAGGACAAGTGAACAAATGTGAGTGTTAACTCCAAAGCCAACATGCCAGCATTAAGACCCTGCTGTTGGCATGTTACCCAATGGAGCAAGTCACAAAATCATTCTTGTTTTGTTGAGATTTGGAGAAAGGTGTGCGGCAACAAACACCGATTCCTCCAGGTTTTCTTGCTGGTGCTCCCTTGACATTTGATTGTTGTTTAAATTGATTCTAAATTATTGCATTGCAGTTTTCAATGTGCTCACTGATCCTCTTATAATTTTAATAGAACTAAATTATAGAAAGTTGTTAAAGGGGGTAACTTTCAAGTGCAGGTAAAAAGAAACGAGTGTAAAACTTATAATCTCTTTGCTGTGGAATCTAAATTTATCCAACAGATCCTCTCTCCAGGAACACAAAATAACTAACGGAAGGTGAAGGTAATGCAATCTGACATCAATCTGGTGGAGATCAAAAGACTATGTAGCCACCACTGCAATTCCATTATTTTTGTGTTAAATTCTATCAGTGAAAATCAAAGACAGGACATTGTATTGGCCATTAAACCATTGTATGTGTATCCCTCTGCCTGCCACTTTAACAGAGGCATTAGTTTATTTAAATAATTAATTCCTGTATCTCATGCAGAGATGTGACGTAAATGCACAAATAAATATTTTGCTTCCATCAGCAAATTTCATTTGCAGGGGGTCAGGAAGGTTTAACAATAGACTAATAAATAAATCTTGATCACAAAGTAGATAAATCTATTGATTTTTCTAATGACTAGATTTGCACAATTTAAGATTTACCTTTGATTTCTGTCTAACTTGCGGAGTCTCCTATCAGTGGTACGTAGCAACAAAATGGTTGCCTGTTTGTGGATCGAAAGATTTGTGCACATGATCCAGCTGATTGCTGAAGGACTACGGCATTGCTGGCGGGGGTTTCCCGCAAGATCTTAAAGCAACCCTTGTGGAGTGCCTGCACCAGTAGAAGGAAGGGTTGCATTGGTCTGCTGGAAGTGGAACATCGGCAGTAGTCCAGGCTAAATAACACATCAGAGAGATTATCCAGACATGCATCTCTTTGAGGCCAATGATACCTATAGGCTACCATAGTTGTCCACATGATAACATTGGAACTTTAAACATAACCTACTGTGTGTGAAGCCCTCTGTAACAAAAGGATTTCTGAGAATGATGTATAAAGGCATTGAGACAGTGTAAAGGTTAAATTCGAAGTGATGTTACAGTCCCTGCAAGGACATAGCTGAATCTTTTTTTTTCTCTATATCCCAGAGTGAGAAAATGTCTTTGATACCTGTACGACCCAATTTTTTGTCTTCACTTATTTGGGGGGAAAAAAACCCAATTTGCAATTGGTGGGACCCAGCAGGAAGTCAACTTGTGTTGTAGATATTTGGAAAAAACCTTGCAGGATTAAAGGCACTCAGGCAAGCACTCACTGCAAACTCACAGGCACAACCTGACAGGTTTAATCTGTGCAGAGCCATTGATTGAATGGCTCTGGGGCACTGTGTGCTTGTAACACAGACAAGATCAAGCAGACATTTAATCAGGGGGCAGCCTCAGACTTTTCCATTCGCCCACTAATGTTTTCAATACATGTGACCTTTCAGTCCCCCATTATTTAAAACAAAAAAAAAGTCTTAATAAATTTACACTTCTGAATATCGTGCATGCTTACCTGTTTATCATATTTATTTTCTTTTGAGAGATAACCTTTCTGCTTAAACTAGCAGTGGATAAAAATGAATTTACTAAAAATACTCGAGATAAAATGCAGTGAGATCCTGGCATCTGTCAGCAACATTGCCTTTTCACTTTTTATTCCGATTTCACTGCAATCGGTTGGTGTCAGGTTACTGAGCTGAAGCGGAATCTGTCTTTCATTCACTGCCTTTAACTTGGCACAGGAGAGCAGCGTGATATCTTTAGCCACACATGGACGTGGCAACAGGTGCGTGGCTATCAACTTAACGCATCTCTTGCTCTGTAATACTCTTTTCTGTCTCTAGTCACCACAATTCACACTGAAACCTGCTGATATAGAAACAGAAACATAGAAAATAGGTGCAGGAGTAGGCCATTTGGCCCTTCGAGCCAGCACCACCATTCAATATGATCATGGCTGGTCATCCAAAATCAGTACCCCGTTCCGGCTTTTTCCCCATATCCCTTGATTCCCTTAGCCCTAAGAGCTAAATGTAATTCTCTTGAAAACGGAGGCTCCTCTGGGCTTCGAAACAATCCCAACTTCACGAGAATTGCTTTAGCCATTTTGTTATTTACTCACGACTATTCATGGGAAGGAATGAGTATTCTCTGGATACAGTAACACTTTTTGGTCGTTTGTATAATTTTTCCAAATTGATTCGCCCTGCCTGTTTCCATGTACTATAATTGCATTTTGGAACCGAAAATTTGTTCAGGCCCTTATGCCCAGCAACCCACAGATCAATAGTGAGCACAGCTGCAGGCAGCATCAGCTTATTGAACTGTTCTGTGGAATAAAAACTGAAAATGGTGAAAATACTTAGCAGGTTGAGGCAGCATCTGTGGAGAGAGAAACAGGGTTAAAGTTTCAGGTTAAGAACCTTTCATCAGAACTGGCCAATCTTGATAGAGCTATCTATAGCTGGATATCTGAAATTGTCTGAATGTAGCCACACCCAATAAATCCTGTGATCTGTTCATAGTAACCCTTCAAGTAATCCTTGCATTTCCTCTCTCTCCATCCCTTACCAGTTCTCCGACCAGTCTTGCTGTCTCACGAAATTTCATCATTAGACATTATTAAGTTTCTTTTAACATAGGTAGAATATTGGGCGAAAGTATCATGCCAATTCAGAGCTTTGGTGCATAGAATCAGAATCAGAATAACCTTTATTGTCATCCAAAAAATCAAGTCTTTTGGACGAGATTTCATCACCCACAGTCCAACAATAAGAGCAATAAAAATAAGCAATTTCACACACAATCACAAACCAACACAAAACAAAAAAAAAGAAACATCCATCACAGTGAGTCTCCTCCAGTCACCTCCTCACTGTGATGGAAGGCCAGAATGTCTTTTCTCTACCCCTGCTGTCTTCTCACGCGATCAGGCTGTTGAAGTTGCCACGTTCCAGGCCGCGCCGGATGGTGAAAGGTCTGCAGCGGGCCGACCCAAGCCCCACGACTCGGGGTGGGCGAAGACGCTGCCACTGCCGATGCACGTCGGGGTGGTCGGGGCTCCCGACATTGAAGCCCCCGCCGGGCGGAGAAAAATCCCACGGCCTATTTCAGTCCGCGCTGGACGGTTTATATCTTCAGTTCCAAGGTGTTTCTGCATTGCCTGTTTGGGAAAGTCAAAGAAGAGAAAGCTTGGTTTAGGTTTATTATTATTGTCATATGTACTGAGATACAGTGAATAAGCTTTTATGTGCTATTCAATCAAATCTGATAATATTATGCATAAATACAATCAAGGCACATGCATGTTTTGGAAGGTCAAGTGAGTGCAGAATTTAATTCTCAGCATTGTAGCATATCAGTTCAGAGAAAAAAAGTCCAAAGTCCGCAACAGGGGTTTGTTGGAAAATTGGACTATAGCATTGTTTATGGAAGGCAGATTGTGGAGGGATGTGGCACAGATTTGAATTCAACCATCTCCCAGATCAGGACCAGCTGTTTTCTTTCATGAACAGAGAGTGTCAGGGGACTGGAAGACCTTATTGTCCATGTGACCGTTAGCAACCAGGTAGCTAACAAACTGCCTCTCTTAATCTTAACTGGAACTTAAACCGTGTCTGTCTTGCTCCTGCAATATACAGTATGATTGTGGAATCGCCTTAATCACTTATCTCTCAATCTTGCTGCCCTACACCCTTCTTGTGAAAGAGTCATATTACCTTTAACGATCTAGTGGCTTAATACATCATCAGAAATTATTCAAATGCTTAAGTTTTGTGTTTGGTCCCTGATCTTTGAAAAGTTAGTTGTGGCACTGATGGAGACCTGTGGGGGTATCCATTCAAGAAAATGGAGAATGTGCAGTAAAGTTGAATTGGTAACACCCTTGTTGGAATCCTTGAGAATGTAGATAATAAATTAAGGCAGGTTTGAATGTTCCGGGCCTGACATCAAATGATCTGCAGAATACACAACATACAAAAAGTGACCTCTTTGAGGATCCTTTAGGTTGCTGAATTAGAGCCAGCTGGGAGTTGCTGTCTTATGAAAATGAGAAGAGGGGAAGAAATTGAGGGGGTGATTTCTCCATCTCAGTAACTCAACCAAACCAAATTTGGGGAAGTTTACTAGACTCAATCGATTTCCCTCTTACAGTCGGTACATCCATCAGGATTCTCCAAACACAATTGTGGGATAATTAAAATCAAATTATTTATCATGAACCTTGGACGACTTAACATGAAAATATTTTTAAATAATATCCTCCCTCAAGTGATATCTGATGGGCTGTTGTTGCAGGCTGTTTGCTTTCCCCAGGCAGCATTTCCTGGGGATTAGTTCTGAAGTGCTTGTTGAGCGATGCTTGTCACTTACAATGAAGCCCTGGCATTTACTGTGAAACCAGATGGAACAAATCCTAGCCTTGCAAACAGAAGTACAAATATCACAGTGAACCCAGTCCACAGGCAGTTCCGTCACCTTTGACGTGATCCCACCACCACTCACATCTTCCCGTCTTCATCCCTTTGGGTATTTTTAAAGCAGTGATTTACAGGTTCGTGATTAGCAATGGTGTCAAAGGTTATGGGGAGAAGGCTGGAGAATGGGGTTGAGAAGGAAAGGTAGAGCAGCCATGATTGAATGACATAGACTTGATGGGACAAATGGCCTAATTCTGCTCCTATGGCTAATGAACAAGAACGTTCCTCTTTCCATGCAGACCTCTCTCTCTGCTAATCCTTGGCTTGCTCATCCACTCCCACGCAACCCCCCTCCTCCCCAGGCACTTTCCCCTACAACTGTCCCTACACCACCATCCTAGCGTCCAGCCAGCACCCCTAGCAGCCCTTCCAGGTGAGACAGAAATTCACATGTACCTCTTCCAAATTCATTTATTGCTATTGTTCCATTCTTTTTCTCTAGAGAAGCTGTCTGACCCGCAGAGTTGCTCCAGCATTTTGTGTCTTTCAATGGTTTAAACCAGCATCTGCAGTTTCACCCTACACACCACATGCAACCTGCTACTTCCCCCTCCTCTGTACACTTTTATCCTATCCCCGAATCTCATATCACCCTTTTCCCACATTCTTATCCACTTCCACCCATCTCTCTCTCTCTCGCTCTCTCTCTCTCTCTCTCTCTCTCTCTTTCCAGCTATACATTTCACTTCTCCTGGCATACTATACATACATACATACATATATATATATATATATATATATATATATATATACATATATAATGAAAAGTCTCATCTTGTATGTATATATGTATGTTCCCAAAATACAACCAAAACGGTACAAGATAGCGCAACAATTTTAGGCTCACCTTACTCACCGTTCGCCTGTGGTGTGCAGTAGCAAGTTTCGTTCAAATTGTTGTTATATTTATAAAGCTATTCACTTTTTAAATTTTAATAAATCGCTCCCTCTTGCCATGCCTGTCAGCCACGCCTACGCAGTAATACCTCTGGGTTTGACGTCACAATGGGTCATATTCAGAGATAAGATGAAAGATAATGGCCGCCGGCAAAACAGGCATGCGGCAGCGCCTTGCGGCCACTCTCCTGCTGCTGGCCGCCGCGATGGCCGCCCGGGGCCGGGGTGAGTGGCTCCCCTTTCCTCAACCCCCTCGCCCGCCCCCGGCCAGCAACGGGTCCATGGGTCGTCAGTTAGGGGAGGTTTGCCGGGCCCGCAGGAGAGGTTTGGACCCAACGGGTCCAAATGGGTCGTCCTGTACTGACTAAAAATCATTTTGTTTCAAACCGCTGTGGGATGGTTTCAATTATTCCCT
This sequence comes from Rhinoraja longicauda, assembly GCF_053455715.1. Taxonomy (NCBI): domain Eukaryota; kingdom Metazoa; phylum Chordata; class Chondrichthyes; order Rajiformes; family Arhynchobatidae; genus Rhinoraja; species Rhinoraja longicauda. The sequence goes on along the minus strand of NC_135953.1, from coordinate 79,066,145 downwards.
TTTGCCTCAGACAATGCGATGTGCATGAGTACACTATTAATGGGTGTTTTGTCTGCTAATTCAAGTAATTGTCTTAATCAATATACTGGATGGCGTGTTTGTCTCTGGGAATTAATCGTTGGTGAGCCGAATACGGTAAAGCCAAGCCGTAAATTTGAACACAAGTCTTTCCTAGTAACAATTTTGTGTTGTTTCCATCTTAATTAGCATGATTCATTATGATTTCATATTGAGCTTAATGTGTCCATAATTTTAGTTAAAAATGAGATCAGATTTTTAATATTTCCAGTTCAGTTGAGCGTGTTGCTAAAACCTGAACTGAAGTTAGCGCTATTTAATTGCATACCAAGGACTTCGAGTCATAGAATCATGCAGCACTGAAACAGGCCCTTCAGCCCAACTCGTCCATTTCAATCAAGATACCCCATATTAATCTAACCCCCTCCTATCCATTTACCTGTCCAAGAGTCTAGTTATTGTACCTGCCTCGACCAGTTCCTCTGGGAGCTTATCAAACAATTTGCCACCAAATAGAGATTTTTGTGGTTTTTGTTTAGCATTCGGGGATTGCTCCTGCACCAGATGCTAACATTAAAGCTGACTGTTTGTGCCCCTTCTGTTTCACCCCATTACCTCAGGGTTTGTTCAGAGGATGGCACAACTCCTTTAATTGGTTGCCATCATTGTTGGCCATGGCCTCACTAACCTCAGCTGTATGTTTTGAAAACCCCACCTAAACTTGGCTTCATTTTTTTGACAAAGCCCAGATGTTAGTCTTCAGTTTTATTTGACAATAGATTGTTAGGAATAGGTGATGTTTCGGGTCGAGACCCTTCTATGGACACCATAGCTTCAGAATAAAGGGACGTATCTTTAGAGAGGAGATGAGGGTGAATTTCTTTAATCAGAGAGTGGTGAATCTGGACTTAATTGCCACAGAAGGCTGTGGAGGCCAAGCCAATGGATATTTTGAAGGCAGAGATTGATAGATTTGTGATTAGTACGGATGTCAGGGGTTATGGGGAGAAGGCAGGAGAATGGGGTTAAGAACGAAAGATAGATCAGCCGTGATTGAATGGTAAGGTAGACTTGATGGGCCGAATGGCCTAATTCTGCTCCAACAACTTATGAGCCTTCTGAATCGCCAATGTTCTGTGAGTAAGAACAAGCTATCTTGGCAGTGTCCAATGACAGCTGCGGTCTAAGCTCCTGTCCCATGTTCTGAAAGGAGCAATGCATGGGAGGCTGTGTCACACCATGTATCCCTGAAGCAGATGTTGCAATGCATGGGAGGCTGTGTCACTGCATGTATCCCTGAAGCAGATGGTGCATTGTTCACAAGGATAACATGGGGCACCCTCAAAATTCTGGCTGTGCAGTTGGAGGCTGACTTGGTGCACGGTCTTAAAACTTATTTTATCGATGTTCCTCTGCCAATGCTCCCACTAAAGACATGGACACCACTTCCCAAATGCTAGCAACAACAACTTTCCATCATTTGGTTCTGCTCAGTTACCCGATTGGCTTAATTTAATCCAGAAATAGTCACAAATGCCATACACAAGGTTTGTGTAGGAAAATAACTGCAGATGCTGGTACAAATCGAAGGTTTCACAAAATGCTGGAGTAACTCAGTGGGTCAGGCAGCATCTCTGGACAGAAGGAATGGGTGGCGTTTCAGAGATGGTCCAAGTATATTTAAGAGCAGGATGGAAATTAGTGGTGAAATGTATGAAATCAGAGAGTTCTGCATGGGTACAAGAGGTAGCACCAATGCAGTAATCAATGTAGTGGAGGTAGAGTTCGGGGATGGGGCAAGTGTATGCTTCCTATCTCCAACTATATCCTTTCTTTGTCCCGCCCCCCCCTGACATCAGTCTGAAGAAGGGTCTCGACCCGAAACGTCACCCATTCCTTCTCTCCAGAGATGCTGCCTGACCCGCTGAGTTACTCCAGCATTTTGTGATACCATACACGAGGTTTAATCAATTTACAATAGCTGAACAAAACAGCTCTGTGTGATCCTGTCCCTCAGGGTACATGTGGCAGCAATCCCAAAATAGCAAAGATGTCTTGGGTTCAAATGTATTGTACTGCAGAACCGATGATTCAACGGTGGGTAGGGCGATCAAATCGTCAAGAAAGATACGTAATTGGAAAAAGCTAGAGGAGGCTTTGTATCGGATTGTCCAAATGTGCTGTGTGACAAAGTATAAGCTTTTTTGAAGTATAATTACTTCTGTGAGCACATGATCAGGTATGGTTGTGAAGCAGCAGTGGTAAAGGAATCTGCTAAACCTCAAGGGATGGGGCAGTTCAGTAGTGCAGCAGTCGAGCTGCTGCCTTACAGCACCAGAAACCTGGGTTGGTCCACTGTGGGTGCTGTCAGTCCGGAGTTTGTAACTTCTCCCTGTGACTGCGTGCTTTTTCTCTGGGAGCTCCGGTCTCCTACCATATTCCAAAGATGTGCAGGGTAATTGGCTTCGTTAAATTGCCCCTAGTGTGTAGCATGCGCAAGTGGGATAACATGAAACTAGTGTGAGGGTGATTAATGGTGGGGCGTGGACTCGGTGAGCTGAAGGGGCTGTTTCGACACTGTATCTCTAAACTAAACTAAACTAAACTTAAGGACTCCATGTTTGGGTACACGGTCATAAGACATTGCACTCCAGCACAAAATTTATTTCAAGAGAACTGATAAGACATTGAAAAGTTAGATTGCAGAGGCATTTTTAAGGAACAGCATTCAGCATTTGAAGGCAGCAACTGATATTATCTTGGCTGATAGAAATATTCACCTTTTTATTTCACGGAGAAGAAAATAAACTTAGAATCCCTCGCACTCCAGAAAAAGATTGGTAATAAATTTATTAGGAGGTTTCCCATTGAGTGGTGTGCCCTTTGGGTACATACAGTCAGTTGGCATCCAGGCAACGATGCCAGGGAAATAAGTTCCTTTGTTTACATGGAAACAGCATTAAAGAAATGTGCATCCACAAAGCAGAAGACTATCACATTATCCCTGTGTTGCATTCTCCATCTGGCAGCTCACTCACCCGCCTAACATTCCTGCTGTTATCGAGATCCTTTTATCTCATAGTCATTATGTGGACATGATTTCTGCAAAGGGACAACTGTAGCACGTGGAAGAATTTCTCCTAAAACAAACATTGTCCAGCTTCAGGATTTTGAGAGCCAATATCACTGTGTTGAACAGGCAGTTAATTTCCTTCTCCTCACCTTGAAGATGGTCAATACAGATAGGGCAATGCAGATTAGGATTTCCTGTCAGCACTGCCCTTATGCTGTGGTGTCTTTGATGGCTCTACTTTTCAACATGTGCCTCAGTCCCAGTTACCTGCAGCTTTCTTTCATTGTTCAACTTTGAGGAGATGACATGGGGTTCAAAGGTCGGAGGCATATATTGATAAGAGTGTTGTTGGAAGCAGCCTGCAGTGTAGCTTGTGTCTGTTTTCTTCTATCAACAGCCTTAATAAACTCCCCTTCTGGCTGTTTGATGACACTGACCACAACAAATAAGAAGGTTGGAGCTGTACTATCAGACCAGATTCCTATCTGTGCCTTCTGTTTCATAGAATTCTTTCTGCAGTGCGGGGTCCAGACTTTGTTAAAACAATTTTGAATGAAATCCTTGGGTTGTTTTAGTTCACTGTAAACTGGCTTATTCTATGAATGAAACACAGACCTTCTATTAGCCACCTGCAGAGAAGAAGAGAACAAATTAGGAGGTAGGAGTGAGAGGTAGAGGTGATGGGGCCAGAGCTCCATAACCCTGTTGACATATGGAAAATGCATTCCATTGACACGATACCCAAGCATTGCCAATGGCTGAGAAATTGGAAAGAAAGACATGCATTTATAATTCTTCACAATACATTCTTCACAACCCATAGAGCATTACAGCTAGTTATCTACATTTTCAATCCAGCTACTCTTGTAATGGGAACAGTACAGGGAGGGGAGAGTCATAACAGTGTGGGGGGGGGGGGGGGGAGGCTGGAGGCTGGAGGGGAGGGGGGGTTTGGGGGGAGAGAGGCAGGAGATGGCTTTAAAATGAATGGAAACAATTGAATATTTTAAGTTGCAGAGATGGGGAGGGCGATTTCTCTCAGCCTCTCCGGATGCCGGCACCGTGCTTGATTGTGCAAAGTATGTACGCACTCCCCGTGATCAAGTGGGTAGCCCTTGGGAGCTCTGTTGTCCTCACATGTCCTAACGTCACGCGGGGTCAATGGGTTAATCGGCCGCTGTGAATTCCACCCTGAAGTGTGGATGAAATCCAGGGAGAGTGAACGGGATGTGAGGGAAGTAAAACGGGATCAATGTAAACGGCTGCTTGATGGTTCACGTGGACCCGGCAGACCGGAAGGGCCTGTTTTCCTCCTGCAAATGGTGAGAGTGGGCTGTCGTCATATGTACAATCAAATCTCATGCAGAGGAATGAGATTATGATCAGCTAGATACACTGGCTGAGGTGTATGAATCTACATTTGAGGAATTGCCAATTTACCTCTTGGGTAGGTGGAGTCTTATTGAGAGTTCTTCACATCAGTGTCAGAAGAAGAAAGCTAATTAAGTTCTATTGTGGAGTTCAAATTGATTTGCACTGCATGGTTGCAATATTCATGAATAATCTTTTGTTAGGCACCCATGACCTCATGAACCTTGGGGTGGCAAACTGCAATAATGTGCTCATGACCCACCTATTTTCCATTGCCGAGGTAAGGCCTGTAAGGGGTTAACTGTGTTCTAACTCTGATTTATTTGTACTTTGGGCATCGCACACAGTAGTTAGTTTTTTTTAATTTGGCTTGGTAAAAGCCTTTGTTGGCGTGCGACAGTGAGCCTATTACAGGTACAGAAGAACTCCCAAGCTAGATCCCATCTGATGTATTTGTTTTGCTTTTAAATATTAACCATGTGTATATGATTAGAAGAAAGGATGATATAATTTATAGTTTGATATATTTAACTTAATTATTTCCTTTACACACCATGCACTGAAAAGATTTTACAGTTGAGTTGTTATGTGCCTTATTTGTTTAATGGGGTGAATAATGGAGTGTTGAATCTTATTGATGGAATGTCCCAGCCGTTATTCTGACCACATTATTGCAAGATGAATGGAGCTGTGACCTGGGGCTGTGGAGCCCAGGGGATTGTCACCTGGCTGTGACCCGAGGAGAAATTCATATTGCTGGAAAATTAACCTGTTCCGACCTGAAGCTGTCTATTTAAAGAGGTTTCTGTTGGACACCAAAGGGCAGAGACGTAGATGAGTGAGATCCACTGGACTGAAATCTGAGCCATGATGTTGCCCTTTCCTTTGTAATCTTCTTTCATCCTAAAATGTTTCAATGTGTTTGTTGTCCTTTCACCTCTCGCTTCTTGATCATTCATGAATTTCACTGTATCATTATTGAGACCCTCAGCTCCCAAGGGTCCATGATTGGAATTCCATCCTTCAATGACTCCAGCCCTCTTGATTTGTTTCTCTATTTTATGATGTTCCTTGGAATTCATCCCATGGACCAAGTTTATAGTTTAGAGCCAGATTTTATTGGATTGGAGTCCCGTGCATAAGCCAGCACATTGGCGCCGCAGTAGAGCTGCTGCCTTACAGCGTCAGAGACCCAGGTTCGATCCTGACTACAGTTGCTGTCTGTATGGAGTTTGTATGTTCTCCCCGTGACCACGTGGGTTTTCTCCGGATGCTCCGGTTTCTGCCCACACTGCAAAGATGTACAGGTTTGTAGGTTAATTTGGCAATATTGTAAATTGTCCCTCGTGTGTAGGATAGTGTTAGTGTACGGGATTGCTGGTCAGCGCGGACTCGGTGAGCTGAAGGGCTTGTTTCCACGCCGTATCTCTCAACCAAACTAAACATAGTTTTGAGGTTCTTGGCTCTGTTAAAGTGCTTTAACCATGCCAGGCCATGTGAAACACTCGACTTTAGTGAGAAGAGAGATTGAAAGCTGAGGAGACCTCTGGCCGGATGTTGGGATCCACCTGTAACAGTGTCCATGGAGATCTCTCCATCTAACCAAGACCTTTGTCTAAAGAGTGAGTGGTAAACCTTGACAAAAGCCAAGGGAGGGATCTGACCAAAAAGATCCTCTTCGCCACCAACGAAGGAAAAGTCAATCATCGCTCAGCCATGAAGAGCAAACCCCCTCCCCTCCCTCCCCCCCCTCCCCCCTCCCCGTCCCTATACTTCCCCAATACGTCTTCATGGGGTGGTGGAGAGGTCAGCCTTGAGAGTTGGAACTGAGAGCTGAGGAGAGATCCACCTAAGCAATGTATAGTGAGATGGACTGTCAAAATGAAAGGGCGACTGCCTTAAACAATTGTGTTATTGGATAACTTGGGAATTGGAACCATAGATATTCCTAGATTATTTTTTTTAAACAAAACCATTGACAGAACAAGTAATACAAGGAGTACATCAAAGCGTAATGCTCAGTGCCCATTAAAGTGTTAGATATGTCGGCAATATCTTGAGGAGTGTGTGTCATCTGAAACTCAGTGACAGAGCACATGGCTCAGAAACCGTGCAGTGGAAAAATAGCTTTTGTTGGAGTATAGCATTTCAAAATGTGGCGATCACAACTCAGCAACCACTGCAATAAATATAACTGAACCTGGGTTCCATGGCCAAAGTTGCTCACTCAGTCATCTTTGGTCAGGTGGCTCCAAATAACTTCATGATTTAAGAGGGACTGAGTTGGGAGCAGATCCCCAGACTAAAGTCATTAGAAGTAAACAGAGTGTGTATTGATTTCACTTCACATTTGAAACAAGTCATCGCACAGGCCTGTCAACTGACCTGATGAGTTATGGTCACTGAAGCTGGGCAGGGAAAGGGAGCTCGGAGCAGCCCACGCTTGGAAATGAAGATATTGAATAAAAGTCACAGCTGTAGTGAAAGTTGTGGTGCAGGACTAAATCACAAACAGTGGGTCACGAGAAGGGAAAGGGATTCCCAGTCTGGGAGTCCTTAGTGTTTGCACATTAATGGTGCTAAAGGGAAGGAGCAGATGAAGAAAATCACCATCCCAGTGCAGTTTCATGTTGAAGATTTATTTCTCTTTCACTTCCTTCAGCTATATGTTTTAAGATGCACTCCAGAGTGGCATCCGGCCTCACTGCAAGTCTTTCCGAGCTTAGTGCCTTTAAGTTTGCATTTTGCACAGGCTGCTGTGTGCAAGGCACTGTTGTACAACAAAATGACTTTATCTGGAGAAAATGCGGCAAGCATCGTTTAATTTGGTGTTGTTGGCAAGAACTTGCAGAATTAAAATGTAGCATACTTCCTTAATTTAGAAATGATGGCATGTATCCTGTAGGGTGAAAACATTACGAACCCTCATGAGGGAAGAAAGAGCTCAGAATAGGTTCACTAATTGTCCCTTGCAGCAGGTATATCTTAAAAAGGATTTTGAATCAATTGGAGACAAATCTTTTAAGCTTATGAGCTGCGATACCAGCAGCTGTTTCATAAGGAGATGAATATAGTAATTTTATTGCAGAATAGAATTTCCAGAATTTAAAGAATTTTCAGAGATATCTATTAAATTTTTCAATTTGGTGCCATTGCCTTTATTGAGGCCTTATGGACTTACACGGTGTGTTGCACTGTAAGAAAATGCGGCACAGGAATTGAAGTAAGCCTGCTTTGCTGTTCAAGGAGATCATGGCTAATCTACTCATTGACCTTCATTTTCCTGCCTGATCTCATAATCTTTGATTCTCTAACAGTGCAAAAGTCTACCAAATGCTCTAAATCTGACATCTTACATTGGCTGGATGCATTAATACCTGAGGTATGTAATGGATTGGACAAAGCGTTCTGTGCTTCTGCTGGCAAAGCAGTATGCAGTTGAACCCGTTGCAAATTCCTTTTGGATTTTTTGATGAACCAGTTCCAGATACTAAAAGCCATGAGTGTGTTGCTGCAGCTACCCTATCAGCTGCAGAGTTCTTGCCTTATATGACCAAACCAAGTATGAAGAGAAAAGTAATGGCTTTAAGATCAGTCTGCAGCGGGGAACAAAATGAAAAATACTTTGGTTTGTGAGAAGCTGTCGTGACAGAATAGACTTGCTATCAGTCTTCAATTTCAAGGTAAGAATCTGGAATGCAGCAAGTTAACAAAGTTGCATGTGGCATATTTGGCGAGAACAAGCTACCCTTTTATTTGATCGCCTTTCTGGGTGCCAGGCACTGCTAGTACTTCTCAACCCATCTATTGATTTGGAAGTCTTGAAAATAAATTATTTTCATATAAGTAGTGTCGTTGCTCGATATACAATAACTCGTTGATGGAATTATCTGAAAGATGGCTTGCCGTCTAGGTGCTCCTCATGATTTATATTTTGAAAGGGTTTAAGGTTCAGTTAGTGCTTCACTGTGCCCTGTGCTTCACGATGGTGAATCATTTTGATAATGCACCAATGGTCATTAGTGCTCCACTTAAAATGAAGGGCAATGCTGGCTTTGTCTAATGATTCTCCAATTTATCAAGGGTTCAAATTGCTGTACAAACACCTGTAGCAATGGATAAAATTAGTCACTTCAGCAAACTACTATTAGGTTATTCCTAAGTTATAGCCATAAAAAGGGGCTTGTCATTATGAATATTTCTTGTGTCTGTCAAGAAATTCAGGAACAATGCATTCTGCAGAAATAATATTTTAAAAGCTATTTAAATATTAAACTATTAGAAAAACTTGGCCAATTACCAGAGTCGTTTTTTAAGTATTTTTTTGAGGATTTAAATCATGTGATGATTAAAGAACGTAGCACTGAAGCTTTGCGCGATTTCAGTTCCCACAAGGGTGGCACGGTGGTGCAGTGGGACAGTTGCTGCCTTACAGCACCAGAGACCCAGGTTTGATCCCCACTACAGGTGTTGTCTGTACGGAGTTTGTACATTCTCCCTGTGACCATGTGGTACGTTCTCTCTGTGCTGTACCGCATGGGTATTTTCCAAGTGATCGGTTTTCTCCCACATTTCAAAGACATGCAGGTTTAGGGGTTAATTGACTTCTGCGAATTGTTCCTAGTGTGTAGGATAGAACTACACGTACTAGTGTACAGGTGATGGCTGGTTGATGTGGACGGTGGGCTGAAGAGCCTATTTCAATGCTGCATTCCTAAACTAAACACCAGAATGGAGATCATAGGCATTGTCCTCATTAAATAAATTTGGGGACCAATCTGGAAATGATTTTATTCTGCCTCTGCCTGCAGGCATCTTATGAGCCCAGTTGGGACCACAGGTACATGTGGGGTCAGCGGATAGATGATAAGAGGGACAGGAGCAGGGGTCGTTAAGAGCTTGCATTGGTTTTGTTGAGCTATGTGATCTCCCTGTTCCCTCCAACTCCGTAAAATACTAACACCTTTCCATGGTCCATATGACTCTGTTAGGGACTGCTGGTTAGACAGTAAGTGACTAGGACAAATGACAAAAAGAGTGCAGAACTTCAAAGTGCAGAAGAACTGAAATGACATTCAGACTTGTGTCATGGCCTGGGTAATCTTAGTTAATTCCTTAAGGGAAACGACAATGGGCCTCTGCAATGTTGAATTGGTTACATGGCAGGTATGTTTGGTCCCTAACATGGGCAAAATGGAAATACATTTAGAGCTGTCCCTTGCCAAGATCTTTCTGTAAATGTTTGATTCTTTCAAAGAGCTTTGGATTGGCTTGCATTCCACTGGCACGATGGGTGGTGCAAGTCAAATATGTGAATGAAATCATATGATGTGATGTCATCAATCATATGATGTGATGTCATCATCATAGGCATGTTGTTAGTGCGTGTCTTGATGTTCCTCATGGAGTTTATTCAGTATTTCGCAGCTGCACATTTGTTGTACACAGACCATCTCTCCGTGCACCATAGAAGCTAGTTTTCTATTAGGAAATTCTGACATGCAAAAGTCAATAAATAATGACAACATTTTTGGTTCATTTATACCATGTGAACATCACTAGCAAAGCCAGCATTCATACGCAATCCTTAATTGTTGCTGAGAAGCGAATGGTGTGCAGCCTTCTGTCATTAAGGTACTCCCAGGGTTGTGTGGTAGAGAGTTCCAGGATTTGTGGTACGTTTCTAAGATTCAGTCACCTTTTCCAAATTAGGATGTGGGCTATCTCAGAGAAGAACCTGCAGGTGGCAATGTTTCCATGCACCTTGGTGGTAAAGGATACAGGTGTGGACGTGCCATTGAAGTCGGCGGGGGAAGTAACTGAAATAAAACTTTACGTAAGGTGCATTCTGCTGCCAGTGTGTGCTGGCAAAAGAGGGAGTAAATGTTTTGGATGGTGGATGGGGTGCCAGTTGAGTGGGTTGGTCTGTCTGGGCTGGTACTGAGCCTCTTGGGTATTGTTGAAGCTGTACTTACCCTGCCCAGTGGAGAGTTTCCTCATCACACTCTGGACTTACTTTGAGATGATGGCAGGTGAGTCACTCACTACAGGATGCCTAGTGTTTGTTTTCATGCCATGATCATTGAAATAATAAATGTATGTGCCAACTTCAAACAGTCAGGTGCTGCCATGCTGTAGAGTTTTATAGAAGCTTCTTAGAATCGTAGAAAATTAACTAATCGTAATCTTGGTTATCTTTGTAAAGCAGAACTGGATTAGTTGCCTATTGTCTTAATCTGTGGACTGAAGGAATATTTCTGCTAACTGTGGCTGAGATGTAAAGAAAGGTCTTAGTCATAGAGTGGTACAGAGTGGAAACAGGCCTGTTGGCCCAACTTGCCCACATCGGCCAACATGTCCCAGCTACATGTCCCACCTGCCCATGTATGGTCCAAATCCCTCCAAACCTGTCCTATCCATGTACCTGTCTAACTGTTTCTTAAATGTTGGGATAGTCCCAGCCTCAACTACCTCTTTGGCAGCTTGTTTTGTACACCCACCACTCTTGGTGTGAAAAAGCTACCCTTCAGATTCGTATTAAATCTTTTCCCCTTAAACCTATGTCCTCTAGTCCTCGATTCACCTACTCTTTGCAAGAGACTCTGTGCTCTGTCGTCTTTGCCGATTAATTCGCTTGGTTACCATCTGGTACTATCTTGCCCAGTAACTCAGCAAATACTAAATTGGATCTATTAGCTCTTTCGGCAGCCAGCAAAATTCTGTGCCTTGTGATATTGCCCTTATGACTTCGATCCTTTGAGAATTTTAAAGAATTTCTCTGTGACTGGAAACTATTAATATGACAGAAAACACTTTCATGTGTTAGCTTTGCAAATCTCAAAGATAAATCAAAGTAAAGCAATGTTTTTGATCTAAATATAGATTTTGTGTAATTTTGTATTTAGATGCAACATACTTTCATATATTTTGTTTCTTATTATTTGTCCCCATCACAGCCCTCAGTTCATTAGCTGCTGCATCCTGTCTTCAGCCAAGAAACTGGAGGGAAATCTCACACTGTTCATTTGGTATATAGGTTGAGATATGAACAGCTTTTGCTGCCAATTTGTCTGGCATCAAAGCAACTTGCTTTCATGTGGCAGTCCCACTAGCAACTAGTGCACAGGAAAATTCAAGGAGTTTGCATACCTCACAGAAGATATGTAGTTCTTTCACAAATTAGCTGTGTGTGTAATTCATACTTTGTGAGAATAGAAATGTTTATTGAATCGTTTGCTGACATTGGCGAGACCGAGGAGGAAGTAAGTGTACAACACAAAGCGACTGAATTCATTGACGTAAACCTTCAGCAAGTTGCTAAAAGTCAAAGGTCATTTATTGTTATTCATTTAATGGCCTGGGTTTTCATCAAAGGTTTCAGACATTGTGATCAAAATGAATGATGGATCATTGAAAGTATATAATCTAATGCAACAATGTGGTGAAGAATATATTGATGTACAAAGCAATTGAATGCAGGCTCTCCACGTGTGAAAGATCTCAAATCTTGCCCGTGCTCCTACTTTCTGTAAACATGGGGCCTGATAAGATTTGATTCCTGGTTTATTTTCGGACAGTGGAATTGTAATGATTTTAAAAGGGAAACAATAAACCTGATAGAGGTTTGGTCAATTTCTTTAGGAAGTTTTGAAAGAATGAACAGAGAAGACATATTAGCACAGCAGCAAATGGACATAGACTCCGTTTTTTCACCAATAGAAAGATGGGGTGGGGGAATTATATGAATTTTTTAAAAAATCTTGATGGAGCTATTAAATATGATTGGAGACACAAAAGAATGCAGGTGCTGGGATCGTGAGTGAAAAACAAACTGCTGGAGGAACTTAGCAGGTCAGGCAGAACTGTGGAGGGAAATGGACAGATGACATTTTGGGTCAGGAGCTTGTTCAAGACTGAGGAAGAGTCCCAAAGGTCTGAATAAGGGTCTGATCTGAAGCATCATCTGTCTTTTTCCCTCCGCAGGTGCTGCCTAACCCACTGATTTCCTTCAGCAGTTTGATCTTACCATTAAGTATGAGTCCTTTGTGACAAATAGTTGTTCACACAAGAAGTTATAGCATCATTTACAGCAAAACTGCATAAGCCTTTAAAAATTAGGTTACTTGGTTGAATGGTGTAGCCTGTTCCAGATTTATGGAACCAGTAGATAATGATCATCGTGTCCATATTTACTCTTAGTAAATCTCGTTTCTTCAATAGATCCATCAGTCGATAACTCCAAGGTCCCTAAACCAAAAGAGACCTCTTTTACTTACTGTGCTATCGTAGCTTTAACAATCCTGCAATAGCAGGACCCTTTACCCAACATACTCTCTTCTACTTTCTTCTCAATTTGTAAATCATCTCTTTTTTCCTGGTATCTTTTCTAATGACCAATCTTGTGTGTTACGAAGAAAGTTCAAACATCACAGGGCATTGTTCTACAACACCCATTTTGAACCATGCCTTTCTTCAGCAAGTACAGTACATCTACTTGGCATCAAATAATTGCAAGGTGAATTGAGTCATCAGTGGGGACAATTTCTTTAGCAGCTGTTGTCCAATTTTGTGCTTGGAAAATGCGTGTTGCTGTGGACAGAGCAAAATTCGTGCAGTCGGCCATGGATAGCTATTGATGCAGAAAGCAACAAGGACATTGTGGGAGGAACAAGGAACTGCAGATCTTAGTTTACATAAAAGGACACAAAGTGCTGGAGCAACTCAGCGGGTCAGACTCTGGAGAAAGTCAGACAGCATCTCTGGATAGGTGACGTTTCACATTGGGACCCTTCTTCAGACTGTATTGCATGTATTTATGCTACTACACAGTAAATCTACCGATCAGCACAAAATTGTAAACAGCATTCTTTGGCATCGCAAGACAACACAGTGATTCCACAGCACTCCTGTGCTCCTGCTCTGATTTTTTAAATCTTGCTTAACACTGTTTCAAAATGCTAGTTTGAGCGTAGTGAACACGGCGACTCGAAACGTCACCTGCCCTCGTTCTCCAGAGATGCTGCCTGGCTCGCTGAGTTACTCCAGCACTTTGTAATCTTCTGTACATTGTGGTATTTATGTTTGAGTTTCAGGTAATTTGCACATGGGGAAATTGTAATCTAAACACATGTAAAAAAATAACAAATTAATTAACTTTATGTATTCATTTCATACTTGTGATGGATGTGGCCTTGTGATGGATGTGCACCTCTTGTTTCTTGATGTAACAAATATGTTGAACTTCTCAGACAGAGTTTAGTTGTGGATGGATGCAGTTCCCTATAGTAATGGTATACTGCTCGTATATCCGAAAAATGAAGTCTGTCTCTCGGTTATGTCGAAAGGTGCAGCGATCACAACTGTTATGGACAACATGATGGTGAAAAGTATCAGAAAAATAGTGTTATTGAACGCACGTGCGGAGAAGAGTTTGACTATTGCTGTGCAGCAAGGCGCAGTGGGATAGAACACAAGCTAGATTATAAAGGCTGCTGTTTCTTCACAAAGGCTAGATATGAGCTGACATCCCATAGCATTTCAAAGCAGCTGCTCGACAGGGTGTCAGGATTGATCCTCTTGAGTAGTCTTTTATGTACATAAACACAGTGAGTTTGAGTGTTATGTGGAGTGTGATTACTTGCTTTCTGACATTAAAATGACTGTCTGTTTCCCCTTTAGTTACATTTAATTTGTATTTGTTGTAAACGTACCATTGGATACTCAGAAATGTTTTTACACAATTTTAGTTTATTTCATGGTTTTCCTTTCAAGCAGAAAACTAAAAGAACTATTTGGATGTCAGCTGCAGCCTCTGGTCAGAGTGTTGTGAATACATATTTCTTGTCTAGAAACTGGAACTTAACATTTTCAAAGACCATTTATTTCAGAACACTAACTTCTGACCTTCTTGGTTAATATCAGAAATCATAGGTAGTTTTCTCTTGTGTTCAGCCAATGCTTACTGCTGCTATTGAAGTCAATACTTGTTAGAGACCTTATTTTGTCCTCAACTTTACCCCATTGCCAAAAGCGGTAGCAGCCGTTGTGGACAACAGTCTTGCGTCCTTATCGCTAACCTGCAGCACTATTTTCTTACAAGGAATGTGAGTGGGTATTTTTCAGTTCACGCATTAGTTTTTGGAAGATCATTCAATTAGACTGTGTAGAAATGCCTCTCAGCTCCAAATGTGCATTTAATTATTTGCAAGTTAATACTTCAAACTGACGGATAAAAACACAAAGTGCCCGAAGAACTCAGTGGGTCAGGCAACATCTGGAGAGGGAACGGACAGAGAACATTTCATGTTGGGACCCTTCTTCAGACTGATGGGGGGGGGGGGGGGGTGGGGGGGGTGGAGGCACGGGGCTGGCAAGTGATAGATAGATAAATGTGAGGGGGGGGGGGTGGTTTGCTTGGCGTATTGGTAGTGTAAGTGACAAAGGCAGGAGGTGAATAGGAGACACAAAGTTGTCAGGTCAGGAGCGGCAAGAAGGAGTGAAATAAGAAGCCAGAGGGGATCTGTGAGTGAAAGGCATCAGAGGGAGGGGAAAATGGAAATATGGGACTGGGGATGGGAGATGAGTGTATGAAGGAGAAACGAGTTAAGAGTGTTTTATTGTCTTATGTCCCAGATAGAACAATGAAATTCTTACTTGCAGCAGCACAACAGAATATGTAAACATACAGTAATACACTGTAACCAATATAATAGACGAGCAGTGTGTGTATATATACATCTACCCACATATACATATATACATAATATAATGTATTATATAATATATATACACACATACACACAAAAAAACCCAAAGAACAACAGTGCAATAATAGTCTATGTAGTTCTGAGCTTGTTTTGTGGTTATAGTGTTTAATAGCCTAATGGCTGTAGGGAAGAAGCTGTTCCTCAACCTGGACGTTACAGTTTTCAGGCTCCTGTACCTTTTCCTGATGAAAGGGATGAAATGAGTGTGTGAAGTGAGGATGGTGGGAGACATGGAAGCACAATGGGGTAGAGGCACAGGGAAGGGGAGGTATTATTTGAAGTTTAGTTAATTTAGAATACATCGTGAAAGCAGGCCCTTCGGCCCACTGAGTCCACGCCAACCAACGATCCCACACACTAACGCCATCCTACGCTCACTAGGGACAATTTACATTTTTACCAAGCCAATTAACTTACAAACCCGTACGTCTTTGGAGTGTGTGAGGAAACTGGAGAAAACCCACGCAGGCCACGGGGAGAACATACGAACTCCGTACAGCCAAGCACCCCTAATCAGGATGGAACCCGGGTCTCTGGCGCTGTAAGCCAGCAACTATACATACCGCTGCGACAAATCTTGTGTCTCCAAACTAATGGCTCATTTTGACAAAGGTATTGTAAAGGAATTGTAAAAAATATATAAATAATACCACTGAAGCAGCGGCTCCTAGAATGTGTGATTGGGTACCTGGCGGTACCTGGTACATATCACAGAGACATGGCTACAAGAGGACCAGGGCTGGGAACTGAATATTCAGGGGTACACAACGTATAGAAAAGACAGACAGGTGGGCAGAGGGGGTGGGGTCGCTCTGTTGGTAAGGAATGATATTTACTCCCTTGCAAGGGGTGACATAGAATCAGCAGATGTAGAATCAGTATGGATAGAAATGAGGAATTGTAAGGCTAAAAAGACCCTAATGGGAGTTATCTACAGGCCCCCAAACAGTAGCCTCGACATAGGGTGCAAGTTGAATCAAGAGCTAAAATTGGCATGTCGCAAATGTAATGCGATGGTGGTTAGAGGAGATTTCAACATGCAGGTAGACTGGGAAAATCAGGTTGGTAATGGACCCCAGGAAAGAGAGTTTGTGGAGTGCCTCTGTGATGGATTCTTAGAACAGCTTGTACTGGAGCATACCAGGAAGAAGGCAATTCTGGATTTAGTGTTGTGTAATGAACCTGATCTGATAAGGGGTCTCGAGGTAAAAGAGCTATTAGGAGGCAGTGACCACAATATGATAAGTTTTACTCTACAAATTGAGAGGGAGAAGGGAAAATCGGAAGTGTCGGAATTACAGTATAGCAAAGGGGATTACAGAGGGATGAGGCAGGAGCTGGCCAGATTTGACTGGAAGGAGGCCCTAGCAGGGAAGACGGTGCAACAGCAATGGCAGGTATTCCTGGGAACAATGCAGAAGTTGCAGGATCAATTTATCTAAAAGAGGAGGAAAGATTCTAAGGGGAGTAAGAGGCACCCATGGCTGACAAGGGCAGTCAAGGACAGCATAAAAATCAAAGAGAAGAAGTATATCATAGAAAAGAAGAGTGGTAAGCCAGAGGATTGGGAATCTTTTAAAGAGCAATAGAAGATAACTAAAAAGGCAATACGGGGAGAAAAGATGAGGTACCAATCTAGCCAATAATATAAAGGAGGATAATAAGAGCTTTTTTAGGTATGTGAAGAGGAAAAAAATAGTCAAAGCAAATGTGGGTCCCTTAAAGTCAGAAGCAGGGGAATTTATTATGGGGAACAAGGAAATGGCAAACGAGTTGAACCGGTACTTTGGATGTGTCTTCACTAAGGAAGATACAAACAATCTCCCAGATGTTCTAATGGCCAGAGATCCTAGGGTGATGGAGGAACTGAAGGAGATTCACATTAGGCAGGAAATGGTGTTGGATAGACTGATGGGACTGAAGGCTGATAAATCCCCAGGGCCTGATGGTCTGCATCCCAGGGTACTTGAGGTGGCTCTAGAAATTGTGGATGCATTGGTGATCATTTTCCAATGTTCTATAGATTCAGGATCAGTTCCTGTGGATTGAAGGGTAGCTAATGTTATCCCACTTTTTAAGAAAGGAGGGAGAGAGAAAACAGGAAATGATAGACCAGTTAGTCTGACATCAGTGGTGGGGAAGATGCTGGAGTCAATTATAAAAGACAAAATTGCGGAGCATTTGGATAGCAGTAACAGGATCGTTGAGAGTGGATCTTATCGAAACATATAAGATTATTAAAGGGTTGGCCACGTTAGAGGCAGGAAACATGTTCCCAATGTTGGGGGAGTCCAGAACCAGTGGCCACAGTTTAAGAATAAGGGGTAGGCCATTTAGAACGGAGATGAGGAAAAACATTTTCAGTCAGAGAGTTGTAAATCTGTGGAATTCTCTGCCTCAGAAGGCAGTGGAAGCCAATTCTCTGAATGCATTCAAGAGAGAGCTAGATAGAGCTCTTAAGGATAGCAGAGTCAGGGGGTATGGGGAGAAGGCAGGAACGGGGTACTTATTGAGAATGATCAGCCATGATCACATTGAATGGCGGTGCTGGCTCGAAGGGCCGAATGGCCTACTCCTGCACCTATTGTCTATTGAATCAACAGGGTATGAATAATGATGCTTTCTGGCACTCTGTCCAATAAGCCATCTTCCCTGCAGCCTGATCTCAGTATGTCTGAGATCTCCCTTTGCTGAAATGGAATGGAGTTTTTTCAAATCCATTTTCACATATGTTTGTATTTGAAGTAACAGTAACTGCGCTTCAAAAAGTAATTCATTGCAAAATTCAGGTAATTGCAATAAATATATATGTTTAAAGTAATCAATGAAAACAGCCTGCAAGCTGTGCATGCAGAATCCTGCGGCATTAATTATTTATCATACCTTTAAATCATTTCTGCGGTCCATTTGAATTATTGGTAATTTGTAGGAAATGGACAATTATTTAAAGCCCATTTATGTTGTTTTTTTTCTCTATCTCAGAGAGCTTCAGAAGAAGCCCAGGAGAGATCTGCTGTCACTCACTAATGTAGGGATTGTGCTTCACACATTAATTATTTAACTAGTAATACAGGATTACCGTGAAACCATTTTTCATTTTCATGGCAGGCAGTTAGTTGCTTGATATGCAAGACTGAGTTGTGCACCGTGCAAAATAACAAGTATTAAGTTAGGGTATATTTGCAAAACCTAGTGAAACTCAAAAAAATAGCATTGATTTGAGGTCAGGAAAGGGGAGCGATTGCAGAATAAAGTCGCTTGAGAGCATTCAAAGCACCCAGCAAATTCCGAAGAGCAAGTTTGGGCCAATTTATTTAATGTATCCAGGCAAAGCGACTGGGTGGGAATGCAGCAGGGACTCCACGCAGTGAGAGGGAGTATCCCATTGCACTTAAGACTGGAAACTATTTCACACATACTCAGAAGGGACAAGCAAATCCTACAGCTCAACAACAGGACATTAAAATATGTGTTGTGTGGTGCTTTTGGTGATCAAATTCAAATAGATAGGTTGTGACAGCACAGTAACACATGTCCCCTCTGTTTCTCAGCTTGGGTGCTGTGATTCATATTTTGTTTCTCATATAAAGTTTTCCTGTACTGCACCTTCACCTCGACCAGGCTTGACGGCATCTGTCCGTGTTATGCTGCTGATGTGATGTGTGGGCCATGTGAGTGCAAGAGTGCCTTATTTCTCAGCAGGCCTTGCATTTGATCAGAGTCCCTGCACAGTGTGTCTGCCACTGAGACCGCCAACCAAGCACACTCGGAAATGCCTGAAGAGAAAAGCCCTAAAGCACCTCTTCAGCATGCTGCCCTGCACAGCTTCTCGACCAGATCAAGATAATTGTGAAGAAGGAATCAGGAATAAGTGAAAATGTTTGCCCTAAATGCTTTTGAAAACCTAGCTTCAGTGTGCTTAGGTGTCGTTTCAATTAGGGACCCCTCTTCATCTTAGAAGAAGACATATTCTTCTTCGAAGTAGGGTCCCGACCAGAAACGGCACCGATCCATGTTTTCCAGAGATGCTGCCTGACCTGCTGCAATACCCCAGCTTGTTGTGTCCTTCTTTGGTATAAACCAGCATCAACAGTTCCTTGTTATTGCATTCCAGTGTGTTTAAATTCTTTTTTTAAACAAAATTATGCACCTTAAGGTCTATCCCAATGTATGACCAACCAGATGATTTTGAGCCTAGGCTCCTGTTTAATTGGAGCAACCACTGCCTGCATGATGATTAACACGGATTTATTGTTGTTCATTCTAATATTTTCATGCCTTCAAGATTTTATATAGAAACGTATAGAAAGGGGGCAGCATGCTGTAGCCTACAGGATTGGTGAAAGACTCGGTGATGGACAGTGGCAAAATCCTAACCAATTGTCAATGTGCATGGACTTCTCAAGAATTCCACATTTAATGACACCCTTTACAGTAAACATAAAGGTTTGTCAGAGTTCATAGCATTACACTGACATTAAATAAAAATAGACATTATTATTTTTTTTAAATCCAAGCTAAACTCTTTGAAGTAACAATGTTATGTGTAAGCTTAAATTTTGAAGTGTACTAAAGTGGTTTTAACTAGTCAATGGTAAATTGATAGAACAATAAATTATGGTGGAAACTCAAGCTATCATTGAAGAATCCAAAAAGCTGGATAAATATTTATAGATTTCTGTCATTTCTCAGTAAAATAAGATTAATTTATTTCCAGTGTAATCACACAGTCTCTATGAGATGTGGCATGAGGCAGTCATGTTGTATTGTTGGAATTTGTGTTTTGGGTCGAGACCCTTCTTCCGTCTGACCTAAACATTACCTATTCCTCATATCCGGATATGCTGCCTGTCCCGCTGAGTTACTCCAGCATTTTGTGTCGATCTTCGGTGTAAACCAGTAACCACAGTTCCTTTCGACCCATCTTGTATTATTTTTGTGTTAAACGTAAGAAATAAAACAAACGTTACATCAGTTAGTGATCACTTTAGATTCCCTTGGACTAGTTTTAACTGCATGAAAACTTTGCAAAATACACACACCTGGGCAAAGGCCAATTAGATGTTTTGTTTTCAGTCAAGTATGAGAGTCACTGCAAACGCACTTTACAGAAAGTGATAACACCCAAAGGCCTGTTAACCACCACATAATATGTGCAATCCTTCCTGGTTAGGTTTAAATAAGTATAAGAAAATAACTGCAGATGCTGGTACAAATCGAAGGTATTTATTCACAAAATGTTGGAGTAACTCAGCAGGTCAGGCAGCATCTCGGGAGAGAAGGAATGGGCGACGTTTCGGGTCGAGACCCTAAATAAGTAATCATTTTACATAAGCTGAGAGCATGCGAACACTAGTTATATTACACAAGATAGAAAAGTGATTGAACAATGTTTCAGTCTCCTACTAAGTATACAGAAAGATTGTAAAAATATTAATGCTGGATAAAGCCTGGCAAATAGCCCTAAATCAATTCTCAAGATCAGATTTTGATATCCCAGAGGAATTGCATTAAAGTTCACAGTATTTGCATTCAGTAGCATTGTTCAGTAAATTGTGGTCTAATTTGATCATGGAAATACAATAATGATATCTCTATAACTAGCAAGGGGTAAAAATTGCACTGAAGTAATTCTATTCTTAAATGATCTAGTTTTGAGCTCATAAATTAAAATAGAATTATGAAGAGTATTAAAAGAAAATGTTCTCAGGTTCCCTGAGAGCTTGGTAAATTGATCTATCAAGTAGCTGAGTTGTGAAGACCAGGAATGGTTTAAGTCTGATCCTTCGGATGTGTTGAGTTAGCAAGAGGAAATATGCAGTTGGTTATAATATGATGTGGAACCTGAAGGAAGGAACCCCATGCCGATGTGTACGAAAAATAGCACCGGAATAGACGGAGATATCAGTCCACTTCCCTAGCACCCACTGATAACGAGAATCTGAACAGCTCTCACACACAACTACTGGCCTCTTTGAAGAAGCACTGCAGGATTAAGAAGAAGGGCCCCAACCCGAAACGTCAGGTATCCATGTTCCCCAGAGATGTTGCCTGACCCGCTGAGTTAATCCCGCACTTTGTATCCTTCTGTATAAATCAGCATCTGCAGTTCTATGTTTCTGCAGGATAATCATTCTTGTAGAACCACATGAACTGTGATGCCAGCAAAGAGTTGATTCCTTTAGCAGAAGAATGGTGAAAGTTTCTGAACATTTCATCTTGCACAAGGTTTCTGCACAGAAGTCTTAATATTTTCCCAAATTTGTCAAGTGGTGGTGAGTTTTTTTTTAAACATAAAATATCCAGATTAAAGTGAATAATTATTATGTCGGGACCTATATGCTGCTTTTGGCAATGGAACCTCTAAAACAATGTGGTTAACCCGGTTTATATTGTAAATCTCTTCAACTGCGCAAACAGTAGTTGCAATGTTCCAGACAGACACAAGTGGACCACCTATCAAAGTGCTACGGGCATCATTATTGTGAAGGGACATTGTGTGGGTTGTGAGAATACTGCATGTAAATGTTTTCCTTGAGTTATTTTCTGTTCATTCCATTTGTGAAGTATAAATGTTCTCTGAGGGGGAATTTGCCACTGAAATAATTCTGGCATGCTGTCCTGGTGACATCACGTGCGAGAACTCACAACATCTACTTGCCATTATATTATTGTTGATGTTTTAATGGTATTGAACAGCAGTGTTGATTTATTAATCAATACATAGGAACAATATAGGAATTCTGTCCCACATTGGCCTGTTGTATTAATTAATTAATAATTAACTATTCAGCAATGCAAACAAATTTCCCTAAACATATGACTCAAAGTTCTGGAGTAACTCTGGCAGCATCGATCATGTGCAAGATGCAGGGATTGCTGGTCTTTGCAGAATTGATGGGCCGAAGGGCCTGTTTCCACATTGTATCTCTAAACTAAATGAAACTATAGTCTGTGGAGAAGTTTCAGGTTAGGATTCTCTTTAGACTGACCCAAAATGTCATCTATCCATGTTCTCCACAGATGCGGCCTGATCCGCTGAGTTGCTCCAACACTTTGTGCAATCCAGTTTCGGCAGTTGCTTGTTTCTACTTTCTGAATATGACACCTCTTGCATAATGGTATTGCATGCCTGGCTCTTGTCCTGGGCTGGGAAACGAACATTATTACCACACTATTTATTACTACCACATACATTATTACCACACTGAAGGATTATCCTTGTGTATTGAGCCCAGTTTACTCTTCCACAAGCATAAAGACACACTTGCTTTGAAACTATCACTTGGAACCATAATTTTTCAATTATTATTTCCAAACATAAAAGCACCTGTGAAATATGGTATCACAATTGTTTTCCCTTCCAGCACTGCATGCTTTTGCGATCTGTGGAATTCACTGGTGTATTACTTGTCCTGTAGAATATAGAATACAGAATACAGAATACAGAATACAGAATACAGAACCTCAATCCTGATAGCAAGCTTGATGTGGCCCTTTATTTAATGATCTTTGAATGTCCATGTCAGTATCAACCTAATTTGCCTCATCAAGTCTCGTTGTTCCCTCACCAACACCGTTGCAATTTACTTGCTTGCTTCATGAAGCTCAGAAGAATCCCCATCTCAAACGAGGTGTTTATCCACATTACATGCAACCTTTCTCATATCTCCTCTTTTTTAATTTTTGGCCACCCAGTATCTTGACTTCTTCTTTTGCTACAACCCCAGCAGCATCATCTTCTTTGGTAAAGACGGATAAACTATTCCTACAGTGCTATAGCCATGCCCTCTGCCTCCAAGACGAGATCTCTTTCTCGAAGTCTGACCACCTCCCTCTCTCCTCTTGCTCACACCTACGGAATAATTGTGGATGCCTGCTTACATTCACTGCAATATTTGTTTTCATACTGTGTCTCTCTTATTTACTTTTTTACTTACCCTCTCAATCTGCTCTATTCAACCTGTATTGAATTTAACACCTGATGTATTGATCACCTTTTTGCTGATCCAGGTAGCTCTGGGTTTGATTGGTTCTACCTTTCTCACTAATATTATTTTTTTACACAAACCATCTCCTCTTTAAATCTGTCAATCGATCATTTACAGTTTTATCTGCCGATAAAGTGTACAGATGGATATTTAATAGTGCAATTCTGAATGTATCCATCTTTACATATTGATAAGTGCAGACGGAGTTGGGCAGATTACTGAAAGGCTGATCAAGGAGGTAGAAACATAGAAACTAGGTTCAGGAGAAGGCCATTCGGCCCTTCGAAACATATCTTAAAGGTGGAAAAAGAAACGGAGGGTATTTCAGTGCTAATTTATTAAAGGAATTTCAGTGCCAATGAGCTGACAGAATGCTTTTAATTGCCCCAAAATGGGGTGATTCAAATCAGCGATGCACAAGAGATCAGAATCGGAGTGGGGACTGTTACCCGAGACCTTTTGTCAGGCCCGCGGAGACTGGGGAGGACACGGTGGGGCAGCAGTAGATGGGCTGCTGCTTTACAGCACCAGAGACCAGTGTTCGATCCTGACCATGGGTGCTGTCTGTACGGAGTTTGTACGTTCTCCCTGTGACATGCGTAGGTTTTCCCCGGGTGCTCCGGTTTCCTCCCACACTCCAAAGGCGTACAGGTTTATATGTTAATTGGCATGGGGAAAATTGTACATTGTCTTCGTGTGTGTAGGATAGTGCTAGTGTACGGGGATCAGTGGTCAGCACGGACTCGGTGGGCCAAAGGGCCTGTTTCCTCGTTATATCTTTAAACTAAACTAAGACATGGATTGAACAATAAGAATGAGAATATTAAAATTGATATATTACCCAACTTTCAGATAATAAAACTCTGGAAGTCTGGAACACACAGCAACATTTTGGGTGAGCTTGTTTACTGGCTGTGGGAAATGAGAGGCTGGGTACGAGAGGATTAATCTGCAACAAAGGCCTGGCAGACTAGCCGAGGGAGTGCCGGATAAAATAACTGTAATATGTAGATTTTCTGTAAGATTTTTGTATTCAGCCAGAAACAATGAGTTGGCACATTGTCCTTCCACCCCTGGGACCAGGCGTTTGAATCCCAGCCCAAACAGATGGGTTGGAAATCTCTTTCTCATGGACATTAGGAATCTTAAAAGCATGTTCCTGGCTCCATGTATCTTAAGTCAAAACCGCAAGTTCCCACTAAGTGGGAAATATAACTCACGGGATAAATAGAACAAGATATATTCTCTCAGGAAGTGGAAGGAAGGAAATTAATTCGCCTCATTTGGAGTGGCAGTGATTGGGTAATTGAGGAGATTGGACTCCTCTCTCTGTCAGCTGCAGGTGGGTGTGGTGAGGGGAAGGCAGCTCACAGATGGAAGAAATTGGATGAAAAATGCATTTGGATAGAATGTCCTTAAACTGCACTACTCATATCAGGCTTTTTCAACTTGCATTGTATTTTAGTGATTAATAATTATTTACTGCAAGTCTTCTAAAGTGGAGAGGTCAACTTTGTACCTTACATACTTACATTTTACAGAGGTTTCAATAAACATCAGTTTTTTCTAACTTAAATCATTGTGTTTTGTGCAAATGTTGTGCTTTGGTTTTGGTTAAAATGAAGCATTCAGTTTGGGCCGTTCACACTGAAGCAGATTTTATGTCTAGGGTTCAGGCCGAGTTTGGGTTCAGTTTAAAGGAGGCAGGCATTGCATGTTTTGAGACTTAGAAAGGTTACCATCTACATACCCACATATTCTCCGTCAATGTCCTCAGGACTTCCTGATCTATGAACCCTTCCCCTTTCCTTTGCTGATTGTCAGTCCGGCTGACTTCCAATCTCCGGGCTACTCTGGGATACTGCCACGTCTCTCCACACAGCTTCTGTCCAGCCCCAATCTTCCTTGCACGCACTATCCCAGAATCTGTTGCCAGACTGCGACAATATTTAAAAGGCATTTGAAAGGGTACAAGGATAGGAACAGTTTAGAGGGATATGGGCCAAATGCGGACAGGTGGGACTAGCGTATATGTGGCGGCTTGGTCTGCATGGACAAATTGGGCCAAAGGGTCTATTTCGGTGCTCTATGACTGATTGTGTTTGCTAACTCTGACATTGTGGAGTTGGTTTGCAGGTGGGGAAAGTATGTGAGGTGTTTTCTATTGCAAAGAAAGCCTTGAGCCTCATGAGGATAACATTTGGCTGCCTCAGGAGGCTGTCAATGTATCATATCCCTTGAATAGGCCTTTTCAGGCAATGTACTTTCCCAGCCCCATGCATTTAATGGCAGAAATTGGCTATTAAAGTCTATGATTTTAAACAATTTTGTTACTTTGAAACCAAAGTTTTTTTAAAATTTCATTTACATGACATCTTTCATGATCTCAGATTCTCCAAAACAGCAATTCAGTCCGTGAAGTACTTCTGGTTTGTAGACTCTGTTTTACTATGGGGAACAGGAAGCCAGTGTTTGCACAGAAAGCTTTCACAAATGGCACTTTATTAATGACAGATAATCTGTTTCTTCATGATGTTGATGAATTAATAAATATTGATCAGCAAATGGGGATAACTCCCCCGGCTCTTCTTTGAAGTAGCACCGTGGGATCTTTTCTATGCGTCTTGGTTTGTCAGTGTCTCGGTTTAATGCCCTATCCGACAGGAATCACCGCAGTCAGTGGTGCACAGCAATGTTGTCCTGATTTCACTCAACACTGGAGTGGGACTTGAATGGAAAGCCTTGTGGCACCAAGGTGTGAAAGTGACCATTCAACCATAGCTGAGTCAAACCGAGTAGAACGGTACAGCACAGGAACAGGCCCTTCGGCTCACAATGTCTGTGCCGAACATGATGCCACGATAAACTAATTTCATCCGGAAACCAGCTAATATACGGAAACATAGAAAATGAGAGCCTGCCAAAGTCATTCAGCACTTCGAGCCTTTTCAGCTCTTCAATATGAAAGTATCTCATATAAATTCAGTATCCAATTCTGACTTTCTCCTCATATTTCTTGGATCCTCACCCTGGGAACAGTGTCTAACTCCTTGAATAGTTTTTGTGTTTTTGGACAATTCAGCCTTAAATATGATTGTGCATGTTGTGCAAACTACACAGAACTGGGTCAACAATATTAATGCACATTTGAGATGAATAAAAGACAGGGGGAAATTTGGTGGTGAGAAGAGCTTGCACACTATCCAGTGAGAGATCGTTGTCTTAACTGCACACAAGATTAACAGTGCGTGGTTCTTTCTATTAAAGGCAGTGGAAGCAAATATATGTAGCTAGATGCATCTGACAGCTGATGTCCCCAAATTCATTTAACGTTGGTGATGGGGCAGTTCTCCCCTTTAAAAAAGAACCAGCAGAATAACAAGACCAGGGCCAGCATCTCCTGCCCCCTCCCTAAGCTTGAGCAAGCGATTGCAGGTTTCAATGGCCAAAAGAATCATTTTTGAAGTCAATAAGCTAAAGAGTGATATGGATGTAACCTTATCCTATTTATAAGAAAATAACTGCAGATGCTGGTACAAATCGATTTATTCACAAAATGCTGGAGTAACTCAGCAGGTCAGGCAGCATCTCGGGAGAGAAGGAATGGGTGACGTTTCGGGTCGAGACCCTTCTTCTATCCTATTTATGCCTGTTTGTAGACTATTGCTGTCACAGGGTATAACATCTTTAGGCCCGTTTCTATCTGGTTATCATGCCAGCTGCACTATCACGGGCTAATGTTGTGATGCCAAATTAACGATGGCAGCTAATTAAATGTTCTACTTAATGTCTTTTATCACATTTTTAACAATAACTTCATTTCCAGCCTTGTTATTGAACAACAGAAATTAATTATCATGATGACAGTCAGCTGTGGGAGTCGACCTGCTTGAGTGATTCATCAAAACCGAGTCATGGCAATAACAAAAAAACACTGGTTTTGAACATTGGAGCAAAAATTACTTAAGCATTTGAGCATCAAAATGGGTCTGACAGATCTGAGGTTACAGAAGCATGTGCATGGTAGTGTTCCCTGGTGGGTTTTAGTTTCAAACAGCATTTGGATGAAATCCAGATCCCTGTGGTCTTGTCTGGCAATGTGCCACAGTATCAGACTACCTGAACAGATGAGTGGGTGTCCATCATTGATCGCCTCACCTCCCTCCCTCTCCATCCCCAACTCTAACCCGAGAGCTGATGTCAAAACCAGGTGAACCCCACCACCCTCCTGTATGATCGAGCGATGTATTCTGTCATAAATCTCTCCCGGTTAAAAACATTGCCAGGCATATTTTCACCAGAGTTGTTTGGAAGGATTAAGAACCAGGCAGGGAATAGGAGCCCGGCAACTCAGCTGCTGCAGCATTTCTTGTAGTCTCTTAGCACCTTTGTTAAAGGAGCGTGCCTTTTCAATTCTGACCTCCAGTGACGCTAAGTGCTCAGGCTAGAATGTATGTACTCTGCTATGTAATGGCAAAATTATGTCATATCATAAAGCAGTGCAGAGTATTTGTGTAGTGTTCCTGTGTTTCCATCATACGGCATTATAACCAGAACACCATTCTTATTACAGCTTGCACCATTCTGCAGCTGAGGCTGCTCTCAAAGGGGGAGGAGGGGGGGCGATGTCAGACATATATATTTAATAATTGGATGTGTCACAAATGATTCAAATCCTGTATTTGGCAAATCTGTGAGACCTGGCTGAAGTGACCTCTGAGTCTTACTGAGCTGCTTATGAGCTTGCAAGAGTTGTATTTTATACTTGAGGGAATTTCATTCATTTTCCAGCAGGCAACCACAGTGTTGGAGTTGAATGGCTAAACTGTGCTGGGCTCAGGGGCTCTGTGCACAAGCAGAAATAGGCATCTAACCCAAGTTACACAAATCATGATCAGAAAGCCCCAAGAAGGCATTGCTTTGTCTATGGATATTTCATGTGATTTTGAATGTATCCATCTATCCATATTATAATAATCAAAAAATGATCTTGCTTTGTTTGGAGATACAGCACGAACATGGGCCCTTCGGCTTACTAAGTCCACGTTGACCATGGATCACCTGTTCACATTTGTTCTATGTATGGTATGTTGGCATTCATAGCAAGAGGATTTGAGTTTAGGAGCAGGGAGGTTCTACTGCAGTTGTACAGGGCCTTGGTGAGACCGCACCTGGAGTATTGTGTGCAGTTTTGGTCTCCTAATCTGAGGAAAGACGTTCTTGCCTTAGAGGGAGTACAGAGAAGGTTCACTAGATTGATCCCTGGGATGGCGGGACTTTCATATGAAGAAAGATTGGATAGACTAGGCTTGCACTCGCTGGAATTTAGAAGACTGAGGGGGGATCTTATAGAAACATATAAAATTCTTAAGGGGTTGGAGAGGCTAGATGCGGGAAGATTGTTCCCGATGTTGGGGGAGTCCAGAACCAGGGGTCACAGCTTAAGGATAAGGGGGAAGTCTTTTAGGACCGAGATGAGAAAACATTTCTTCACACAGAGTCTGTGGAATTCTCTGCCACAGAAGGTAGTTGAGGCCAGTTCATTGGCTATATTTAAGAGGGAGTTAGATGTGGCCCTTTTTGCTAAAGGGATCAGGAGGAATGGAGAGAAGGCAGGTACAGGCTACTGAGCTGGATGATCAGCCATGATCATATTGAATGGCGGTGCAGGCTCGAAGGGCCGAATGGCCCACTCCTGCACCTATTTTCTATGTTTCTATGTATCCCACTTTTACATCCACTCCCTACACAATGGGGGGCAATTTACAGAGGCTAATTAACCTGCAAACCCATACGTCTTTGGGATGTTGGAGGAAACTGGAGCATCCAAAGGAAACCCATGCGGTCACAGGGAGAACGTGCACACGGACAGCACGCGAGGTCAGGATCAAATCTTGGTCTCTGGCGCTGTGAGGCAGCAGTTCTTGCACCTGTGCCATTATTGAACTAACTATAAATAGCTTTTGTTGCTGTGCCAGCACCTTAAAGTCTGAAAATATAATTCTAGTTTTTTAGCAAATTTTGAAATAAGCAATAATGAACACATTTTGAAAGAATTATTGATTGCTATGTGCCTTGTCCTTAACTCACGGGAGTTCTGGGGATTGAGTGAAGTATGTGTCTTCTCCTCTCTCACCAGCAGAGGGCAGAGACTGAGTTCCCTGAGACACCAATTACTCTATTGGCACTTTAGACAAACAAACTATTTAACCTGAAACCTTGCTTCATTTCCGAGGGAAACCTAATTTGCTGCAAAGGTACCTCCCTGACTGAAGGCAAATGCTGGTTGCTGAGTTATTCAAAGAACACTGGCATGCTTTCTTCTTGCTCTGCACTGCTCCGAAGAGAGAACCCATTATAGCTAAACAAAGTGCATCTGTGCCAGTCCCCAGTGACTGCCAGCATGCATCCAAATATTGCTGCCAGAAGGGATTTTGTGAAAATGGCTTTCAGGACAATCTTGATAAAGCATTGTGTACTCATGATGATGCACTCTGGTGTCAGTGGGGAGCTGTGTTTAAAAACAAACTGGCAGCTCAAATATGACAGTACAAAAATAAACCAGAGCAGGGTTACTTCTACACTACCTAGCTTCTTCATACCAGCAACTTGCAACAACCTGTAGTCGTGAACTGCATATGTGCATGCACAATCGTGCACGCACACAGTTACTTGTGCGCACACTCATATTGTACACACTCACACACACACTTGCACACTTGCATGCCCACATTCATGTGCACATGCACTCGCGTGCATACACACACACTAATACACACCTATATACACTTATACACATATTCATGCACACACACTCACACACGCCTGTATGCACTTACACTCATACAGTCGTGTGCACACACCATGCACACACACTCGCGCATGCGCAAACATGTGGCACGCACACATGTGGACACAACCTTGTGCACACATAAACATATTTGCACAAACAAACTTGCATGCACATACACTTGCGCACACACAAAACTCCCACACAAGCACACACACTTGTGCACATGGACACACACTTGCACACACACACTAGCACACACAGTTGCATGCACACACTCTCACCCACGTCTGCATGCACAGACTAGTGTGGTCATTAACAGGGCAGTTAACTGTTTCTGTCGACCCTGTCACTACACAGATTACCAGGCACAGCCATGTGCATCGCCATGGATACAACACTCATTGGCAATGTTGAGTTGCACCTTGGTGGATCTGACCACTGTCCAATCGCATCTCCTGGCATTGAGCAACCTAAGTAGCTGTTCTTCAAGGACAAATCAATGTCTTGTTTGGGCTTTATGATTCTAATAAATGTAACCTGGGAGTGTCGGGCCAAAAGCTGTCCATGACCTTATGCACAATATTATTTAATGGTATCTGTTTCTCTTGCTCTCCTTAAGTATTTCCCCCTCTTTCAAATCTGTCATCTCTGCCCACCCTCAAGTGCTTTGTCCATGCAAACTCTCTTTCCACTTATCCGTAAAGGCAATGAGCAATTTGTCACTTCCCAAATTCCTGCCCATCATATCAGATCTCCGTGTTTGGATCTCTCCAATCGGATTGCCGTCCCTGCCACATTGCTGAAATGACTCTGATCACTGGTGACATCTTATGTGACTGTGACTAACCTTTGAGGTTTGGAGACATCACCTTGGTCCAGCGATTCTTCACAGTGGTTTCACCTGGGTGAAGAAAATACCTGCACTCATTCTTATCCACAAAAATCATGGTCAAATATTCAACCACAATAGCTTATTTTCCCACTCCTTTATGCTAACCCCCGATACCAATGTTCACTTTCAGGGTTCCGTAATTTTTCTCATCAACACCTACATCAAATTCCTTGCCAAACTGAAAAC
Source organism: Rhinoraja longicauda (assembly GCF_053455715.1). NCBI lineage: Eukaryota > Metazoa > Chordata > Chondrichthyes > Rajiformes > Arhynchobatidae > Rhinoraja > Rhinoraja longicauda. Next base: position 79,035,055 of record NC_135953.1, on the reverse strand, counting down.
AGTTTACCTGGGCAGCCCGGTGGTGCAGCGGTGGAGTAGCTGCCTGACAGCACGAGAGACCCGGGTTTGATCCTGATTACGGGCGCTGTATGTACCGAGTTTGTGCTCCTGTTTTGCTCTCACACTCCAAAGATGTACAGATTGTAATTTGCCCCTATGTGTAGGACAGTGCTAGTGTACGGGGATCGCTGGTCGGCGTGAACGCGGTGAGCCGAGGGGCCTGTTTCCGCGCTGTATCTCTAAACTAAACTATGGCTTGGCTGGCTGGTTTTGTGGGATGATGGACAGCAAGGCCACTTTGATGATTGTGGTGGGGACTGAATGTTGGGTGCTATGGACATTGAGGAAAGCTAGGCAGACATACCTATTATTCTTGCAAGAGTGAACTTATCACAATGTTTTTTGATTTTCCATCTAGTTTTGATTAGGGTTACTCAAGGCTCCCGACCCAAAATGTGACATATCCATGTTCCCCAGAGATGCTACCAGACCCGCTGAGTTATTCCAGCATTTTGTATCTTCTTCAGATAAATGTTTTATATAAATTAGATAAATAAATTTAGATATATATTTTTAGAACTAATCTTTGTCAGAATAATGATACAGTTTGTTTAAAAAAATGTCGCAGTGGAAGATAGTGGTGATCATGCTTAAAGGTGAATACGCTGCTTCCACATGGCCAGATGATGCTACCCTGATGTTGTCTGCACTGCTTTCAGATTCCAAGTTCTCTATAAATTTCATTACAGATTTGAAAATGGTGTCATGCAGACATTAATCCCCAATGATTTTTAGCTCTGTTCAAAATGTCAGCAAGTGCAAAGCATGGCCATTATAATTCATGGGATGTGAAGCATGGGCTTTATTTGTTTTCCATTGGCCATTCTTCTTCAGACCCAGTCTGTCAGGATCAAGATGGCCACAAAATGCTGGAGTAATTCAACATCTCTGGCGGCATCTGTGAGTGAAGGAATGGGTGAGGTTTCGGGTCGAGAGATAGTCTAGAGATATGGAAGGTAAGGTTTGGAAACGACAGATCAAAGCAGACAATGATAAGGAAATGTAGTATGGCTCATTGTAAGCTGAGGGGAAGGTGACAAGGAAGCATACAAACAGTAACCAGAAGGAGAGTGAAACTATTCGGAGAACTAGGGTGGAGTAGGGATGGAGATAGAGGGAAAGCAAGTGTTACTTGAAGTTAGAGAAATCAATATTCACACTGCTGGGTTGGAAGCTACCCAAGAGAAATATGAGGTGCTGTTCCTCCATTTGAATTGGGCCTCACTCTGACAGTGGAGGAAGCCCAGGGCAGGATGACTTAGACAATAGACAATAGGTGCAGGAGTAGGCCATTCAGCCCTTCGAGCCAGCACCACCATTCAATGTGGTCATGGCTGATCATTCTCAATCAGTACCCCGTTCCTGCCTTCTCCCCATACCCCCTGACTCCGCTTATTGGACTTATTCCACGAAGAGTGTGAACAGAACCCAGTTAAAATGTGCCATAAAAACTACTGTAATTGGCTGAACCTGCAAACAACCACATTTGATGGTCTGGACAACCTCTGTTTATCATAGGAAATTAGGACCAAAAATTGCATCCTAAACCAGCCTTTCAAAGAGACTGGTTTTATTAGCACAGCTTCAACTTTGGCTTGTGTTCATGTTGTCATCCAATTAACCTCCTGGCTTGAAATGTAAACACGAGTCAATTATGAATCAGCCCGTTATAATAGGATATAGTTCACCTTCATTTCTGTGGATATGAAGCTTCAAATTGGTCAGTATGACATCTATATTCTGATGAAGTTGATTTGTGCGCTGTTAACTTATAGAATGCATAGTTAAATTCCAAGTTGGAATCCCAGTGCCCAAACAGTACTTTGGAGGTTAGTTCAAAGCGGAATTGAGTTTGTTGGCTGCTTCCTCCTGGTATGTAGCAAGAGATTCCGCAATAGCCACAAGATGGTCAGACCCTGTGTAGCAATGACAGTTTTATTGGAATTATGAGCAGACAAATAATAGCTGGGTTTAAAAAAAGTAGCTACTTACTAATAACAATAAAATGCAGCATTAAAGATTATTCAGGTCAGTGCAACGCAGAAACCAGAGTCTGTGCTGATTGATACATGGTTACAGAAGAATAATGGCCACTCCTGTGAAAGTAAGATGTTGTTTTGGGCGGAGGTTGAAAAGTAGCGTCCTTTCAAAGCTTACGACTCGATGGTTGCACCAGTTTCTCTAACTGATTCCAGCTCTTTAATGAGTCCCATCTGCTGGCAGCCTGGGTGGCTCCCTTTCAAGCCTTGCTGCAAAGGAAGTGGTGGCTTTTGGATTGCATTTCCTTTCACCCTGCAAGCCCAATTGGGAATCCTCTCTCCTGTAGTTGGAGTCCAGAGCGAAATGATGACTCAAGTCAAAGAAGCATTCAGATGTGTTAGCAATTTGTTTTTTCCATGCTGCACACAGGAATACCAATTTTACTTCCAGTGTTGAGTGGGATCCGATTGTACCTAGTCTTGCACCATTCTGGAACTTCCACTTCCATTGGATATACAATTACCTTGGTGCATCTAATGGCCATATCTTACCGGTGATATCATTCTGAAGAAAGGTCTCGACCTGAAACATCACCCATTCCTTCTCTCCACTGAGTTACTCCAGCATTTTGTGTCTATCTTCAGTGATATCATTCCCTGGGTATGGAACTTTCCTTGGGAAATTAGTGCACCATGTTCTGAGCAGTGCCATCAGTATTCATTTCGGGAACACTGGGAGTGTGCTCAGGCACGTCTCATTACCTTACTGTCTCGGTCTGTTCCACCCAACCTTTTCCACCAACTGCTCTCTAACCCCTTGATGAGCCCCAAGCCCTGATTTCCAGATCCATGACCTCCCTGTTTGCTCCTTCCTCACTTGAAGGGTTGGGTTATTACCCATTTATATTCCCCTCAAGGGACCAAACTCTTGCCATGCACCAACATCTTCCCCCAGTGAGCACTGGACCAAACTCTCATAGTCCATGCAGTCACCTAATGGCCCATTCCGCTCTCACCCACTAACTCCAACTTCTGCAGCGGGCCTTTTATGACCCAATCCAATATCTGAGCTGCAATTTGCAAAATCAGTTGCAAAAAGCATGAAATAATGGAACAGAATGACAAATATCCGTGAAGGTGGTAAAATCTTTTGTTTGTAGCATTCCATTTGATTGATTTCCGCATCAGGGAGAACGTGCAAATTCCACACACTGCACCCTAGGTCAGGATTGAACCATCAACTCCCCACTCACTATCACATTAGGTGCAATTTACGGTGGCCAATTAGCCGACCAACCCACACATCTTTGGAATGAGGGATGAAACTGGAGCATCCAGAGGAAACCTCCAGCTGTCACAGTGAGAACGTGCAAATTCCACACAGACTACACGAGGTCAGGATCGAACCTGTGCCACTAGAGCTATGAGGCAGCAGATTGACTAGCTTTGCTACTGTGCCATCCCCTATGGTTTGATAATTAATAGAGTTACTTGAAAGAGAAGAAATTACAAAGTACAATTTGTCACTTAAAAATCCTTGTTCATAGATTACCCATTCTCCTGAAGGGAATTTCCATGGATATACTTGTGGTGATGTTTAATAAATTGCCAAAGAAATGGATACCCTGCTCAATGCAAGAAGCCACTTTTGTTTATTTGTGCTGCTGGTTTCGCTAGGAAAGGTTGGAAAATATATAATTCTGATCGAGCAATAATGAGATAGGGTGGCACATTTGATAGCCATCTAAATACCTTAATTTGGACAAATTGTTGTTTATACATTTTTGATTAAACTGCGAATTAATGTAATGAAACAAATGCCTCCTTTGGTGCAGTTTGATCAACATAAAACTTGTGCTAGGTTTTCTGTAACCAATGCTGGGAATCTTTACTCCTTTGTTTTGCTCCCACTTATTGCTTGTATTTTACCTTCACAAGAGCAGGTCTGAAGAAAAAAGTTAGCATGATAATTATTGTGTAAAGAATGTGGGGTTCAGACTTTAATAATATAAAAGGCTGTGTGTAATGTAAACAGTTGAGTAAGTAACTACTCCAAACAACGTGTACAAGGGAGTTGGAATGGGACGAGTTGAAGTTTGTTTGAAGGGAGTTTGGATCTTTCAGTTGAATCTGAGTTATCTCTGGGAAAACATCTTTACAGTGCAACCTCACAAAAAAAACTTGGTAGATGCAAGTTTAAACTTGGTAGATGCAACTTGGTACACTCACTGTAAGAGAAACCAGAAGAGAATATTTCAAATGCTCAAGATGTGTTTTATTGCATCTGTGTGGCTAAATTGTATTGAAGTGCACAAAGAGGGGATTGTTTAGAGTTAATTTTAAAGTCTCCAGCTGACAAAGCACCCAGTTCTACTATTCTGTTATTGTTTTAACTTTGTGGGGGGTTTTTTTCATTTTGGAATGGTAACATTCACCAAAGTGTAACATCAGAGAGCCGTGAAGCTTGATTCAGTCAACTTGAGTTTTGGATGATGGACCATGGAAGGTTCTACATGGTTTTATTTGCTTTCTTGCCATGGCATTGCTTGACTGCAGGGGGGGGAAAGTTAATCGTAAAAACAAAGATAAAAATAATAACATGAAACCGAGAGCCGGCAATTCTGGTTTTTGTTATGAAGAAAATAAAGCTGGGGGCGGAGAATGTTTTGAAATGTTTCTGTGAGGATATTTCCATGCCATCATGAAGGATATTATGAATTGCTGCACTGATACAGTGACTTAAGGATTTGGCTCTTCTTCAGAGAATTTGATCTCTTTAATCTGTTTTTCAACAACCAGTGCAATATATAGTTTTCATATTTTCTATTCCATTCCATACATTGTTTATTGCTTCAGCGTCAAGCTGCCTAGATGCTTGCAACACTGCAAAGCGGAAACATAAATGGATTCTGCTTGCCTTTGATCTGAGGTCTTGGGTTCCTCTGTAGTTAGTCATCTGTCTGGTGCAGTGACAGAAACAATGTTCAATGGCAGAAAGGAAACCTTGGCTGTGCTGCACTTTGTTAAACGATCAGAAATCTTTCCTTAAATCAAAATATCCCTTGTGGCAAGCTGCTGACTCTGTTCTGCTTTCAGAGGGGAAATAAACTGGCATCTGCTCTGGCCAAATGATTTGCCTGAGTGTAATGAAATGAAATTGGAAGATTTATTTGTGGTTTATGTGAGAACGGGTTTCTGTTCCTCTGGACGGGTCTGGCTTTTGCTCTAGTATTTATTTTGGCTTAAGTCGTGTGGCTAGTACTCAGACCTCCCACCTAAAGAGCTGCAACATTAGTGTGTTTCTCCCCTGCAGTCTCAGTGAGGCTTAAATTCCTAGAAAATCCCATTTCTATGATGTGAACGGAGCTCCTGGCTTAACGTGTGTGTGTGTCCTCTTATTCAAGCACCTCGAGCTTTCCCAAGCCCTCTAAAAGTCAATATCAACCATCTGTGGCCGTGTTGGCCGAAGAGAGCACCTTTTTAACACCTTTATTCTGTGGAGGTGGATGGATTAGGCAATGCTGGCATTTATCACCTTTCCTAAATTGTAAATGGTTTACTGGGCATTCAAGAACCATTAATATTGGAATCAGAGAGCCCCTTGCAGGCTGAACAGGTAAAGACTGTGGACTCAGTCTGAAATTGTGATTTAATTCAACAGCTTCATAAGAATTTCTACTGATAGCAATTTATTTTTTTCTTAATCTGTTTTAAAACCGATTCAAGTGCTCAAAACTGCACAATACAATTCAAAACCATATCCTCTGGATTACAAGCCGCAGATGGCTAGATCTTAATAGTCCAGTAAGCACTTCCAGATCTGAAGTACTTAAAGTGTATTTGAGAATTAAGGTAATCAAAGAGATCCCTTTTTTTGTTTCAAGTACAAAATATATAGTTTGTGCTTTCTTGGTGAATCACTTGGGAAAGATTCACGTGGGTCTGACTCAGATATGTTAACTAACTACTTTGCAGCCCTTTTGTCCTGCCTGAAGGAGATGCAAGACTCCTGCAATGAAGCTCCGTACCTTGACGTGAAAATCGGTCAGGGTTATTGCAGCTGGTTGCTACTCGTGAATTGATGAGGGAAAATACATCAGGTAATGCAGGCGGGAATAGGCTGGGGATCATTTGCAGTGCCCCTTGTAACTGAGATGAAGATTAACACTTTAAGGGCAAGCAATGGGTCACCAGTGCTGAACCTGTGCAAGAAGCCGTCGGTAGTTCACATTTGGTTCCATTCAAGTCAATGGAGCTGAATGTCAGGAGGTTGTACGATGAATGATCGATGGTCTCAAAGGTTCAACACCAGTAGCCAAAGCCAAGTTTTAATTATGCAAACTCATACATGAGTGTTACTTTGAAGTCTGATTATTGGAGTCTTGAGGAATGAATGGTGGAAGAAAAGGAAATACTACATTTACATTGGTTTGAAAAATATCTAATTTGTTTGATTCTTTAATGATATTATAAGATCTACAGATTAAAAATTAAAATATAAATTTCCCTTGTAATCTGGAATGTGAATATTTGAAGAATGACCTGCAGAATCAGGCTGTCTGTCCCATACAACTAATGTATTGCAAAATGACCTAGAAATTACAGTCAGCAGTGAAGAAACTGCACCTGACCTAAAGAAAGTTTCACACAAAGAACCAGCTACCTTTCTAGCAAGATGTTCTCCTTTCCCAGCTGCTCCAGATATCAGTTCAAAGGGAACCCTGGAGTCCAGAACCTTGACATCATAAGTCTGGTTGCACAGCTATTTTATGAGGAAAATAATTATTTATAACTAACTTTTAAAGTTCTAGAAAGATTGCTAAATAAAGAGAGGAATATATCTCAGTATGAAGAAGGGTCTCGACCTGAAATGTCGCCTATTCCTTTGTTCCAGAGATGCTGCCTGACCCGTTGAGTTACTCCAACATTTTGTGTCTATCTTAGAGGAATATGCATGTAGGGATAGGGCTGATGTTTTTTTAAACATACTAAAAAGTAAAATAAAATAAAACCTTGCAATATTTTGATATCGTGGGAAAAGTTGCAACACATAAAAAAAGGCAACTGGTGATTGAGAAGTTATACATTGCTGTGCCATTAAAATCTTGCAGACAGTGTGCTGCAAACTGTGAGAAGTTCAGAGTTTCATGCAGGGAAGGAGTTTCAAATAGTTTAAATTCACATAACCATAAGTTGTTTTCCCTTGGTTGTGGCAGAGAAGGCTTTAGACAGTGCAGCCCTTGGAGTCTTGCTGATGCGCTAATTGTAGCTTTGCATTTTCTGTTTTCAACCACGCGTGAGAGTGAATCCCAACATTGCTGCCAGTTTCATGGGATACTTTTGGCGCACCTTGCTAGTTTTACCATCACAATTACTGCAAAGTCTGGGCCAATACATACTCTGCACCTGAAATCATCTCCAGTGGGAGATGGAAAATAAGGTAAGAACTCAACCCAGCAGATCTGTCAAAAACGAGGCATTAACCAGACTTAATGAGTACATAAAATTAATTTTTGTACGGAAGGAGGGAGGAATATTTTACTTTATTTTATTTAGGACTTGGTTCAAATGCATTGCAACTGTTTCCTTTATGCCGTCAATTGGTGTTTGACAATGTGCGTGTGCATTGATGCAGTGCAATAAATGTGTACACATGGGGCCATTCATGAGCTACAGGGAGGAAAATAATAGATCCTTTGTGGATGCTCATCCGTATTTATCATGTTAATCTGACCAGAAAAAAAAAACGCATGGTGATCAGAGTTAAAAGGAGGGTATTTGATGTTTTTTCCAGGCCATTTTTTGGTTCTGTTGTTAAGTGCCTCACTGTCATTTAGCCTCTCTTAAGCAAGGTGGAGCTATGTTCATTTAATAAGATCTGAGAGGAGAGTAATCTGTTACGCGAGGACACGGCGACCATGTAATCGGGAAATGGAAGAGTATGATGGGTTTGGTTGACGCCAATAGATTATATATGTAAAGTGGAAGGGAATAATGTGAGGAGATGCATTATCAGCACTTATGGGATGCTTGAAAGCATACTCCTGAGAAAAAGTGCTATTGCTTCCAGCTTGATCCTTTCCCTTCTAAATAAAAACCCTCTTAATTCCAATGTAAACTGTGTAGTGTTTGTGCTGGCACTACTGTATGGGAACCTTGCAAGTCTAGATTCTCTCAAAGTAACCATGCAAGTGTTGCTGTGTCTCAAGCTTTTTCCCTGAGTATTTAAGTGGCAATGCCACTTGAGCTCTATCTCTTGGACAAAGCTGTTGGAATTTATTTGTACCAATTTCAGCGAGGAAAGAAATTAGTAAAGAAGGGATGTTTTGTGGATCTCCTTTGATGCTGAAATTAGCAATATCAAAGCAATCAGCCCCAAAATGTCAGCAGGAGCCACCCTCATCTGAAATTGTGGTTTTACTTGCTATTAACCTCCAAATGTCCAGTTATCAAAATAATGTTATAATAAATCCTTCATAAAATGAACTCCTTTGCCTTTCCTTCACCATATATACATGTATGACACTGCAATGTCAAAGCAATTTCACTGCAAGAATATTCAGGGCAGATGTAACCTTTATGGGTAGTAATAGCAATTAAACTGAGGCATTGGCATAATGTACAACCGATGACTATCATTTTGTGGGGTTCGTTAGAATGGATTTTCCTTTTTGAGGTAAGAATAATGCAAGAAGCTATTGCATTGCCAAATATTTTGTTTTTGAAAATCACAGTAGTTGAGACAAACAACAATGAGTTGCAGCATAGCTCACTTAGATGAGTTTCTGCCTCACAGCTCCAGAGACTCATGTTTAACCCTAACCATCTGCTGTGTCTGGCTGGAGTTTGTACATTCTCCCTGCCACCATGTGGCTCTCCTCTGGGTTCTCTGGTTTGCATGGTTACTCTGAGAAAGTCTGCATTTGCACAGTTCCCATACACTGGTGCCCAATGGAAACACCATTGGCTTTGCAAGATGTGTGGAAAAAATCAAAACATTTGCAGATGCCAGAAAAACAAATGAACAGAAAAAGCTGGAAACAATCTGTAGGTCAGGCACCGTTAGTGGAAAGTGAAGGTCATGGACAATTCATCAGAACCTGTGAAGCATTAAAGATGGGAGGCATGATAGAGTTGGACCATATTACCTGATCCCAAGCACTGTGTAACCACAAACCTGAAGTAGGGAAGGAGTGGGGCCCAATCACAAGAAAGTAACTAGGTTTGGAGCCAAGCAAAACACCACACCCGAAGCCTTCTCCCAAGCTAGGCCATAGCAAAACCTGACTTAAGTCTTTTAAATAAATTAAATCTGAAGCTCTGCCACCACATTGTTATATTTAAGTAACCAGAAGTTAACTGGAAGTGGCTGTAGATGGAAGTAGATGGGGTGATGATAAAGTTGCATTACATTCAGCTTTGCACTTGAAAAGGTTTTAAAATCCATCCAAATCTGGATTTTTGGGTATTTCCCCAATATTTTCAGCCTGTCCGTGCAGGGATGAACAAAGTTACAGGTCTTTGTGGTTGGTTGTTGGATAATGAGCACGCTATTGCAGAAGCAAGGAGAAGATAAGAGAGCTACAGAGTTGGGTAACATCAGGGTACATGTGGAAGCTGTTCCTGTCTTCCTACATGATGTCACTAATGGGAGGCACATTGTTGGAGAAGGGGAGGGCACCAAGGATAAAGCTTAAGACGAGCAAGGCTCAAAGTCTTAGAGGAACTCATCAGGTCGGGCAGCATCTGGGCAGGCATGGGAATGGTGATGTTTTGGGTCAGAATCCTTCATCAGCAGATTTCCAGTATCTGCAGTCTCTTGTGTCTCCAGACTTGAGATGGGGTGCTTTGACGAAAAGCAAAGCCTCTGATTGAGAAGATATTGTTGCTCATGGCAGAGGTTGGAAGGCACTTGAGAGGGACGTGAAAGGATAGAATGCAGTGATAGTCATCCATGGCACGCATTTAGACTGCTTCTCTGCTGTGGGACCAGAGGTCAGGTTGAAGAGATTTAAGTGGGTGTTCCAGAGAAGAAAGAATCAATCAGTTCTAGACTCATTGACTAGAACACCAGAAGAAAACTGTTGCAAATGTTTTTGTTAAATAAATCTTATACCTGTACATATACATTTTGAAAATAAGGTGACTCCTGGTGATGGAAATCTATTTGAATTAATTTATGATCATGCGCAGTGGTAGAGTTGCTGCCTTACAGCGAATGCAGCGCCGGAGACTCAGGTTCGATCCTGACTGCGGGTGCCGTCTGTACGGAGTTTGTACGTTCTCCCCGTGACATGTGTGGGTTTTCTCTGAGATCTTCGGTTTCCTCCCACACTCCAAAGACGTACAGGTATGTAGGTTAATTGACTGGGTAACTGTAACAATTGTCCCTAGTGTGTGTAGGATAGTGTTAATGTGCGGGGATCGCTGGGCGGCGCGGACTCGGTGGGCCGAAGGGCCTGTTTCCGCGCTGTATCTCTAAATCTAAAAATAGCCATAAAATATGGTTGTATTAAATCACTCAATGAACACATTGACTCCATATCTAATTTGCTGTCAGCTTACAAGGGATACGGGGTGTAATACATGAAGTTAATGCGCTTATCAGTTTTATGCTCAGATTTGACACACATTGTGGTGGACCCCATGGATAAATGGTACCATATTTCCTTGCAGCTTGCAAAAGATTTCCATGAGTTGGTTGTCATAGGAAGCCTTCAAAACACTGCTATTATTTTTTCTGTGCATATTGAACCAATCATCCAAAATGCCTCCCTCAGCTAATTATAATGATGACATTGGCAAAAGAAGCAAAACAGATGTAAATAATAATAGATTAGAAAGGCACTTATGATCACCATTGGGGAAAGAATGAACAGGAATGAGTTTACTGATTAAAGTGTGAAAGCTGTTGGAGAGAGTGCACGCAACAGGTTCAGGGTTGAAGCAATTTGTTTTGAGGCTGACATATAGCTGAGGCTTAGAAACTTGTTGGCAATCACTGCGATGATGCCATTAGCAATTCCAGTTAATTAAACAAGGGTTGGGGTTCCAGCATGAGGTTGCTGCCCTCACATCAACCCTCAGCAGGATATTTCCCTTTAAAGGCAGAGAAAAGAGAGATTCATCTTTGACTGTGAGGGTTAAACACAAACAAAGATATTGACTGTTGGTAATAGACAATAGACATTAAGTGCAGGAGTAGGTCATTCGGCCCTTCGAGCCAGCACCGCCATTCAATGTGATCATGGCTGATCATTCACAATCAGTACCCCGTTCCTGCCCTCTCCCCATACCCCCTGACTCCACTATCATTAAGGGCTCTATCTAACTTTTTTTGAGAGCATCCAGAGAATTGGCCACCACTGCCTTCTGAGGCAGAGAATTCCACAGATTTACAACTCTCTGAGTGAAAATGTTTTTTCTCATCTCCGTTCTAAATGGCCTACCCCTTATTTTTTTAACTGTGGCCCCTGGTTCTGGACTCCCCCAAAATCGGGAACATGTTTCCTGCCTCTAGCGTGTCCTAATCCCTTAATAATCTTATATGTTTCAATAAGATTCCCTCTCATCCTCAATTCCAGTGTATACAAGCCCAGTCGCTCCATTCTTTCAGCATACGACAGTCCCGCCATTCCGGGAATTAACCTAATGAACGGACGCTGCACTCCCTCAATAGCAAGAATGTCCTTCGTCAAATTTGGAGACCAAAACTGCACACAATCCTCCAGGTGTGGTCTCAGTAGTACAACTGCAGAAGGACCTCTTTGCTCCTATACTCAACTCCTCTTGTCATGAAGGCCAACATGCCATTAGCTTTCTTCACTGCCTGCTGTATCTGCATGCTTACTTTCAGTGACTGATGGACAAGGACACCCAGATCTCTTTGTACTTCCCCTTTTCACACATTGACATTGATGAAAATAGTTGGAACTGATTGGGCTGCAGTGATTACATTTAGTGGCTGACATGCTACTTGTATTTAGCACTGGTGACTAAATAAGACACGTTTTTTTCCCTTGAGCTGCTTGTCGAGGTTGAAATATCCCAGATACATTCCGCAGTGCTGGCCTTTTGATATTGAGCAACGAGGCTAAGCAGGAAATATTGATCCCGCCACCTGTAAAGTGCCATTCAATTATCATTTTCACAATCAAATTGAAAATCAGAGGAGATAAATTATGGGCAGCTTGTACAGAATCCAAAAAGCAATGCCAGAGGTAATTTAGACCAAGGTGTGTGCTTTAGGAAAATAACTGCAGATGTTGGTACAAATCAAAGGTATCACAAAATGTTGGAGTAACTCAGCAGGTCAGGCAGCATCTAGGAGAGAAGGGGGGAAATAACTACAGATGTTGGTACAAATTGAAGGTATCACAAAATGCTGGAGTAACTCAGCAGGTCAATCACAAAATGCTGGAGTAACTCAGCAGGTCAATCACAAAATCACAATCACAAAAGAAGGGTCTCGACCCGAAACGTCACCCATTCCCTCTCTCCTAGATGCTGCCTGACCTGCTGAGTTACTCCAGCATTTTGAGATACCTTCAAGGTGTGTGCTTTGGTTTTGTAAAAGCATCAATCAGTCTGGGTCCACTGCATTCACATCCTCCATTTTCCATTCCTCCATATAACTTACTCCATAAGTTATACTTAACATACCTTAAGTATAAAGGTTATACTATCATATAAAATTCGAATTGTCAGCAGTGAATTCCTTAGTAATTTGCTTGTCAAGAGAGATAATATTACAGTCATTTAAAAGAAACAGTAATATAATAAAAAAAAGAACTACAGATGCTGGTTTATACCAACGATATAGACAAGATGCTGGAGTAACTCAGTGGGTCAGGCACCATCATTGGAAAAAATGGATAGGTGACTCCAGTGATGCCGCTGGGCCTGCTGAATTACTCCAGTGTTTTGTGTCTTACCTTCTTAAAAAAAACACATGAATTGATGAATTGAAAGATTCAGTGTAGAAACCCACCCTTTGGTCCACCGAGTCCACTCTGACCATCAATCACCTGTTCACACTAGTTCTATATTTTGGATCCCATCCTTTCACATCCTCTCACTACACGCTGGGGGCAATTTATAGAGACAATTGAACCGATAACCGTGCACATCTTTGGGAGGTTGGGAGGAAACCAAGTCACCCGGAGGAAACCTACATGGTCACATGGAGAACATACAAAATCCACACAGCCAGCACCCACGGTCAGGATCAAACCCAGGTCTCTGGAGCTGTGAGACGTTAGCTCTACCAGCTGCGCCACTACAACGCCCATTATTTTAAAATAATTGTCAAAGTGGGTTAAATATTATCTAAAGTAATTATATTCAGTCATGAGTAATTTTTCTCTTTTATCATTTGGGCAATAACTTGGCAGGTTGGTTTCTATAATAGGACAGCGATCTGTCCTGCTGGCATATTGCCCAAGCAGGTAGGTGAAGGTTAATTCCCCATCGTGTCTTGAGTGTCTCAGACAGAGAATTGCTTTGTTGAACAATGGTTATTGTTGCAGAAGCAGATGTAAGTAGGGATGCTCGATCTCGCACAACGTCCTACGACCGGAAAGGAGGTGATTAACCAGTAGATCAGCATCTCATGTGAGAAATGGTGCTGTGATGCGTTTATGTACCACACTGCATTGTCAACCTTGCCTATGCACTGAGGTCAAGGGGCGGAGTTTAAACCCTGACAGAGTTCCATGATATTCTGACCTTAAACAACATCTCCATCTTGGGGTTATGATGAAGTAATTGGTGGCAAATGCAACAATTGTTCCTCTGTTTATTTATCAGGAAATAGTGAGTCATATTCGGAAAATGGGTTTGTGGTTCTGGCAAGCAACTGCAAAGCTTATGTGTGTGTTTTATCCATCAGAATGGACAAGTTGAAGCTGATTTACTCATAGTAATGCACCATGCACAGTATCCACTTCTTGAAGTTGTTAACTGAGAGGAATAAATTAATTCCTCCATAGCCCAGAGATTGAGGTGCCTCTGTTGTCATTCACAGGTGACTTAGTTAAGGATCAATTTGGAGCTATTCCAAGCATACTTCCAAAAAAGCATAATATGAACCTTTGTTCTGTAGTAAAGGTCAGTTTTTCCAGCATCTAACATGAGGAGTTTGTAATAGCGTGTGGGATCTGCCCTACACGTGACCTAAACTGAGATCTTGTGCCTATACGTGATGATACATAAAGAAATTATGGTGGCATCTAGTCTCCTGAGCAACTTTTCTCTCTAGATTAATACTAAATGATCAGTCATATTACCAGTGTCTGTGAGATGCTGGAAGGTGCACATAGGCCAGCAAAACTGATTGCATGACATGGTAGGATAAGTTTCTCAGAGATGTGAAAGTTATGTAATGTAATGTAATGAATCTCTCACCTAGCTGACAGTATCACAGAATCATAGTCTTACAGCATGACAAACAGGCCCTTTGGCTCATCTTGCCCATGCCGACCAACATGCCCCATCTACATTAGTCCCATCTGCTGGTGCTTGGACCATACCCCTTTAAACCTATCCATGTGCCTGTTCAAATGTCTCTTAAACGTTATGATAGTATCTGCCTAAACAACCTCCAACTGCCATCAATTGAAGTGTTTATGATATCTTAATTAATATTTTAACCCCACAGTAGAAAGGTCTGCTGGTATATATATATATATACACGCAATACATTTATAGCCTTTTATCGATTGCTACTCGTTCTTGCAGTTGTAAACAGTACAGCAAGGTAGCAAGTTTAGCAGGTCGATATTAATTTCCTTAGTGTCAATTTATGTATGCGTGTATGTGTACATGTTGGTCATTCACTGTCTCTCAGGATGTGGCATGCTGTTACGTATTGTGCGCCAAGATGTACTGTATTTCCTTCTCCAAGGATTATTCTTAGTTTTGATATATCATCTAGTTCCTTAAAATCTGGGGTTGCCAGACTGAGTTTTTCAAAGTATATTTTCCTTATTTTGTCGAATTTTTTACATTTTAAGAGGAAGTGCACCTCTGTTTCAACGTCATCTGTCAAACAGATACAATATATTCTATTTTCTCTTGGTTGCCAAGTTCTCTTCTGTCTTCCTTTTTCAACTGCCAAATGGTGGTCACTTAACCTATACTTGGTGAGGGTCTGTCTCTGCTTTATATCGCTAACAGTTGAGAGATAGTCTGCCAATTTATAATCTCCTTTTAGGGCACGGTAACATTCTAATCTGTTTTGGCTTTTGGTTACTTTATCCCAATGTTCCTAATAAGTTTCTTTGCATTGTTTAATAATTTGGTTCACTCTAACTGGTGATTGGAAAACAGTGTTGATCTGAGCCTGGTCAAGGTTTAGCTGAATAGGGGTAGTTTGTCTCAGTACCAACTGACCCATGGAGCTCTTTTCTGAGTTCCCCTCTTGGGTTTGGAGGGCTTTGAACTGGAGGGTGTCTGGGGGACTAGATTTAAGGTGATTCCAAAAATGTAGTGCTCGTTTCTGGATATTTATTATCAGTGGGTATCTACCTAATTCTGCCCTACATGCGTTTGTTGGTGTTTTCCTTTGGATGCGGAAGATGTTCCGATAAAATTCTGTATGTAGGGCCTCTGTTGTGTGTTTTTTCCCATTTAGTATAGCTATGGTGACTGAGCGGACCCCATACTTCACTACCATAAAGCGCAATGGGCTGAATTACACTGTCAAATATTTTAAGCCAGATTTTAATTGGAATTTGGATGTTGTAGAATCTTCTTTTTATTGCATTCAGAGCTCTTCGAGCTTTCTCTTTTAGTGCATTCACTGCCATGCTAAAGCTCCCTAATGCTGCAACAGTTAGACCAAGGTAAGTGTAGCTCATTGTGTGTCCGATAATGATACCATTGAGAGTGAATTGGTATTTGTCTTCCTGACATCTGGGTCTTCTTTGAAAAATCATGATGTTGGTTTTCTTTAGATTTACTGCCTGGGCCCAATTTTGGCAGTACTCATCGAGTAGGTCTAACTGTTGCTGCAGTCCCTGTTCTGTGGGAGACAACAAAACCAAGTAATCCGCATAAAACAGGGATTTTACCTCTCCGTCCAGAAGACAGAGGCCTGGTGCTGTGCTCTGGTCCAACTTTACTGCCAAATCGTTTATATACATATTAAACAGTGTTGGGCTCAGATTGCAGCCTTGCCGGACGCCTCTTCTCTGGGTGAAGAGATCAGTGGATTTGTCCCCAATTTTGACACCACATTTATTATTCAAATACATTGATTTGATAAGGTCATATACCTTCCTTCCTATACCACAATGGAGAAGTTTGTAATAAAGCCCTTCGTGCCAAATAGAGTCAAATGCTTTCTTAAAGTCAATAAAACAGGCAAATATTGTTCCATTTTTTGCTTGATGTACATGTGTTTCAATGAGAGTGTGGAGGGTATAGATATGGTCAGTGGTGTGGTGTTTTGGAAGGAAGCCAATTTGTTTTTTACTGAGGATATTATATTTGCTAAGGAAATCTTGCATTCTGTTATTTATAATACTGCAGAATAACTTCCCTAGGCAGCTATTGACACAGATGCCACGATAATTGAATCTGATTTGTTTCCACTCTTATAAATGGGCGAAATAAGCCCTTGCCACAGTTTGAGAATAAGGGGTAGGCCATTTAGAACGGAGATGAGGAAGAACTTTTTCAGTCAGAGGGTGGTGAAGGTGTGGAATTCTCTGCCTCAGAAGGCAGTGGAGGCCAGTTCGTTGGATGCTTTCAAGAGAGAGCTGGATAGAGCTCTTAAGGATAGCGGAGTGAGGGGGTATGGGGAGAAGGCAGGAACGGGGTACTGATTGAGTGATCAGCCATGATCGCATTGAATGGCGGTGCTGGCTCGAAGGGCTGAATGGCCTACTCCTGCACCTATTGTCTATTGTCTATTGTCTATTGACACCAAATATCGGGAAATTAACCTAAACGTAATATGATGTTGAACAGCCTAAGCACTGTGTCCTCCACACTATACTTAAGCATTTCATTTTTAATGCTGTCTGGACCACAAGCTTTCTTTGAGTGGAGAGATTTTATTTTTGTGGCCAATTCTTCTGGAGTGATTGGGAAGTCGAGAGGGTTTTGATAGTCTTTAATTGTTGTTTCTAATGTTTGGAGTTTTTCTTTGATATGAGAGTAGTTTAAGTTTATTTTATTTATTGGAATGTCTTTATATAGATCTTCGAAATATGCCCTCCGGGTATCACCATCTTGAGTTGGTAATGCTTGTAGTTTTGTTGTGCCCAGGTTATTCCACATATCCCAGAATTTGTTTTGATTTATGGAGTTTTCAATTTCTTCAGGTCTTTTATGGGTATAGTTTTGTGTTTTGTTCCTAATAGTGTGTTTATATCTTTTAATGGTTTCATTATATCTAATACGTAAGTCTGAATTGTTTGGTTGGCGGTGTTTTTGATTCGATATTTTCCTCAGATTTTTTCTCACACTTTTGCACTCGTAGTCAAACCATTTTTCATGGTTATGTTTTTTTGATGATTTTTCTCTTCTGTTTCACAAGGTCAGCTTTGATAGCTGCCTTGTGAAAGGTCATATTAATGTCATTTATGGCCATGTTTACACCATTTCTGGTAGTCTCATATGGATTTGTCTTAAATTTTGATATTTTATTTATGAGATCGGGTGAGTTCAGGGCCATGATGAATTTATCTCCACTGTCTGGAGCCCATCTGTATGTACTGATTTAGTTTATAGAGCTTACTGGGCTCCTTTTTTACGTCTTTAATTTGAGCAGAAAATTTAATATCTCTCTCTCTCTCTCTCTTCTCTCTCTCTCTCTCTCTCTCTTCTCTCTCTCTCTCTCTCTCTCTCTCTCTCTCTCTCTCTCTCTCTCTCTCTCTCTCTCTCTCTCACTCTCTCTCTCTCTCTCTCTCTCTCTCTCTCTCTCTCTCTCTCCTCTCTCTCTCTCTCTGTCTCTGTCTGTCTCTCTCTCTCTCTCTCTCTCTCTCTCTCTCTCCTCTCTCTCTCTCTCTGTCTCTCTGTGTCTCTGTCTCTCTCTGTCTCTCTCTGTCTCTCTCTCTCTCTCTCTCCTCTCTCTCTCTCTCTCTCTCTCTCTCTCTCTCTCCTCTCTCTCTCTCTCTCTCTCTCTCTCTCTCTCTCTGTCTTTTGGTCCGTTCCCTCTCTCTGTTGCCTCTCCTACCCATCTCTGTCTGTGTCTCTCTGTCTCTGGCCACTCTCTCACTGCCACTCTCTCTACTGGCCCACTCTCTCTCTCTGCCACTCTCTCTGCCTCGCTCTCTCTGCCTCGCTCTCTCTGCTCTCTCTCTCTCTCTCTCTCTCTCTCTCTCTCTCTCTCTCTCTCTCTCTCTCTCTCTCTCTCTCTCTCTCTCTCTCTGTCTCTCTGTGTCTCTGTCTCTCTCTGTCTCTCTCTGTCTCTCTCTCTCTCTCTCTCTCTCTCTCTCTCTCTCTCTCGTCTCTCTCTCTCTCTCTCTCTCTCTCTCTCTCTCTCTCTCTCTCTCTCTCTCTCTCTCTCTCTCTGTCTTTTGGTCGTTCCCTCTCTCTGTGCCTCTACCCATCTCTGTCTGTGTCTCTCTGTCTCTGCCACTCTCTCACTGGCCACTCTCTCTCTGCCACTCTCTCTCTCCTGCCACTCTCTCTGCCTCGCTCTCTCTGCCTCGCTCTCTCTGCCTCTCTCTCTCTGCCTCTCTCTCTCTGCCTCTCCCTCTGTCTCCCTCTCCCCCTCTCTCTAGTCAAGTATAGATGCTGCCTTACACTCTGCCTCCTCTGAACTGTGCTGCATCAGATAGTTTGACAAATAGAAGTGTCGTTTTCAGTATCGGTGTAACAGATAGAGGCAAATTGCCGTGAGCAGCTGCTCCTGTTCTTGAATCTAGATTAACATGACATGAACCACACAACGTATGACCCAAAGGTACGAGGCTGTTCACTGGGGGAGTGGTCAGGTTATCATGGGGTGAAATTTAAGTGCCACCCAGTACCTTTTGTCTTCTACCACCTGTACAATTTGTCCCAGCTTGCTTGGGGTGTTCTCGTATTCTCAAACTTTTAAAGCTTATTTGGAGTGGAACCTAATAAAGGCAGCTTCAGACAAATTTTCTTGATTGCCATGAATGCTGTAATTTTGCACAAAAAAAAAAAGCTGATCTCAAATGTCAAGGCAATAATCCCCCATTAAGTATATTTGGCATTACCTCAGAGAACATTGAAAATATTGCTAACCAATTATTATCTTTAACTGTAGACATAAGGGACTGCGGAATCTGGTTTAAAAAAAAGGCTCATAGTGCAGGAGTAGCTCAACGTCTCCGCAGCATCTCCGGAGAGCATGGAAAGACGATGTTTTGGGTCGGGACCCTTAGTCAAATATTTTAGTGTTTTTTATTGTTTTTATTCTATTATCATATTTTAGTAGTTGTGGTTTTCATTTTAGAAATTCTGACAGCCATCACCATTGGTGAGGACAGAGATTTACTTTTAACAAATTTTGCCACATCAGACACTAACCAAATAAGAAATAGATATTTCAAATCTGTATCTAACATTTAGGTTTAGCTAAATTAGGATGAAAACTGATCTGTCCATCGCCACCTAAGAGAAAAAGCTGTGTGCGTGTGTGCTCTCGTTTGTAAGCTTGTGTGCGTTTGAGGAGAGACTTGTAGCTTGTGAACCCAAACCCAGCTTACATTTAGCAACTGGCATTATTTATCAGTGAAATTCATAATCAATTTGGATCATTTGTGATGGAAATCCTAATGTTAGATGGCCACTTTAATTTTAAACTACCATATATCAGAGGTTGCTCTTGAAAATGCTGATGTAATCATGTAACCGCTAATGGAATGGAGCTGGGTCAGTTTATAGAGGAAGTGAATGGTAAACCATTATTTTATTGAACGTGGGCTCTAAAGGATTTGCAATTCCATTAAAAGCTACTGCATTGCGGGACCTTTATGAGGCATGGGCAGCAGAGAGCATCATACTTTCATGGCAAATGTCCTAAAGTTTATTTTGGGAAAAACGGTATCATAAATCAATATAAATTGTTTTTGCAATATCATTTGCTGGTAATGCAGTTCTTTTAGGCAAAATGTCCTACAGAACATCCAGAAATTATTTCTGGATTCATGCTTTCATTTTAAGATTGCATTAAAAACCTAATATATTCCTACATGCCTCTGCAGAAGCTGCATGAAGCCATGGAGTTGAATATTTTCGGATCGGTTGTTGCTGTCATTTTATCTAGTTAGGACTGTGCTTTTAAAGTCTGACTTACAAATCAGAAATTCCTTGTGCAGGCACTAAGCCGCTTGTCAAATTCCCTTTGTGTTACTCATTGCGTTATCTGAGTTCATCACAAGCTTTACACTCAGAGATATAAAGCTGAACACATAAGTGAAACCTTTCCATGTTGACCACAGTATTTTCTTTCAAAAATGGCATTATTAAATTATGCAGAGATATTATAATCCACTATACATTTTAACTGCACTGCTATACCTACAAAAATCCTCAATTTTGGGCTGGAATCTTTGGATTGCAATCCAGAAATTGGTGTTTTCTTCACGTAGTTAATTGAGAACCACTTTTACTTTAAGAAGTGAATGCCCAGAAATTCAATGGTGGTTGGTTGCACTAAATACACTTTACAATGCATTAAAAATGAAATATGTAATAGAAACTTGAAGGCCAACGTTTTCACACAGTTGGCAGTACGTTTTTAAAGTCATATTTTGTGACATGATATCTCGAGTGGAAGCAGGCCTTTTTGCCAGCATGCCCCATGTACACTAGTCCCACCTGCCCACCTTGGCCCATAACTCTCTAAACCTATTCTATCAATGTACCTGTTCAAATGTCTCTTAAACGTCATGATAGTAATTGTTTCAACTACGTCCTTTGCAAATTGTTCTATAAACTCACCACCCTTTGTGTAAAAAATGTTACCCCTCAGGTTCCTATTAAATCTCTCCCCCCTCATCTTCAACCATAGTCCTCTTGTTCTCATTTCCCCTACTCTGGGCAAAAGACTGTGCTTTTACCACAATACCACCTACTTTAATGTTATATTGTGTAAGAAAATAACTGTAGATGCTGGTACAAATCGAAGGTAATTATTTCACAAAATGCTGGAGTAACTCAGCAGGTCAGGCAGATCTAGGAGAGAAGGAATGGGTGATGTTTCGGGTCGAGACCCTTCTTCAGACTGATGTTATATAGAGTGAGTTGCCAAAGGAAATGGTTAACAAAATCAATATATAAACTACGTATGGTTAGGTACATGGATAGGAAAGGTTTAGAAGCATATGCGTCAAATGCAGGCAACTCAGACAGGCTTAGATGGGGCACCTTGGTCAGCATGGAGGATTAGCCCACGGAGGTGTTTCCATGCTATATGACTCTTTAAATCTATGATACTAAAATTATGACAACATATTGTAGTCTGCCTCTTAGAATTTATAAGACAGAGTACAATATATGTCATGACTATAATGAAGGACACAAAATGGTGAAGTAACTCAGCAGGTCAGGCTGTATCTCTGGAGAACATGGATGGGTGATGTTTGGGGTCGGGACCCTTCTTCAGACTGTCC
Source organism: Rhinoraja longicauda (assembly GCF_053455715.1). Classification (NCBI taxonomy): domain Eukaryota; kingdom Metazoa; phylum Chordata; class Chondrichthyes; order Rajiformes; family Arhynchobatidae; genus Rhinoraja; species Rhinoraja longicauda. The sequence goes on along the minus strand of NC_135953.1, from coordinate 79,013,421 downwards.
TGCATTTTTTTATGCAACATCACAGTAAATCTACTGATCAGCACAAAATTGTAAACAGCATTCTTTGGCATCACAAGACAACACAGCGATTCCACAGCACTCCTGCTGTGCTCCTGCTCTGATTTATTTTGATCTTGCTTAACGCTGTATCAAAATGCTGGTTTGAGCGAAGCGAATACCATCTTGCGAATGACTCTCGAGAAGCTGGGTCAGGCCTTTGGCACCATGCTCCGAATTCAGCCGGCAGATGGGAATAGACAGATGGAGGCTTTGCAAGTGCTGGTGACACAAGGTGAGAGAGAGAGAGAGAGAGAGAGAGAGAGAGAGAGAGAGAGAGAGAGAGAGAGAGAGAGAGAGAGCGAGAGAGAGAGAGAGCGCGAGAGCGAGAGCGAGAGTGTGTGAGAGAGAGAGAGAGAGAGAGAGAGAGAGAGAGAGAGCGAGAGTGTGTGTGAGAGAGAGAGAGAGAGAGAGAGAGAGAGAGAGAGAGAGAGAGAGAGAGAGAGAGAGAGAGAGAGAGAGAGAGAGAGAGAGAGAGAGAGAGAGAGAGCGAGAGAGAGAGAGAGCGAGAGGGAGAGAGAGAGAGAGCTGGGAGAAAACACTGAATATTACCAGTGTTTAAAAAGGGGGAATATTTAAGTTGACTTCTAGCTGCAAAAATGGATTTTAAATTAGCAAGATGGAAAGAGAATGGAGGGAAAGGGTGACACCCATTTAAGATATTTTGCTTTCAAGAATAATTATAATCCTAAATTATAATTCCAAGAATAATAACATGCATGTCACATATGCTGCACTAAACAGAGAAGAGCAAATGAGCTTATAACATGCTACAGGTGCCTGGTGAGAAAAATACTTGCGTGGAACAATTAGAGTCAGAGAGTCATACAGGTTGGAAACAGGACCATTGGCCCAGCTTGCCCACACCAACCAACACGCCCCATCTACAGGAGTCCCACCTGCCGCGTTTGGCCCCATATCCCTCTTAAATCTGTCCTATCCATGTACCTGTCTAATTGCATCTTAAACATTGCAATAGTCCCTGCAAGCAGTTCTCTGTTAATATCTTATGAATACTGGCTTTCTTTACTTGGATGATACAACCCTTGCCTGACAGAACGATGGGAGCCGGCATGGCAGGTAGTCCAAACTCAAAATGTGGAGGAGGTCATTTGGTCCTCCCCAAAAGTCCTCCACAAAATAAAAATATTGTACTTGCTTCCACTGTGACATTGATTTGAGCCACAGAACCAGAGACGGATGATGAGATTCAGCATATTGATGATTCTGCATATTGTATCTATGTCTACTCTTTCTTAAAGATTTCCAAAACTAATTTAATTGGCTTTTCCTCATTGTTCCATAAGTTATCCCATCATCCCATTTTGCTTGTATGGATAATGGCTGCCTATGACAGAAGATGCCATGCATTCTCTGGCCTCGCTCGGCATGATAAAGATAGATATTTTCTCAGCACTTTGGCTCTGATTCTTTTAGTTTTTTTTAACTGGTTAATTCTTGTTGCTCCAACCAAAGAAAAATAGTATTTTCCAATTGCGGAAACATAGGAGCAGCAGTGCCCAATTGTGCCTTGGAGCCTGTTCTGCCTTTCAGTTTGATTAGGGTGGGTGATCCGCTCAGTGATTTAAATCCCACGCTCTCCTCACAGGCCTTGAAGTCTTTTCTGTCATGAAGTCCATCTACCTGAATGTATTGAGACTTGGCTTCTACCACACACAGTGGTGAAGATATTTAGTATCTTATAAGTAATACTAATCTTAGATGTAAATGCTTTCACCTGTATCCTGAGACTGTGACTGTTCATTCTATACTCCTCCAGCCTGGGAAACATTCTCCCTGCAGCCTCTCAGTCTGTCTTGCCTTGTCAGAATTTTATACCTTTCAATGAGATTCCCTCTCATTCTTCTAAACACATGTGAATTCATGCCTAGTTGACCCACTCTCTCCTCATGTGACAGCCTGACCATCCCATGAATCAGTCTGGTGAACCTTTGCTGCACTCATTCTGTGGCAAGGAGATCAAAACTGCACATAAAACTCCATGCGGGTCTCACTAAGGCCCTATATGATTTCTTGCTCTTGCACTCAAAAGCTCATGCAAGTAAATGCAACATAACATTTGCCACTATAACTGCTTGCTGCACTTACATGTTTGTTTTCATCAGTCTGAAGAAGGGTCTCGACCCGAAACGTCACCCATTCCTTCTCTCCTGAGATGCTGCCTGACCTGCTGAGTTACTCCAGCATTTTGTGAAATAAATGTTTGTTTTCATTGATTGGTGCACAGCTACACCCAACTCCCTTTGCACATCAACATTTCTCAATCAATCACCATCAAAATAATTCTCTGCCTTTCTTCCTATCGCTACTGAAGTGGATAAATTCACATCTCTCACACAATGTTACATCTGCTATGCGTTTGCCCACTCACTCAATTTGTCTGAATCACCATTAAGTCTCTTGCCGTCCTCCCCCTTGTGCCCTCCTCTACTGCTGCTCATGAGCCACCTTATCAAAACCTAATACAATGACAATTCAAAATGAAAACACAGGAGTACTTAGCAATTTCAGCAGGAGGGAGGAAGCTAAATATTCATAAGAAATAGGTGATGGACTAAGTCTTGTAGACAGTGGAACCTGTTCCACCATTCAACAAGATCATGACTGCTCCTCCATCTCATTTCCACTTTCACATCTTATCTTCAAACCCTTCATTTATTCTAGTGTTCAGTTTAGTTTATTGTCACATGTACCGAGGAACAGTGAAAAGCATTTGTTGCGTGCTATCCGGTCAGCGGAAAGACAATACATGATTACAATCAAACCATTTACAGTGTATAAGATACATGATAAGGGAATGACATTTAATGCCTGAATATAAACCTTCGTGATTTTATTAATATCGAGTGTACCTCGTCATTGCAGTAGTGGAAATAGACTGAGTCTCCTTTTTCACAGTTCATAAAGTTTCCCCTCATTGCCATCAACCCAGTGAGAGTGAACATTCCCTTCGCTGATCCACAGCATCACTACCTCATGCTGGTGATTCCAGGGCAGAGACCTTCCTTCTGGCCCCTTTGTCACCGACTTCTATGTGTGCACACTGCAGCATAGGGATCAGCCGTGAGCATACTTGGAATATTTCCATGCACTTTGCCACCTTGTTGTTTCTCCACATGGTGGAATACTGTGTTAGGTCTGGGAAATAATGTTTGCATTCAGTGTGAGCAGGAAACAATGACATTTTTATGTGTATCCCACCTGATATTCCGTTCCTTTAGAGTAATAAGCGAAGGAAGATACATACCGAGAAGCATTATAATAATAATAATAATAATATATTTATTTTATATAGCGCCTTAACACATGCACAAAGCGCTTTACAAATACAATTAACATAGAAACAAACAGACAAACAGACAAACTATCCTGACGGAAAAGCGGCGAATAATCAACGCCAGCGTCCTCTCACGTCTACTCTTCATATTTGAATAAGGACCTTAGAAATTCTGTCATTAATTGTTAAATATTTATTGCCCAGACCTTCTTCAGTGCTTTAAAAAGTCAAAATAAACTGCTGTGGTGTATGTCAACTGTACCCATTTTGTCCAAGGACCTCTGCAGTGCTTCTATCATATACCATATGATATTACCATATATCAAATCCTGAGATTTTGCGTGCAGCAAAATTGGCTGTACGTGCATAGTCCTGTACAATGGCTTTCTTTTGTTTCGTCTACCCGGGCAGATGGGATAGGCTGTGGATCCAGGATGGCAGGGGTCAAAATGTGGAGATGGGGTGGATTATAGATTTACAGATGATGGGGGGAGGGGGAAGAGGAGAATCTTGCTTGGAGTCAGTTGGGGGCAGGGACACTACAGGACGGTCAGGGTTGTGGTATAGATCTGGAGGTGGCGATAGATGCAATGGGAGGGAACACCAAGGGATGCTTGTGCATCATGTGCATGGAAAACCAAAGCAAAATTCTACACGTGAAGATCATGCACAAATGGTGCAAATGCATTTACTGACCAAGTTTTAGATGAGATACAGTGCCCTCCATAATGTTTTGGACAAAGACCCATAAATCGCAGACTTCAAGCAGTCATTGCATGCAAACGATATGTAACAAAATACTAAACATGACTACTTTCATTTACATGACATTATAGTGGTCTGAAATGGAGGGACTATGTATAAACACTGCTGTAATTTCTATATGGTGAAACCAAAATGTATAAAACTGGCCTTTATTAAAATCAGACAATGTGCACTTTAACCACATGTGATTTTTTTCTATTACAAATCTCAAATTTTGGAGTACAGAGGCAAATAAATAAATGATGGGTCATTGTCCAAAACATTATGGAGGGCACTGTACATTTGCAGAGTGCGCAAAAAACATTGCACTACGGTAAAGATTTTCTAGCCCATTCATTATAAGTGAAGCAACAAGGCTCTGCGCTTTCTCAGTGGCACAATTGTCACAGTTGTGTTAATAAACAGAAATAGTTTACCAGGCAAAATTTCTCCATTTCCTCTAGTAAATCATAGTGTGTCTGGAAAATCACAAAACAAGATGTTTTGATAACACGTGTAGGAAAGAACTGCAGATGCTGGTTTAAATCAAAGATAGACACAAAATGCTGGAGTACCAGCGTGACAGGCGGCATCTCTGGAGAGGGGGAATGGGTGACGTTTCGGGCCGAGACACTTCTTCAGGTTCCATGTTTTCCATGCACTGTTTTGATAACACATGAATGTGCCTCATCAAATATGTTCCAGTTATCCATTATCAAATATGTTCCAGATATCCATTATTTTGTGACCAGCTTTGGAGCCAAATAACTGGGAGTTTTTTTCTGTAGAGAGGCAAGATGAGCAAACTGGGAAAGGTTGCACAGCAATAACGGACACAGGCGAGTGAATGATGGTGTCCGCTGTTGCTGATTGTCCACTGTAACTGAGTGTAGGGGCGTGGGGGGTAACGTTTAACCCAAGCCCGGGAGGGAAGAAATTTGGCATTTGGGGGATTTAAACAACCGGGTATTCACAGGCTGGGGAGCCACGTGGTGCATCAGGGACACACACCGCCTTCATGCTGCTCACTCACCCCGCAACCGGGAGTACATCTCAAGTGCCAGCTCATTGGGTAACTGGTGGAGGTCGTGAGGTGGGGGGGAGGGTTAGTAGTGCAATAGGGGCCTTGGCCACAGAAGGCAGTGGAGGCCAATTCACTATATGTATTGATGTATTTAAGAGAGAGTTAGATATAGCTCTTCGGGCTAACAGAATCAAGGGATATGGGGAAAAAGCAGGAACAGGGTACTGATTTTGGATGATCAGCCATGATCATATTTAATGGCTCTAAAAGGCCGAATGGCCTACTCCTACTCCGACACCTACTTTCTATGTTTCTACAATCCGCTATATGTAGGTCCATTATTGCGAGGTTTATTGTACGTCGACTCCATTTGAAGTGGCTCACATGCTTCATCTGCTATTCCAGTCCTCTGGAAGCACAAATGCATTCCATCAAATTGCTCTGCCTTTAGAGATTTGCCTGAAAAGAAAACATGTTGAAAATATGCAGCAAGTCATTCAGCATCTCTCAACATCTTGGGTCACTGTCCTTTGAAAGGCCATTGACTTGATTGATATGTTAACTCTGTTTCTCGCTCCACAGATGTTGCCTGACTTGCTGAGTGTTTCTAGCATTTTCTGCTTTTTAAAAATTTCAGATTACCATCATCTGCACTGCTTTTGTTTTATCAGAGTTTTATCTGCCCAAAGGATTATTGTGCAAGATGCAGCAGCCCTCTGAACTGTTGGCACTTGTCTTCTCACCTTTGGCATTATTGTGTGTGTTTTTTTAGTTGTGTGGATGTGAGTGTGCCGAGCTAACAGAGTAAGCATGGCATTCCTCCTGAGCAGTGATCAAGTTACTTGGACATTGACAGCAGTGTCAAAATAAATGGATGAGAGACGGCTGGGGATCAGCTGGCTACTGAATAATGAGCAGAGTGGTGTCACGTTGGGAACACAAAAGCGTCAAAGAAGCAGGTGGCTGATTGTGGCCATCAGCCCATGTTTTAACAGCGAAACGTCAATCCTCGATTGTGCATGTGCAGTTCATAACCTGCATCAGAGGAAAGCCAAAGAAGCAACATGCTCACTGAAATAAATTAATAAAAAGCTGGAGTGAACCGTTCAAGTGTTACAAAGTGTCCAATTTGCTCCACCGCGCGTCAATAGCGGATGTGTCACTGTATGCGACGCTGGGCTCATGGGCTTGGGTTTTTTCAGTGTGTGGCACCGTGTTCACTTCAGGCATCTATACTACTGAGTCCACAGGAGCTACTGGTGCTCACCAACGCAAGGATTAGTGGTGAGTACACTGTGGCACAGGCAGAGTGTCACTATTATTCACAGGAGAGGCACAGGATAAATGGCACGCACCCACTAAAGTGGTACAGGATGAATGTCGGGGGCATGTTCCACAGAGGTCCAATATGGCTGACCCATGGGTTCACTCTAGAGGTAGAGAGTGACTGCCACATGGACTGAGGTACTGGATCGACATGCATTTGGAAATTCAAGGACTGATTCAGGATAGTCAGCGTGGCTGTGTGTGGGAAAATGTTTCTCAGAAATGTGATTGTGTTTTGAAGAGGTGATCAAAGAGATGGATGAGGGCAGTGTGGTAGATGTTGTCTACATGGACATTAGCAAGGCCTCTGATGATGCACCACCTGGGTGGCTGATGTGAAAGGTTAGATGACATGGGATATAAAATTGGCTTGAATATAGGAAACTGAAGGGTTGTAACAAGTGGTATACGACAGGTATCAGTGCTGGGTCCACTATTGTTTATTCTTTAGATGTGAATTTAGATGTGAATGGAGGAGGCATGGTGATTAAGTTTGCAGATGGTATTAAAATTGATGGTATGTTGGAAAATGAAGAAGGTTATACAATTACAGTGGTATCTTGATCAGCTCGGCCAATGGACCAAGAAATGACAGATGGTGTTTAATTCAGGTATTGCAATGTGAGGTGATGCATTTTGATAGGTTAAACCAGGGCAGGACTTCCACAGTAACTTGAATGGCCCTGGTGGGTGTTGCAGAACAGGGAGACCAAGGAGTGCACATACATAGTTCAAGAAAAGTGGCCACAAGGCTTGATAGGGCAGCGAAGAAGACTTTTAGCAGATTTGCAGTTATCAGTCTGGGTATTGAGTACAGGAGATGGGGTGTTAGGTTACAGTTTGCAGCTGTAAGGCCACACTTGTACAGTTCTGGTCATCCTTCTATGGCAAGAATGTCATTAAACCGAAAAGGGTGCAAAATAATATTTATGGTAATGTTAATGGATTTGGAGATTTTGCAACATAAGGGGAGGCTGAATAATTTGGGTCCTTTATTCCTGGAGCTTAGGAGGCTGAGAGGAGACCTCAGATGTTATATAAAATTGTGAGGGTCATAGATAAGCGGAAGAGCCATGGTCTATTCCAATGAGTGAGGGAGTCTAAAACGAGAGGGCATTCATTTAAAGTGTGAGAGGAAAGATTGAAAGAGGGCCTTTGGGGCAACTTTTTCATAGAGTGGGTCATACACCGAACGGGTTGCCAGATGAAGTGATGGAGGCGGGTACAATTATGACAGGTAAACAGCACTTGCTCACGTACATGGATAGAAAAGGTTTGGGGAGATGTGGCCCAGACACAGACAAGTGGGACTAGCCGTTGGTGCAGACGGGTTGGGCTGAAGGGCCTGTTTATGTACTCTACAGCTCTGACTTAACAGAATAAGTATCTCCTGAATTCACTGCATAGATGCAGGAAAGGTGATACTTGCACTTCCTGCTGAGAGCACAGGAAGGTTTCTAATGCTGAGAAATGTCAACTGTCAAAATGAACACTTTATTAAAAGTCTGGAGAGTCTTAAGAATAGTTTCCCAAGTGTTTTGTAAGGAAAAAATCTGTAAATTTGCTGAAATACAATGTTCCATTTTATTGCATGTTTTCTTTGCTAAATTCATGTATTGGAAAATATATCTGTATTTCATCTTCCAAAAATGAGATTGAGATTTATCTTTGAGATTTTTCAGGGAATTCTGATTGTACCAAATGAAGAGGCGATGGTGCTGAGTTCAGGTATAAACTGTAATGCCACCAATGAAAATCATACTGCTGTCCATGATGCCACAGCCGATTAACTGTAGTAGAAACTCCAATGTAAACAATAATCTACTGATCAGTTACATAATGCAGCAATAGCTTAATTACTGCCTCGGCTGATTAACAATATGCACTTAGTTTGATTATAAAATCATTTTAAATAAAGCCAACTAGATAAATCAATGCATTTTAATTTCCCTAATCTAACATTTTTCAGAAAATGTCAACATCTTTAGCAGAATACGAAGAGGATTGCTGAGATAGTATTTATATTTTTTTCAATTCTGTACTTCCACATGTTCATGTAGAGTTTTGATTTTAGTTTCTGCATTATTTGGCTTATTCCTTTAAAGTCTCAACATTTCGTTATGCTGAAGTCTTTGGTTCAAGGGCCTTGAAATGTGTTGAAAGTTAAAATGACAGCAGTGGCAGGGTTGGGTTAAACTAAACAGACACCACCATGAGCAATCAGAGCATCTTTGCAATTAAACACTGATCACAGCTGGCCTTCAAGAAAATACCCAGAGACACATGTGGAACTTCAAAGAGTGGTACAGTAGTCAGAGTTCTGAATGGAGTAGTCTGCAGGGAGAAGGGCCAAAACATAGCCAGATGTAGCACAGAGTGAGACTCTGAACAGAAGGTGTGAAGCACCAAATGAGAACCTTCTGATGACATGCTGGCACTCTGTGCCAGTGTGTAGCACAACTCACAAACCCAACAGGACAAACAGGATAATCATGCCTTTGAGAGATAATAAATCTAGGGTTCCCAGGTCTTATACTTTACAGATGTGCAATAATTTAAGTCCTGTGGCTTATTCAGTGGCATGTACTTACTTTCTTTGAAGAACACATTAAAATCTTGTTTCAGTTCAATTTTCCCATCATTCTGACAGCATTGTCTTTTAAATTCATGGGTAAATGTTGTAATATGTACATTATTGCTTTGTGTTTAAAAGGTAAAGATGTGCCATGTGGAAAGATATGTATAGGTTACGTGGTGCTACAGTAGCTCAATTGTTTACTTCTGATTTGCATTCTTCTAATTTCTGTTTTAAAGTGACCATTTTGTAGTCTAATTTCTTTACCTCCATTTTGAGTTGTCAGTATTTTGGAAAAGACCAGTAATGTCCATCCCTTATAAAGGGTGTTGTGTCCTTTGCATTTGTAACTAAGGGATCATGGGTAATTTGGAGTTCCAGCTATAAAAATGTTTTCTCCGAAGTCAGTCAATCTTTTTGAATATAACCTTTATTCAGATCCATTACACAGTTCCTTTTATTATATTGAACAAACTAACACAGCTGGCCGCACAGTGGTGGAGTTGTTGCCTTTCAGTGCCAAAGACCCATGTTCGATCCTGACTGTGGATCCTGTCTGTATGGAGTTTGCACGTTCTCCCTGTGAGTTTTCTCTAGGTGCTCCGGTTTCCCCCCACATTCCAAATGTGTAGGTTTCTAGGTTAATTGGCTTCTGTAAATTGTCCCTAGTGTGTAGGATAGAACTAGATAGCTGGTCGGCATGGAGTCGGTGGGCCAAAGGACCTGTTTCCACGCTGTACCTCGAAACTAAACTAAAGATGTATATTTTTCCAGCTTAATGGATACTTCTTTAACCTTGTACTTTGCAATATGCAATCCTGTCACCAGTTATTGAACTGAATCCAGATGGCATGACACAGAAAAAGAACAAGCTTGTTGACCAATTTTTTTTGTTGCTCGTTGTTACACCAGCAAAATGTATTTTAAACCCGAGACCAGTGACATTGACTGTCAAGTTTCCATTTGGGGACTCCAACAAAAAGCAAACTATTGCCAGCATGACATAAAAATTAAGGTTGAGCCAAGTGAACAAATGCATAGTCAAGGAGATGAGTTTTGAGTAGCAATTTACATGTCAAAAATGTGATAGAGGTCTTGAAACATTGAGGCGGGGGTATACAAAGCTTGGGTCTTGTCGACTGTAAAGCATGGCTTCCAGAGGCAGAGCTGCTAAATTTCCGGATGATGAGGAGCACGGATATCTTGACAGCTTCAGACCAAATGCCTACATTTTTACTGGTTTAGCCAGTCTACAAGAGTAAGTGGAATATTGGAAGTTGCTACTTTTATAGGAAACAACCTTTCATCAGAAACTAGCAGTCAAAACCAGAACCTCCACGGCAATTGTCTCTTGTAGATAATTCCACAAACAGTGATGGTTTCTGAATGTTTTTTTTTCATTAATTAGGATTGTTTAAAACTGACACATGAGAGGTCTTGCATTTCTGTTGATTATTATTGAGGTGTTACAAGATTATGAACAGCACCAACCAATCCTTTGGGTAGAAACAACATTGAAGTGAGTCTCAGATGTGCACTTTAGTCCTGGAGTGTCAATCACTATACAACCTTGCATAGCTATGATAGACACCCATTTAAAAAAACCTTTAAAGCAATGTTGATTGCATTTATTTTCATTGTCAGCCAACAGTAACTGTCTACTGGCGTAAAGTTGGGATATGACCGTTTATATTTGCTGTGACGGACTTACTAAATTGCTTGAGTCACCTGGACCCAAATGATAGACACAAAGTGCTAGAGTAACTCAGTGGGTCAGGCAGCTTCTCTGGAGAAAATGGATATGTGACTTTTTGAGTCGAGACCCTTCATATCAGGTATGTAGGTTAATTGACTGGGTAAATGTAAAAAATTGTCCCTAGTGGGTGTAGGATAGTGTTAATGTGCGGGGATCGCTGGGCGGCACGGACTTGGAGGGCCGAAAAGGCCTGTTTCCGGCTGTATATATATGATATGATGATATGATATCGTTTGACTTTCCTTTATGAGTTTCAGCTATTTCTTCCCAAAGAAATAGAGAATATCGACTTTTAGAATCAATTTCAGGGAGCCTTTCATCAATTTGATTGCTGGTTTTAAGCTTGACAAGCAAAACATTAGTTGCACAGCAAGCTGTGTGGAACAATGGAAAATCCCACCACTTAGTTGGATATATTGCAGAACTTAGGTCATTTTAAACCAGTATGATTTTTTATGGTATGGAAAGACGTAATTGTATTTAAGCGTGCATATGGATAGGTAAGCCAGCAGGGCCTTAATTTGAGTGATTTAAACCAAGATCACCTCAGATTATTGACCTTATGCAGTTTCAAATATTTAATCAATTTCCCCCCAAAAGATTCAATTATCTATGGCTCAATCACTCCCTGTGGCAAGCCTCCCTTGCTCCACCAATTCTCCTTGGAAAATAAATCTTTACCAGTCTCTCATATTACTTCCCTGGTCTCAATTTTTAACTGATTTAAACTTTTAACTACTCTGAGGAAGGTTCCCACTCGAAACGCTGTCTGTCCAATTCCTTAACTGAGGTTGTCTGACCTGCTGAATTCCTCTAGGAGTTTGTCTTTTGCATTAAAATGATGGTTGGCCTCAGCACCCACCCTCCTGGCAGAAAAAAAATGACTTATTCATTACATCAAATATTATATTTAAAACATGTGGTAATGTATTGTTCTTCGGAACTACCATTTTGCACACTCCTGTCGTCTATGTCTTCTACTTAACGGGATGCCAAATTTTACTTACCGTGTTCACACCAGTCTTAACCAATATTGTGCATAAATATGCTCAACACTTTTAACTTACCCCTCTTGCTCTTGTTTACAAGTCAATTTGTCATTTTCAGCCGTTTTCACATCTTTATCGTCTCTGCACTTTCAGGGTATTTTGCATTGTTTTATCCATGACAGAATCTTTTACTGACCCGCTGAGTTACTCCAGCACTCTGTGTCTATCTTTGGTATAAACCAGCATCTACAGTTCTTTGTTCCTACATAATCTTTCATTGGTATTTGTCTCTCGATCTTGTGACTACCTCTGTGTTTTCTCCCTATTATTGTCTGTAAACAGTTTCAATAACAATTAGACATTCCAACAGCAGGCATTTTTCACATAGTCCTTCCCTCATTGTCTTTATCCCAGTCCTATATCATATATAGGAAGGTATGGAAAGGAAAAAAATCTCACATTTAT